>NC_142496.1:17894227-18494227 GCF_965113065.1 Corylus avellana
CAATTATATGGCAATCGTATAATAATTTACTAAATAATATTTCTCCTCCAAATTAAGATATTAAGAAGGTACATTTTGGTGTACCGCATTCGGGTCACAATCCTAACATATTTGAATTAGAGTTAGTAAGCAATTTTTATGGACATGTCACGTTAAGCATCTCCAGGAGACAAAGTAAAATGCTAATATTAACTAATATTGTCTCTTTTTCAACTCAAGCAGCCTAGCTAAAAGACTAGAGGCTAGCTAAAATACATTTGGTGTTTTAATGATTGTACCACACAGATCCTTTCTTTATATTTTCTCTCTTCTTTCTCTTTCTCCAAGAGATCGCATTGGCAAGAATATAATTAAAAATGAAGGAAAATAATATTTACGCGAAAGTAAACAAGACAATAGATAATTTGTATTGCAAGAAGAGTGTAGAATAGAGAGAGTGCTTTTTGATTAGGTAATTTACATCTTATTGCTGGAAATGCTCTATTGAACTTCTTATGTCCTGAATATAATATCTAACGAGGTAAGGGGTCATGTTTTTACTGTATCCTACAGAGTATGCTTGCCTTTCAACCTTCCCTTTCCATATTGCACTGATTCTGTTTAACAAAGAGTTCAAGTGTCCTTATTAGCAGTTGGACAAATGTGTATTTCAAGGAACAATGACCAAGTTAAAATCATCATGTGCTCATCTCTTAAACAGGGGACAGCTTTCAGACAATGCAGAGGCACCTTAGCATCATAAATTGTGCACAATATTCAATAGGAATTGTGGTAACTCTTTCCAGTTCCCTGCTTACTTTTAATTTAAATTGCGTGGCCAATGAACATAAATAACAGAAGACATGCACAAAAGAGAAAGCAACTATTATATACCCAAATCTGTATAGCCTACAACCTATAGGGCTCATGACTTGCCACCCTTGAGAGCCAACTTCATAAACCAGCTGAAAAAGTGTCAACCTCCCAATGAACAGAACCTGCATTGGCAATTTCACAGTAAGAGTACAGCCAATTTCAAGAGGCTATCAAAAGGATATAGACAATTTCATCCAAAGCAATGACATCAAAATTCTCTAGTAATTTTATAATCTCATTAATCAACTTTCTTTTCATTTTACTTTTTTCCCCATTTTTGGAGCATGAGACACCGCGTGGGCATAACCAAATTCATCTCAATTTTAACAAGACACTAGAGGGGCAGCAGGGGCCAAGTAACATGGGTGCAATTGCCAATATAATCAAACATGGAGCATAAGTAGAGAGCTATCAAGTACATATCAAAAACGCTAAGAGCTGTAATGTGATATATCATACAAAGATGGGGGTGTTTACAGTAGTACAATATGGAGAGGCAGGGAAAACTTGGTCATTATCTCCATATTTGTTTTTGATAAGTAAAGATATATAGATTAAGAGCGCAGAGGGGCGCAACCCTAGTACACCTAGAGTATACAAGAGAGCGACTAAGAAAAAGAGAAAGAAGAAGAAAACATAGAAAATTTTGGAAGCTGATCACTATAGGCGCTAGCAAACCAGCAGTCCAAGAGAAAAGGGTGTACAAAAAAAAATGAATAAGGTCCTCTATGTTCCTAGATGAGTCCTCAAAACATCTAGCATTTCTCTCGTTCCAAATGCACCACATGAGTCATAGAGGAACCATCTTCCACACAACGGCGCTGCTAGTTTTACCACCCGTCCACCAAGAAGCAAACAACTCCTTAACGTTACCCGGCATAACCCAACACAAACCAAACCGAATGAAAATGGCATTCCACATGGTACGCGCCACCCCACAATGAAGAAAGAGATGATCAACAGACTCCCCATCTGATTCACACATGCAACAACGATTTATCACCACAACACCTCTCTTCCGAACATTGTCCAAAGTTAGAATCTTTCAAAGCACGGCCGTCCAAACAAAGAAGGCCACTCTCGAGGAAGCCTTAGTGTGCCAAATACTTTTCCAGGGGAAAGGAATAGGGTCTTTAGAAGCAAGAATCCTATTAAAAGATCTTACTTCAAATTTGCCTTTACGAAAAGAGATCCACCTTATTCTATCCTCCCCTTCCCCGCCGATCAGATGCGAATACAATAGCGTGTAAAAAGAGGCCAAGACCTCCACTTCCCAATCATGTACCCTGCGAGTGAAGGAAACATTCCACTGAACAGAGCCATTTAAGCATTCCCTATTGTCTGCAATAGACGCATCCTTCTTGGTGGCAATATTGAAAAGTCCAGGAAAAGCCTCCTACCCCATATTGACAATAGAATGATGAAAATAAGATAATTTATGATCATCTGAAATAACTTAGTTTTCTGTAATTGTATGACAAAAACAAAAATATTTCAAGATGAAAGAATTTTAATTAATATGCCAAAAAAAAAAAAAGAAAGCAAAATAGTTCAACTCATTGTAAACAGATTCATCCAAAAAAGACAGTGAAACTGAAGAAATGCCACACAATTAGATACCAGCAAGTTGATATAAATTAATTATAAGATAATAGTAAGGAAGAAAACCAGAGTATACATAATAAACAAAATTTTCAATTTTGCCGTTCAGTGTGTACTTTGTTTATAAGTAATCAAAAGTAAAAGGAGCCCCTACGTACACAAGAGATATACAACAGGGAGCACCTAACTAAAACGAGCAAAAACCCTCCCAGAACACCCCCAAAGCCAACAAAAACCAACCAAGGAAAACCCCACAAACACCACCCTAAAGACCCACAAATCATAACCTAAAGCCCACACGAAGCACTCAATGCTAAAAAACGTGAGCCTTGTCTTTTCCACAACTAGAAGACACACCTTTAGCATAATAGTTAATGGAGCATTCTAAATTCTTTAACTCTCTATTGCCTTTAAAACTAGAGAGAGAAGCCAATTCCTCCTGACGATGATACTCTTCAAGGGCTGTCAAGAGAGCCAAAGTCTGCTCCTCATGACCCACACACGAGATACTAACAACAGGACAAATATTCCTATAACACAAAGCAGAGCCCAACCTGAGTACACGGAATCTCGCAACACAACAGGGACATAGATACCAAGAGGAGAATCCCCATCCACCCCATCCAGGAGACATCGCGCAACCTCCCCCATCTTTCCCTTTCTCTCCCATATGTTGTTCACCTCCCTTAGCCCTCACAACCAAAGCGCTTGGCGAAACCATACCAGCGAGTCCTGGATACGAGCCAAACCTGTTGGCAAAAGTTCACCTCCCTTATCCATCGCAACCAAAGCCGCCAACGAAAACTGACCTACCGTCAAGTCCTGGAAATCAAAAGTATCAAACTTTTGACAGAAGCAAGGAGTCAAATAATTGACATATGCACAAATAAAGTAGCTTGGCATGGGGTGATTCAATTCAGTGTGGTGAGATCTCACTCTAATTAGAAACATGTCCCTCCTAAATTTAAGGTGAAAAAACCTTGTTACGACAGCCACCAATCCTACAGAAAGTGCTTTGGAGGAGCAATCACCTTGCCTGCTCAGTGAATTAAGAAACATAAGGTGGAACTGAATAAACATATGATGAGATAAAGGAAACTAAGATATGAAACAAAGACCAAATCTTTTTTCTTTTTTTTAAATAAGTAATTCAAATTCATTAAAAGTGTAGAGCAACCCTAATACACATGAAGTATACAAAAGAACTCTTAAAGTATAGAAAGAGAAGAACAAAATTTCAAAATTCCAAATACTCTCCATGTATAAAGGGATTGTAAAATCATCTTCTTTAACTCTAACATCACAATATTACGATCTTCAAAGTTCCATACATTCTGCTCTCTCCATATACAGCACATTAAACACAAAGGAGCCAACCTCCATATTTTCAAAGCAATATAATTTCCCAATTGTCCCCTCCAACTCACAAACAACTCGCTCACCCTTCGAGGCATTACCCAAGCAACTCCAGACAACTGGAAAAGCACACTCGACAACTCTGTTGCAATCTCACAATGAAGAAGAAGGTGATTGATAGATTCCACACCTTTCTTACACATAAAACATCACTCTACCACAATAACATTCATCTTTCATAAATTATCCAAAGTTAAGATTTTCCCTAAAACCGTCATTCACACAAAGAACACCACTCTAGAGGGGGCCTTCACTTTCCAAATACTATTTCAAGGAAAAGGGGGACTGACCAGCATAGATAACACCTGATAGTAAGACTTAACTTCAAACAATTTTCAAAAAATTCTATCCTCACCCCCATGCCTTACTCTTTGAGAATACAAAAAGTCATAGAAAGCAGAGACCACTTCCACCTCCCAATCATGCACAGATCTTGTAAAGACAATATTCCAATGAATGTTTCCATCTCGGAACTACATATGATTCGCCACCCACACATCCTTTCTACGAGCAATAGTGAATAATATCGGAAATGAGAACTTCAAAGGCTGCTCCCCACACCAAACATCACCTCACCTTATATCCATCTCTTACCTCATGCCTCATACATTTAGAAAAACCTTCTCACCCCCTCCTTATACATTTCCACACTCCCACACTGAAGGCCCTCCAACCTCCTTAGAACACGAACCTCCCCTCAAACTATTATATTTAATGTCCACAACCAATCTCCACAAAGCCTCCATCTTTGTAGCATACTACCAAAACCACTTACCCAAAAGGGCTCGGTTAAAATAAGTCATTTTTCACCCTCAAACTCCTTGAAATTATCAAAGTATATATTTTCCACACTAGATGAAACTTAAACTCATCACCAATATCCCCAGGTGGCCAAACCACCCCCAACACCTGAGAGTGGTGGTCAAACCACCCCCAAGTGATTTCGGGTGGTCGACCCACCCTTGAACACTTTTGGGGGTGGCTCAAACACTCTCATGCATTCAGCCACCCCACGTGTTTAGGGTTGACCTGACCACCCCTTAGGGACGATCGAGCCACCCCATATGTCTAGCGTTGACTCGACCACCCCTTAAGGGAAGGTCGAGCCAACCCTAGGGTTCAAATCACCCCTTTTTTAATTTTAATTTTTTTTTAGTTTTAAGTCATTTTGAGTATGACATGTGGCAATTTGTAGAACCAATGTGTAAATAAGAGGCAGTTGAGTTGAGTTGAGGGGTTAAATGTAATTAAACCAATAAAAAAATTAAAGAAAACGTGGGCTCCCTATTTTAATCACATTCATGTTTCATGGATATATTACTTGACTCGGCGATTATGCAGAGAAGTTTTTGCTCTGCATTTATTTATTTCTAACAAATATTTGTGTAGCACTGGTCATTGTCTCTTATGTAGCCTGGCATTGGATTCAATCATGCTTTATCAATATTACAAGAGCAACAGTGCCTAAAGTTCTAAACCTAAATGAAGGTAAAAGGCATTTTGTAACCTTTACTAAGAAATGAGAAATGCCGGGTATTTAAGGCACTCGAGAGTGGTAAATACTAAATACTCATATATTGAGGATTACCCAGGGAGTAAAACTAAAAGGTGCTGAATTTTATTCACCCAAAATTGGGATTTCCAAGATATGCACCAGCAAGATGTGTGCTCATATCAGGTTCATATCCATCGAAGCCAAAAAAAAAAAAAAAAAAAAAAAAAAAAAAAAAAGTGCCATTATCGACTACTCACAGATACACTTTCAATGGATTATTATTTTTTGGCAGCCGCTTCCTGGGGCGACTTGGCGACAATGGAGAGCGCGTGAAGTCCAGACTGAAGCTCGTCGGCCAGCGCATCATAGACCAGACGGTGCCGTTTCACGAGGCTCTGGCCTTCGAACTTTGGGGACACGATCTTCACGTTGAAGTGAGTCTCGCCTTCCGAGGTTTCCCGGACGGCGGCGTGGCCAGAGTGCTGGTACGACACGTCGTCGATCTCCAAAGCGGTTGCTTCCAGGACCGATTGCAGCTTGGCCTTGATTCTATTGGCCCTCGATAGCACGACAGTCGCTCCTCTCGAACCCATTTTTTCAGAGATCCCTTTAGGTTTTTGACCTTTGGTTGATAATGGTATGGTCCAAGGAAAATAAATAAAATAGAGGAATAACGCCAGTATTTACCAATTACCATGTTTTTATTTTGTAAGTTTCATACGATAGTCCCAACTAATAATCGGTTTTTGTTAAAAATAAAATAAAAATAATAATAATAATAAGATTTGGTTGAGATTGACATAATTTTTTTTTTTAAAAAAAAAAAAAAAACATTTCATACTCATTCATCGATAAAAAGTCGCGAGCAAGAGATATTACAAACAGAGAAAAAGTTCTGAAGCAAATCATAGTTGAAGCTAAAGTTACAGTCATCAACTAAAGAGGCCAAACAAAGGCAATAACATCCGCTAACCCTTAACTATTCATCAAGTTTAAGTTCAGATCAATACCAAACAAACACAATCTAATGCATAAGTAGCGCTTATTCCTCGGCCCTGAGAGCAAAGAACCTCATGCCGAAACTCATCATCATCGACCCGAAAGCCAGAATAACGTTTACATCCACAACACAAAGGTGTAAATCAAAAGCAAACATGCAGATCATAGAGGGAGGACAAAGACTTATTACAAACAAAAAATAGAAGAGAAAAAACGGAAATAAAACAAAAAAGTAAATAACAAATACATGAAAAACGGAAATATAACAAAAGGAAAACTACAATACAGGGAAAATAACAGGAGAAGCACACAAAGTGGATGACAACAGCCGGAGAAGGCCGATTGTGTGCTGGCTAGAAACTGACGCGGAGGGTGGCGTTAGAAGCTCATCGCGGGGGGACGTGTGCAAAGACCTGGCAGCAGATGGTAGACAGCAAAGCAGGTGTGGAGGAGATCGGAGGCGAGAACCAAGAACTCTAGTGGCTAAATTTTTTGATATATGTGGTTTAACGGAATAGAGAGATTTCAAAATCAAAGCATAGGAAGATTAATTCACTCTCTAAGAACAAGCTGCCTTGGACAAAATGATCTCATTCAAACGCCATTCAATCGAGGTTGCAAACAAGCTATTTTTTCCTTCACTTTGAACCAAGTTTTTGACATCTTTTGAAGACCAACTTCAACCTCAAACCTAGACTTACAACATAACAAGTTTTGACATTGAATTTGCCAACATGACACCTAACAGTACGTGAAATTAGAGTGTTGCATGTTCAACTATCTTCGTAAATGAGCTCACCAACTTGATGGTGCTGTTTATGAGAGCAATGATTAGATAGTTAAAGCTCACTACTTGAGCATAATATATCATAGAATCAGTCCATTTCAAGTGTGGGAGAGGAAAATGGGTAATTGACTTTGAGTTGATTTGTTTTCACATATCCACAAAGTCGTATAAGATTGAGCTTTTTCATAATAATTGGAGTTGGTGTCTTTTAGTTGCATTTCTTGGTATGGTTCTCTAAAACATCATCTAATTAATCTAGAGGCACTCAGATACAAAATTAAATAGTCTAATTTTTTTCTAAAATTCTGTCAAACATCTTAGGCTCATTCTTTTGACAGAATTGAAAACATTGGATCTGCAAACTGGTTTCTTTACCTTTAAACAGATCAGGGCTGCCACTAACAACTTTGATGCTGCAAATAAGATTGGGGAAGGTGGTTTCAGATCTGTCTACAAGGTATCCTAGGTTTCAAATTCCTTTCTTTCTCTTTCTCTTTTTATTTTATCTCCTATTTTTGTGAATATTTTGCATGCATTTTCTTATTTGTTTTCTCTGATATTGGTAACATAAATTATAGGAAAGTCTTATGTGAATACTTGAAAGTATGTATTTTAAATGCAGGGTATACAGTTAGATGGTACTATAATTGCTGTTAAGAAACTTTCTTCAAACTCAAATCAAGGAAACCGTGAATTTGTGAATGAAATCGGCATGATATCTGGTTTACAGCACCCAAATCTTGTTAGACTTTATGGATGTTGTATTGAAGGGAATCAACTGTCTTTGGTATATCAATACATGGAAAACACGAGCCTAGCACATGCTTTGTTTGGTAAGCATAATGTTTTTATTTTAGTATTTTATTTTGACTTGAAGCATAAGTTGATGAATTCCCAATTGGACTATCTACAAAATATGCAGGTTCAGAGGAATACCGCTTAAAACTGGACTGGCCTATGAGGCAGAAAATATGTCTTGGCATAGCAAGAGGTCTAGCTTTCTTACATGAGGAATCAACACTAAAAATTGTTCATAAAGACATCAAAACTACCAATGTGATACTGGATAGGGATCTTAACCCAAAGATTTCTGACTTTGGTTTGGCCAAGCTTGATGATGAGGAAAACACCCACATCAACACCCGAGTTGCGGGAACAACGTAAGCTACCTTTTTCCCTATTTCCTTCAATGTGGAGTCTTTTTGTAATTCTATTCTTCCTTTTCTTTTGGCCTCCCAAGGATTAAGTACTATTGGCATCTTGGATTAAGTATTTGGTACAATTTCTACTTGTTTGCTGCTTACATTTGCAACTCAGCCATGCTTATACAGGAAAATTCATAGCTACATGAATTATATATCTACCAGTATTCATGCTTGGCAAACTTGCCTAACTATCATATGCCTCAATCCTTGATGTATCAAACAATTAGCTCAATTTCCTCATAAAAAAAAAATTGCTGGATACAAGAAAGCAAAAAAGGAAAAAAAAAAAAAAAAAAAAAATCTGTCTATTAGACTATTAACACAAACGCTCTGACTCCTAAATCTTGTTCTTTGATTGCATAATTACATGATGAATTTCTGGTACCCAAGTTTCTCTTGATGTTGGACTTTGTTGAATATGAAAGATTAGAGCTTCATACTATTGGCCTTTTTTTTTTTTTCTCGGGCATTCATACTAGTGATCTAAGTCGTAATATGACTTTTATTTGCAGAAGATACATGGCACCAAAATATACATTATGGGGTTACTTAACCAATAAAGCAGATGTTTATAGTTTTGGAGTAGTTGCATTGGAAATTGTCGCTGGAAAAAACAACATGAAGTATCGACCAAATGAGAAATACGCATGCCTTTTAGAATGGGTAAGATTGATATCTTTCTTTTAATACACTCAACTATAAAGAATGTTGGGATGCCTGATTGCTTCTTTGTGCTTTTTTTTTTTTTTTTTTGTTCTTGAAGGGGGTGAGGGGAAGGCATTTACCCTTTTCTTTTTCTGTGTATGTGGCTGCCTTGTTCTCATATATTGATTGGCTACTTCTCATTTCCATTCTCTTTTCTATACTTATTGCAGGCACTTGTTCTACAAAAAGAAAGTAATCTAATGGAGCTGGTCGATGCAAAGTTGGGTTCCAAGTTAAATGAGGAAGAGGCTATTAGAATGATCAAAGTAGCTCTCTTATGCACTAATCCATCGCCGGCACTTAGACCCACCATGTCTTCAGTGGTAAGCATGCTCGAAGGCCAAACCATTGTTGATGAAGTCACCTTGGATCCGAGTATGTATGGCGATGAATTAGGGTTTAGTGCCTTGAGAGACCAGTTTGAACAACTCCAGCCAAAACCAACGATCACAAGTGTAGCAGAAAGCCTTATGAATTCATCATATATGATTTGGGTTGGATCTTCTTCTACATCTGCCCAGGATCTCTATCAAGTTAATCTTGATTCTCAATAATATGATGTCTCCAATATCATTTGCATTTGGTATGATGTCTTTCATTCTCTTCTTCTTGACAATTTATTTATATGCCTAGAACTACCATTAGAGTAGAACATATAAAGGATAATGGTAGAGTGAAACAGAGCTTGACTAGTTCCAGCTACAAGTAAATCTACAACATAGTTTGGATTCGTATGATGTCTTTCATTGTCTCATCCATTAGACAATGGACACTTTTTTTTTTTTAGTTTGGTTTTCACATTTTCTATTTAGAAGAAAAAAAAAATAACATGAGAATTCCAAGAATTATGAATTCAATTCTATGATGCATTATATTAATTTCATCAGATTAGATGTATACATTAAAATAGGTAACTGTATCTACTATTTCTATAATCTCCATTTATATTTAGGAGGTCATTTGAGTAACATTTGAAAATACACAATAAATAAAATGTTGTATAAAATCTGATTGTTATAATTGCATGAGTCCTTGTGTAGCAGACTTTGCTTTAGAGAAGCAGTTCAAAGATGCTTACACAAATGCAAAATTCAAAGAAGTTCAAGCAGAATTTAAGCAACGTTCGAATGTTAATAATTGTCTTCTAAAAAGTGAAGGTGCAATTTTTACGTATCAAGTGATTGAAACTAATGGAAACTACATGATGAACAAAACATTTAGTGTTTTCTTCAACACCGATGAATTTGAAGTGAAGTGTACTTGTGCATTGTTTGAAGTAAAAGGAATCATATGCAGACATTACATTTCTATTCTACTTACGAGTGGGGTTACAACGTTGCCACCTAGATATATTCTTTATAGATGGAGGAAGGATATAAATCGAAAACATGTTTTGATTAAGAGTAGTGGTGACGTATTGGTTAATAACTCCAATGCCCAGAGGTATGACGAATTTTGCAAGCATTGTGAAGAATTAGCATTGCTCACATCCAAGAACGTGAAATATTTCATTGAAGTGATGAAAAGTGTTGATATGTTAACGGAGAAATACCGTGCCTTAACGTTGGCTGAGCCCAATCAATGTGATGAAGTCATTCCAACTTGTGATGAGGTAATTTTAAGTAATGAGGGCACCACGGTGCAAGGTGAGAAGGTGCTTACTCCTGTTAAGGCTACAAAGAAAGGGAGACCACACTTCCTACGAATGGTCCCAGTTATAGAAAAAGTGACCAAAAAGTCACAAGGTAAAAGATCCCAAGGACGAAATAAGCAACAGGGCGAGAACACTGTCAACAAGAAGGGGAAAAAGAAGAAGGTACATAACCTATCTCAAGATGACCTCAACACTTCTCAAACTTCATTGCCTCATACAACACAGGTGATTAATATGACGATTTACCTGATTTTGGGTGCACATATCATTTGCTCAAATATGATTTTTCATTTGTTTAATTTATTATGTAAGGTTCCATCAATGTGGCAGCAACAATGGTTGATCCAATGTCTGAGTTGTCAAAATTGATTAGCCAACACAAATATGAAGAAGCCTTCGTCGCAGCCTTTTAAAGATGTGATATGTCTATTGTATACTGGCTATGCTCTCAGGTTTATAAATTCACCATGTTATCTTAGTTATTAATGTTATATGTTTAAAAGAAGTTGCCTTAAAGTTTTTTTTTTTTTTTTCCCCCTTATTTAGGTTGATCTACAGCATATATTGTCTATATATCACCTTCCTTTGAGCCAAGTAGTATTGCTTCACCTTTTGCGGCATCTAACCTACGGTATCAATATCAATATGCCCCACACATTTGGTTGGATGATAAGCGTCGCCAATGCTATAATCCCAACAGACCCAATGATTGCAATGCATGCGCAGCCCATCTTCAATGAAGTTTATGCCGTTCTCAACCATTGAAAAAACTTGCCTACGATTACTGGTGATGAGCTTTCAAGTATCCGCTCTCTGATACATGTCATTATGTCCAAGAGCAAGTAAAATTTAATATAGTTTATGCCTTTGATGTTGGCATATTTTTTAGGGAATTGTCATGTAACTGTTTTTTTGGGAAGTTGTCATATGACTTTGTCTTTTTGAGAAATTGTCATGTAACTTTTTAAAAGGATTGTGTTGGGAGCAACATGGAAGAGCTTGTCTATAAGAACATTTGGTTCAAGGTGGGCTAGCGGCTTCAAATTCCTTCTTTTTTTTTTTTTTTTTGTCATTTATGTTTATTGCATATTTCTTACTGTTTATGAAAGTTTTTTATAGGGTTCTTTGATTTTTTGTTCATTTATTTTTGGGGGAAGTTGGATTTATGGGTTGTTAGTTGTTTTAGACAGTGAAAGTGTCTGTTAATTTGTAGTTATAACGTGCAAATGAAGGTGTCAATGTTATAATCGAAGCTAGATTTAGTTATTCAAGTATTGGTTTTTGGTCCGATTGATCTTTTGTCACTATACGTCTGTGATGTATGGTTTTTTGAGGATTTGTTTCTTTATATTTGGAAACTGAATGTAGCTTTAGGAAAAATAGTGAATTTGGGGGAGTGGGTTTTAGTAGGGTGATTGTTGTTTTAGTGTCTATATTTTTTTTTCCTCTTCACAGTTATTGTGTATCTTAATGTGGCATCTAATGTATCTATTATTTCTAGTTCTCTATTTTATGTTTGTTTTGCATATTCGGGAAAGGTTAGAGTTGTCTCAAGTATTAAGTTAAAATTTTATCTTGTCGAAAAACAGCGTGTATGTCCTTGAGAATTAGGTTGTAACAAAATGGCGTATTTTATAAGAAAATGTAGATGAACGCATTTGCAGGTCCTAAATTTTGTGCAAAGATAAATTTAGACACTCGTGTCATTACAATTTTGGTTCCTTGGAGAGTCATGCGACACTTCATTACAGTTTGCAGAAAACACCCAAAAACATTAAATTTTGAGGTAATTCAGAAACAGGAGGGTGCCAAAGAACCATCTCATCTCAGTAGGCCAGTTCCTGTGGAAGTTTCTTCTCCTTCCAATGACAAGATTGCTTACAACATATTAACCACTTGGCAAAAAAGCTTTGCCCATGGAAAAAATACAGCAATAAGCTATCTAAACCCTTTTTTGTAAAAAAAAAAAAAAAAAAAAAAGTAATTGGCCCCAAGGGGAGGGGGAATGGAATATTTAAACTAATAATCTTTGTTTCATGAGGTGTGGTCTTGGCCCCAAGACGAGGGGGAAGGGAATATTTAAACTAATAATCTTTGTTTCATGAGGTGTGGTCTACATTCAATTTCTAAAACTATATATGAAAGTGATGCCAAAAAAAAAAAAAAAAAAACTACTTGAAAGCATCATTTCTCCGTCAGACTTCAATTGTACATACAATAAGTCAATTCAAAATTTTCAACCACTTCTACTTCCTCTATCTCCTTAGTAATTAACTTTTCCTGACACAATTCAATCATATTGATTCGCAGAGGATAAAAAATGAATGAAAGGAATGATAGCTCCAAAACATAGGAGTGAGGATATGAAAATATCATTTGTTTTGAGATTCAACATATTGATTGCATGTTTTTCCACTCATTGTTATGCCTTTACAGAAAGATGTTTTAGAATAGAGATTATATCAGTGCTTACAAACATTTAAAGGCATTCAACATATGTCATGCAATCTTCTCTGGAAGAACTAACACAATTTAACTAAATGATAAACTACTGAGTAAGGTCAAGTAGACCCTTCTTTGATAACAAGAATTTATATGTTTTGACACAAAAATCAGAATATAGTTGTCTATGTACTATTAGCATCAATACACTATTTATCTAATATAAGAAACATCCATATGTTGATAGTCAAACTTAAGCATTGTCCAGAACTCGAAAAACTAGGTTGCTTGATACTAAAAGATTTATATGCACAATGTATCAAGACCTATACCTCATTGGATGAAAGAAAATAAATGGTCTATATTTTCCAAAAATTTATGGTCCTTGACACCTATCAGTCACGACAGTGATTAAGTTTAGCTGCATGGAAGGGACCATGGAATGCAGATGAAGTCAAGGGACAATAAAATACACCCATACGCCAATTACTTCCCATATACCTATCATTCTATCTACTGCAAATTTGAATTCAGCTCCCATACTATGCATTATAAATTACATTGACCGAAACTACAATAAAGTGTCCACACCTCTCTTCCCAATATTGCCAAAAAAAAAAAACATTTGCACAAAAGACCATAACCAACCTAACCGAATGTACTGCAATTGATGTGGAATACTCTTACGTTGTCATCTAGTAAGTTTCTTTTCCCCTGATAAAAGAAAATATTTTTTTTATAACAAAAATTTTATTTTACTAATGTTAAATCCATAAAGCAACAATCAACTTTGAAACAGTCCAAAAAACTGAGAGATACATAGAAAACCAAAGTAATAACAGAGATATTCATATTGGTACGTTTTTATTCACAACATTCATAGTGTTGTTACTAATCAATTTCTCCAACATCAACAGTATCTTATTAAGCTGCGCAAGCTCAATAGCTTACTATGTATCAAGTAAAAGAATGTAACATTAGCCCCAAATTTGGGGGGGGGGGGGGGGGGGGGGGGTGGGAACTCTTCCTACATGTCCCATAATAATCAGGAGAACCAATCATGAATACAGGATTTCTTTGACATTCCCCAATGGCAGCCCACCTGGGACAATTTTCATCTTCATCCGTGCATTCAATGCCATCTGCTTCAGGTGAGACTTTTTCCCCACTAATAGATCTTATGTGGAACAATTTGGTGGCATACCACATTTCCCCCTTAAGGGCAGGGCGTCTAGGCATGGGAGCTACTCTTGTCAATAGATGCATTAGGATGAAGAGTGAAAAACAGAATAGCATTCCCTTTAATAGGTCTCAGGATGCTACTACTCTTTGTACAACTGGACCAAATCTTGCCCAGCTGAGAAAGTTTCAGCAGCAGCTAATGAGCAGTTGTGAATTCATGACCTAGAAATGATAATTAATACAATAAGTTTTAATATCGTTTATCTTTCACCTTTGACTCAGGAAAGAGAATCTCACCACCCCGTGTGGCATTTGAGAGGTACACAACAACTATTGCCATCAAAGGCTTGGTTAATTCTAATGTGGATTTGTTACCAAAATAATTGTAGTTCTGATCAACCTCTTCAATCCCAAAATGCATAAACTATAAGGGCGTGTTGTTCTCTGAAGGAGAATGACACATCAGGTAAAACTATAAAGATATACATCAGAATGGATTTCAATATATAAGCGAGTAGATTAAGTACAACATACATAATCAAGTTTAACTATCAAGAGTTGAAAAAATTTAGAGAGTGAACTATTTACTTCAGATGATATAGAAAGATGTAAAAGCAGGGAATCCAACTTCATCAATACTATCATCAAGCACTATATATGTAGCAAATCTGAAATATAACCATAACAAGCTCTTAATGAGCTTATTTATACAGCAGTATAGTGTTGATGCAACTATTACTACTAATCAAGTGTTTTGTACATATAACCATTACTGGTTGTTGATAAATAGAAAAACTAGGATAACTCACTACAGAAGTATACCATTACTGGTGTAACTGAAGGACATATTGTGAAATTCTTTAGTAAGTTGATCAATTTAAATGATAAAACAGGTTTATCCTTGGAACAATGAACAGTGCCATAAGTCTAAAATTTTGATTTGAACAGAGCAATGAGGGCTTTGGATGTTAAATCAGACCTCCTATATATTCTAGTGCACATACTAAATGGCCATTTGGACACCAATTGCATGCAAAATAATCAATCCCATTACCATTCATATGAAAAATCCAAGCAAGTAATATGAAATAAACAATTTCATTTACAAGAAGATGGCAGTGCAAGAACAGAAATTCTTCAAAGAACAGAAATCTAAACCATACATACACAAAAATCTAAACCCTAAATCTAAACTCTAAATACACTAAAGCCCTATTATGTTCGAAATTCTTCAAAGGTCTATTCTTCAATGCTTTGAAATTTCACCATGTAATTCAAACCAAAAACTATTTTTCTAGGGCATGAACAAACACAGCCTCAACCAACGAAAAAAGAAATAAAAACCCTTACCCAATAATGTTCAAAAAACAGCAGCCAATAGTGTTCAAAACTCTGAACACACAGAAATCTAATACACTATTCTAGCAGGCAATAGTGTTCAAAAAGCCCTAGATTTTGCACGTGGAGGAGAGAGAGGGATTACTTACCGCCGGTGGAGGAGAGACAGAGCCTTCGGCTTCGTCGAAGTGAGAGAGACAGGAGCTTCGCCGGTGGCCGTAGACGTCGCCGGAGTGAGAGAGACAGAGACGGAACCTTGCGCCAAAGTGAGAGAGACAGGAGTGACGTACAGACAGCTTCGCCGGTGGCCGAAGAACTCCTTGGAGGAGAAAGAGGATGAGTGTGGGAGGGAGAGTGAGGGACTGAGAGAGGATTTTTGGATACTGAAAAGGGAAAAGACGATGTGTATGGTTTAAAATTCAAACTTTTTTTTATATAAGGCTTTGTTTGGCAACAGCCTTGACTCAGACACTGTTCAGTGTCTGGGTCAAGGCTCGGTTTTTGGGGTAAAAATACACCCATTTTCCCCATTTTGCCCCTCTCTCTTCCAACGTTGAAACAGGCCTTCTTTTGTGACTTTCCCACGTTGATTTCTCTCCCCCCCCCCCCACCCCTTGTGCTTTGTTTGAAAAATTTCTCCCCCCCCCCCCTCCCCTCACACGCGTCCGCAGCTGGCTAAGGAAAACCAGTTCTGATTTCTTGCCCCGCTCTCTTCCAAAGTTGAAACAGGCTTTCTTTTGTGACTTTCCCACGCTGAACAAAGGAAACAGGCCAGCATCTCCCCAACACAGTGCCCCTCACACGCGTCTGAAGCTGCCTAAGGAAAGCCATTTCTGATTTCTCTCCCCCCCCCCCCCCACCCCCTGCGCTTTGTTTGAAAAATTTCTCCCCCCCCCCCCCTTCACACGCGTCCGCAGCTGCCTAAGGAAAACCAGTTCTGATTTCTCGCCCCTCCCCACCCCCTGCGATTTGTTAGCAAAGAAAAATTTCTCCCCTCTACCACGTGTCCGAAGCAGGCGAGGGAAAACCCAGGGATTTCTCTCGCCCCCTAACCCCGCTGCGCTTTGTTTGCAGAATTTCCCCCCCCTAACACGCGTCCAGCCCATGCGTATCAAGTCCCCCCACAATGCCTGGACCTGGTCAGCTGTCTTCCTCGGGTATATTAGAGGCTTCGCCTCCCAAAAATCCAGAGCACCCATCCAGAAATTCATCTGCCAGTGAAGCCAGACGCCAATCTCGGTGGAGAAGAGCTCTAGCCACGACTCCACGCACACGATCACGATCGAAGGTACTGCATATAGCTTTTTGTTATGGTTCTGTAAAATTTTATTTTGTTAGTTTGGTTTTTGCTTATCTTGTGTAGAATTTTATTTTGGTTTTTCCTTATAAATGTTGGCAGAATCACAATAAATTGCTTGAAAACCTGTTTATGCATGCCCCATTGAGAAAGAGGAAAATTAGACACCACAACATTTCGTAACAAAATTTGGGTTCAGTTTTGCACAGCTGCTTGCTGAGAGCAGGGCAAGTTTTCCTGTGTAGGTTAGATATTGTTGCCCACATGAGATTGTGTGATATAATTGTAACAGGGGTCCGAGAATCTTTTGAATTATTATTGATAGCAGACTTTGTTTGGTTGTGTCCTGGGCTGGTTTCCAGTTTTCCAAGTGTATATGCATTTTTGTTTGATTCAATTGTCTTCTAATTCTAGAAGTGTATAAGGATACTGAGTTATATACTCATTTTGTAGGGCTTTCTTTTTTTTTTTTCCCCCTTTTTAGGCATTTGACTAGAAAAATTCTAGATTTGTATTTGGATACAGATTACAAATATATATGATATATATTATCTTCTTTATTCTCTATAAAGGACCAGGAATGCATTGTTTACGTATCATTGGATGTGCATTAACAGCTTCTTATACTTATATTTCTTATACTTATATTTAAAAATTAATAATTTATAAATTAAATAAACTATAAATAATCTAAATTAAAATTAAAAAGTGTTTTATGTTAATATTGGAATTACTCTGGAAAAAAAAGAGTATCTGTCCCAGCTCTGCACAAATAAGGTCGATACGTTGTATATCAAGAACAAGCAGAAATAAATTACAATGATTGCGTAAAATGAGTAGCACAATTAATACAAAACACAAAAAAATATAAATTACAACGGTTAAGTATCTACAATTTAGAGGGAAATAGTTCATTTTAACATCAACTTGCTACCACTAGATGCATTGTAACCGCCAACATAAAGGAACACCAGCAAGATAAGCAAAGCCAACATTGCCTGATACGTCATTTGTTTTAACTGGAACTTAACCTCTCTAGACTAGTTATTCGCTACCGTAGATTTCCACATCTCATCCCTAGACTAAAACATGTTTTCTAGACGTGTTCTATACTGTGTTTGTTCGGTAGCCAACAATTTTTCAAGTCTACCAATTTCTGCCCGGGTTTGCTCTTCTATATCCTTCAAGCGTTGCATGATTTTTTTTTCGTAAGCTGTCATCTCGTTGTCAGCCCAAAGAAAGAAGCCACAATCACCAACTTGCTACAACATACAAAATTTGGAAGAAAAGTCAATAATATACCCTAAACCAAATAAAACTGGTCAAAAAATGTAAACATGGAAAATAAATGTCATACAATACCTTATACTTTTCGCACCCATACTACTTTCTGCTGTAATTATCATTTGTCCAGGAATACCTTACGCACGCTACAGCTCCACAGCGGCATAATGGACGGCCACTCGATGCATCACTATTTGCAGACATACTCAACCTTGTCATATTGTGAAGAAAACAAAGATGTAACAACAGAAAAAGATCTGGTGGTGGTAAACCGAAGAGCTTGGATGCTCAACAACCTCTCAGTAGAAAACAATCAGTCAGAAACAAAGCAACCTCACTTAAGCCCATTTTCCTTTTCTTTTATTTTATTGTATACAACGGCGGATATACAGGGGGGCGCCCCTGGTAAAAAAAAATTTAAAAAAATTCTTTAAGTATTTTTAAGTTAAAATTTTGAAGGCACCCCTGGAAAAAAAAAAAAATTCAATTTCTACTCTCAACGATCCAGCACAGCAATACGCTAAAAAAAAAATTAAACTTACTGCAGAAAATTGGTTAACCCATTTGCTTTATAACATCTGCAGAAAATTCACCCACTAAAAATTTCCAACAATCACAATCACTCCTCCACCATCCATTGCCAAAAAATCATAACCCCAACAGTGTTGATCAGTTACACAGAACCACAGAGCTCCAACAATCAAACCCACCCAATGAAATTTCTCTAATCCACTCAATGTTTAGATTATACTTACTGCAGAAAATTGGTTAACCCATTTGCTTTATAAAATCTGCAGAAAATTCACCCACTAAAAATTTCCAACAATCACAATCACTCCTCCACCATCCATTGCCAAAAAATCATAACCCCAACAGTGTTGATCAGTTACACAGAACTACAGAGCTCCAACAATCAAACCCACCCAATGAAATTTCTCTAATCCACTCAATGTTTAGATTATGCTGTTAGGAAAAAAATCAAATACAAAGCACATGTAATTTCAGGGGGGAAAAAAAAAAACAAAAACTTATTAATACCGCCCCTACAAGAATTGAATCCTAACCCCGCGACTGATTGTATAGGCAAGACTTGTACCTAAGACCTATCCTAACCCCGAACACTTTAAGCATGCCCATTATTTCAACCAGAAATGCCCAGTTCCTTAACCTTGTTAAAGAAATTGATGCTTAAAGTTTCTAACTCCAAAAAGATATCTTCCCTCCCTCCCTCTCTTTTCCTGGTCAGTGGCAAACTGCAATCCTCACTTAAGTACCACGTTGCTATTAAAAATGTAAGAAACATTCTACGCTGGGTTACATGCCCTGTTGCTATTGAGGTGTATCAAAACTGGGCACGAAATATAGGAAAATGGAGGATGCCTCTCAAGCTTCAGAATATATCAAACTGTAATTTGAGTTTTATCACTCAAATTACAGGCCAGAAGCAGAAACAGATTACAGAAAAAGAAAAACGTAATAAACACACACACTCTGTAGGGGCCGGTGGAATTTTGTTTTGGGTCGTTTTTCTCCACCCATTCTCAGCCATCAACACGGCTCCAAACACCCAAAATCGCAAGTAAACCCACACCAATTTGAACCCAAAATCAACAACTACAAATCCTATCATAAAACTCAATGTGGGTACAATATAGCACCAACAACTGAAAATCACTACAACCAACCACAATAATTTGAACCCAAAATCAACAAAATCACAACACATCCAAAATTTCCAAACAAAAACCCTCATCCAATGGGTCTAACCCCGTTTAAACTACAATGGAAACCCTCAAAAATAAACCCTAAAATTTTTGAACCCTCACAACACACCAAACAGCAACCGAAACGCCAGAAACAATGGCCCCAAATTCTGAGGAAAAACCAACCAAACCTAAAGGAATTCAACAAAGAACGACACAGGGGGAGAAAAAGAAAAGGAAATTCAGGCTCTTGCCTTGTGGACGCGCACTGATTTTCCCCCTGCTCGAAACAGAGCATACGCTGAAGCCACGGTGAAACGGGAACGACTGAGGCTGTATTTTCGGGAGGGGTGGGGGGTGAAACGGCAGCAGGTATTTTCGCAGGGGGATGGGTGCTTCAGGCGTTCAGGAGAAGCCACGGAGATGGAGAGTGGGCTGAAGGAATTTGAGATGCTGGGGGAAAACAGACGCTGCTTTCGGACGGTTTTGGGAGAAATATAATCAGGGGCAAAAGTGTAAAGACATATTCAGAAAAAGACAAACATAGTTGAGGTCGGCCTCAAGGCTGTTGCCAAACGCCCCCTAAAAAAAATGACATGTAGGAGAGAAGTTAGCCATGAGTTGGGTTTGTTTTGTGACCTTAACATTTTCCTATTATATATATATTAGATAAAATTTGGTTGAGATTGACATAATTTTTTTTTTTTTTTTTTTTTAAAGGGAAAACATTTCATACTTATTCATTGATAAAAGGTCGCGAGCAAGAGATCTTACAAACAAAGAAAAAGCTCTGAAGCAAATCATAGCCGAAGCTAAAGTTACAATCATCAACCAAACAGGCCAAACAAAGTCAATAATAACCGCTAACCCATAACTATTCATCAGGTTTAAGTTTAGATCAGCACCAAACAGACACAATCTAATGCATAGGTAACGCTTATTTCTCGGCCCTGAGAGCAAAAAACCCCATGCAGAAACTCATCATCCTCGACCCGAAAGTCAGGATAACGTTTACATCCACAACCCAAAGGTCTAGACTAAAAGCAAACAGGCAGATCATAAAGGGAGGACAAAGACTTATTACAAACAAAAAATAGAAGAGAAAAAAGGGAAATAAAACAGAAAAGTAAATAACAAATACATGAAAAAATGAAATATAACAAACAGAAAACCACAATATAGGGAAAATAACAGGAGAAGCACACAAAGTGGATGACAACAGCCGGAGAAGGCCGATCGTGTGCTGGCTAGAAACTGACGTGGAGGGTGGTGTTAGAAGCTCATCGCGGGGGGACGCGTGCAAAGACCCAACAACGGACGGTGGACAGTAAAGCAGACGTGGAGGAGATCGGCGGCGCACTCAAAGAAACTGGAGGGAGAGTTTGAGTGATTCCCCCAAGAGCGGCACCCACAACGTGTGCCAAACAAGGAAAAACAACAAGAAACAAACACAAACACCACGAGAAGCAAACGACAAATAACAAGCAAAATCAGGAAGGGAAAAAAAGCCACAAAAACATAACAGAAACAAACCACAGCTGAAGTGACGGATCTAATGCAAAAGGTGGGATGGACACTGACGGATCAGGAGAGTAGGAAGGCAGGGCAGAGATAGATGGCGGTGGAAAAAGACGGCACGGTGGAGTTTGGAGAAGGGGGAGGGAGGAGGCAATGGAGTTAGGGGCATCAAGTAAATAGGCTAGCTCACCACGCGAAGGGGGCGAGGGGAGGAGGGAGACAGCCAACGTCCGTCCCTCCTCTCCAAACCTAGGCTTACCTTACCTGTGCGGCACTCTTTGACATAATTATTATAATATAAATGTAGTTTTTAGTACTATTCTATTATAGAAAATAATAATTGATAGAGTAATGGCATATATTATATTTTTATTTCACAATTATCTTATAATACTGAGGTAACAGTCTTAATTAATCTTTGAATTATCTTTTTAATAATGAGTTATATAAATATCTAATGGTGATACTAGCATGTCAATGTTGTAAAATAGTTACAAAATAAAAATATACATTATTCTAATTGATATAGTGAGGCTCTTGGAGCAACGAATTGTCTTTCTTATGGAAATGTGCATATTTATTTGGACAAAGTTTTCTTAGGTTGGATGAGCTTCCTTCCAAAATGCTTTTTGTCGCACGGTCTATTAAAATTATATGAGAGATGGCTCCTTATTCGAACAGGAGTTCCCTACCAGAGCAAAGAGCCCACTTAAGAGGTCCTCCTTCTCAAGCATGGGAAGAATCTCCTCTCATATCTTCTTTACAATCTTTTATGTCCTCCTTTTTTGGGCCGGAGATTATAAAAAATGTGTACCTATGGTCCTATAGCTAGGGAGAGAGGGACAATGAGTGGGTTGTTTTGCAGAGAAATGTTATATTTTTCAAAACTAAAAATAAAAAATTTTAAATTTGATTTTCAAATAATGTGTTAGAATTTAATGAGATTTATTATTTTAAGAAATGTGAAACAAACTTTAAGATAATAAAAAAATTGAAAGTATAACATATCTTTCTTTTGTAAGTTATTTACTAATGCTCTCTTTCATTTTTTCTGTGTGCTCGCTTGTTCCCATGACACCAACAAGGGAATTTCAGTTTCTACATTTTCGAATTCAGGCCATCTATTTTTTATTCAATAGTCATTGTTCTGCCACGTATCTTTTTTTTTTTTTTTTTACATGTCCACACAAGAGAGGGGAGGGGGATTCGAACTAGTGACCTCCACTTCATTAAGTGTGGTTCCAGCCAATTGAACTACCTCTTGAAGACTTCTGCCACGTATCTAACTACTAACAAAATAATAAATATCTCTCAATTTCAAATAAAATAGAGGGGATCCGTTTAGTTAAAACATGAGGGCATTTTTGTCCTTAACAAATATTTTAGACAAATTTTAAACAAAAATACCCTCTTGTTTTAACTAAATGGATCCAGAGAGGACCTGATCCCATTATAACCGCCATGCCAGCGCGGGGGCATGAAGTGTAGACATAGATGCGCCGTCCAACTCCTCTCTTCGTAGCCACGAGATCACCTTCTTTTGTTCCAACTTTCCGAAGGCTTTTTGTATCAAATAGCTTTGGAAACTCTGCCACCGAGGAAGAAATTTATTCTACTCTATTGCGCCGATATGCCGAAACCTCTGACTCAGACCACGGTAAAGCAGTTCATGCGAAGTTCATCAAAGGGTCTCTTCCCTTTTCTCTTTTTCTCCGCAATCATTTACTCAATATGTATGCAAAGTGCGGCGATCTTGTTAATGGGCTCCAACTATTTGAGGAAATGCCTGAAAAGAACGTGGTGTCGTGGTCAGCTGTCATTGCGGGTCTCGTTCAACATGGCCGTCCTAGTGAAGCTCTTTCTTTGTTTTGCCGTATGCACCGAGATGGAACGACCAAGCCCAACGAGTTCACCCTCGTCAGCGCACTCCACGCATGCTCGTTGTTGGAGAATTTGACACAAGCATATCAAATTTATCCATTCATTGTTCGCTTAGGATTTGAGTCGAATATCTACTTAATGAATGTGTTTCTGACAGCTTTGATAAGGCATGGTGAATTAGCAGAGGCTTTGGAAGTTTTTGAGAATTGTCCTAATAAGGACATTGTGTCTTGGAATGCCATGATGGCCGGGTTTTTGCAGTTCTCTTATTCTGACATACCGGAATTTTGGCGTCGAATGATTGTTGGGGGATTGAGGCCCGATAACTTCACTTTTGCAAGTGTTCTTACTGGGTTGGCTGCCCTTTCTGACCTTAAGTTGGGATTGCAGGTTCATGCTCAGCTTATCAAATGTGGTTATGGTGTTGAGATTTGTGTGGGGAACTCTTTGGCGGATATGTATATTAAAAATCAGAAATTGGTAGAAGGGTTCAAAGCTTTTGATGAGATGCCAGTAAGAGATGTGTGCTCATGGACCCAGATGGCTGCTGGATGCCTGCAATGTGGGGAACCAAGCAAAGCACTTGAGGTCATTGCTGAGATGAAGAAGGTAGGTGTAAAACCAAACAAATTTACCGTTGCAACTGCCCTAAATGCCTGTTCCAATTTGGCTTCCTTGGAGGAAGGGAAGAAAGTTCATGCCATGAGAATTAAGCTTGGAGCTGATATGGATGTCTGCGTAGATAATGCTTTACTGGATATGTATGCAAAATGTGGATGTGTGGATAGCGCATGGGCAGTTTTTTGCTTGATGAATGATCATTCTATTGTCTCATGGACGACAATGATCATGGCATATGCAATAAACGGCCAAGCTAGGAAGGCTCTTAAGATCTATGATGAAATGAGGCTGAAGGGTGTCCAGCCAAACTACATAACCTTCATTTCTGTACTATATGCATGTGGCCAAGGAGGGTTGGTTGATGAAGGATGGGAGATATTCTCCTCCATGACCAGTGATTATGGGGTCCCCCCTCAAGAGGATCACTATGCATGTATGGTAAATCTTCTTGGCCGAGCTGGGTGTATTAAAGAAGCCGAGGAATTGATCTTAAGAATGCCATTTCAGCCAGGTGTGCTGGTTTGGAAAACTCTACTAGGTGCTTGTCATGTTTATGGTGATATGGAAATTGGGAAGCGTGCAGCAAAGCAGGTGTTACATCTAGACAAAAAGGACCCTTCAACATACGTTGTGTTGTCTAACTTGTTTGCTGGTTTTAGCAATTGGGACAGCGTTGGGATGCTGAGAGAACTAATGGAAACTAGGGATGTGAAGAAAATGCCTGGATCTAGTTGGATTGAAATTGAAAAGAACCCTTCACTTCTTCCCAAGTTTGGAGGATTTATGTGAAGCAAGGTTGATTTAGAAGCCAAGTTCCTTTTCTTTTAATTTTATTAGGGTGCAGTTGCTCCATTTTTCAGCAAAAATCATGAACTATGTTTGCATGTTTGAATATCAACTATCAAAAGATGACTAGTCATCTCGAATATGCAAGATCATATGTTTTCAATTTCAATCTCTACTTACTAATATTTAACTTTTGATTAGTAAGTTGCACAAGCACCAAAATGTTCTTGAACCTACAAATCACAATCTTCTTATAGGACAAGGAGCTCCTAGTATTTCTATAGAGAAAATAAGAGAGAGAAATATCAATCTAGGATTTCTTCAGTAAACGAAGGCCAATCTCTTAAAAAGAATTCACAAGCTTAGATTTTCTTTTAGTGGATGATTGAGAGAGTAATCTCAATCTAGTAATTTTTCCTTTTTTTTGGGTTAAAGAAGTCAATGTTTAGTGTTATTGTATTGGGCTCAGCGGAGTGGGTTGTTTGTTACAATTATAAGTATTGGAGAAAGAATGAAAAGTTGCCGAAAATTTTTATTTGAATATTTCTCATAATGGGTCGTAATTCTGATATCTTTGTATTGGTTTGCGAGGTCATTTTTGTCTTCCAGCTCTCTCTGCAACACCAAATTTATAGCAACGGTGGTAAATCTGATATCTTTTTTATTTTTACCTCTTCACTTATAAGTGAAATTCATTAGTCTGGAGTCACATAATGGTTTTGGGGTTAAACTAATTGATGTACAATGAGGGAAGTCAAATCCTTTTATGACATTCGAAATTGCACCCTATAAAACATATTTTAAGAACCGTTCAAGTGAGCAAAACAACAAAACATAACTTAGTAATACTAATGTCAGCATCACCATTACAGACCAAATCATAATGTCAAAGATACAAGATAAATCTAGAAAATTAATCAAGCTATCAAAATAAATCCTTAAGGGTCCCCGGTCCCCAATGGTAAATTATGTACCACTATCACACGAGTGCTAGAATGGAGAAACCCTTTCGTGATGATGAGCCTCCATACAAACTATCATCTCTGGGTTAGCCACAAAGATCGACCTCATTAGATGTTATGAGAATACAACGTCAAGAGGTAAAGTGTGCTGCAGTATTATCTATTTCTTTATTTCAATTCCATTATTATCTAATTGTTATTTCAATTCCAGAAGAAGTAGGAATTAGCATTGTAGTGAGATAGAAGTCTTAAGCTCTATCCAACTACTGCTACGTAAAGTAAGGGTGCAAAGGCGGTTACGGTTAGCGGTTAGTGGCAATAACCGCTAACCGTAACCGCCCTAGCGGTTAGTAAATTTCACTAACCGCAACCGCTAACCGCCTAACGGTTAGCGGTTAGCGGTTAACCGCCGGTTAGCGGTTAGCGAAATAGATAACCGCCCGCTAACCGCTTTTTTAAAATTGAGCTTTTTTTTTTTTGCTTTCTTTAGGGCTTTTTGAGCTTTTTTTTACCCTCATTTTTTTTTTCTTATATTTTTAATATCTTATTGGGCCCAATATAATCCAAAAGGACCAAAACCCATTCCGATCATACCCCAATAATCAACAAATACACAATAAATGACCCAAAATCATTGGAAATAATTGTAAAATAGTAGGAAATCAAAAATCAAAGTAGCTCGGGAAAAACTCCAAGAAAATGAACCCAAAATCACTGACCTTGGCTGTCTAATTTGAGAAAAAAACTACCCAGTATTTTCGTTGAGCCGATCATGAGCAGCGGGTGAGTTTGAGAGAGTTGAGACTTGAGAGAGGCTGCTCAGCAACTTTGAGTGATTTTGAGATTTCGTGAGATTTAGGGTTGGAAGAAAGAGATGAATATATACAGGTGCAAAACGATGTAGTTTTGCCTTCTATATAATTTTTTTTTTTTAAAAAAAAATGGTTGAAGGATAAAACTATTAACTATCAATGATTCGATTTTAAAAAAATTGTTACTAATGGTTCAAAAAATTCAAAATTGTTCAAAAAATGGTTAATTTTTTTTTTTTTTTTTAAAAAAAAATGGTTAAATTTCTTTTTCTAAAAAATGTTCAAAAAATACATTAATACTTCAATTGTAATTATAAGTGACACATTGTTGAATCTAATGTCAATTACTTAATTTGATATTATATAATCATATAGTCTCATTAAATTATATCATATGATTCACATGATTAATTATTTAAATTCTTATCATATTTACTTATAATCTTTTTTCTTTGAATTGAACTTAATATCTAATGGTAAATGGTAATGTTCAAACTCCTAAATTCTAAATTCCTAAAGTATCTAATAATGCTTTAATTAAATTGTAGACTTGTAGTTATAAATAATATATTGTTTAATTCAATTGAATCAATTGTGATTATCATTGTACATGAATCATATGATTAACTTGTAAACTTATGACTTATGAGTTATGTCATATTATATATGTATTATTTATTATTATATAATCATATGATTTAATGATCAAGTCATCATGTGATATAATCATATCAATTACAGTGATAATATATAAATTACTAAAATTGTAATGATAATACATTAATACTTAAATTGTGTTTATAAGTAACACATTGGTCATTGTTTAATCCAATGTCAATTACTTAATTTGATATTATACGAATCATATCATCATTGTACATTAATAATATGATTCACTTGAAGTCTTGAATAAAGTATTTGAATTGTCATCGAATCATATGATTAAGTATTGATATTATACATTTATATTATTCATATGCATATGTAGACTTATATAGACTTATAACATATATAGACTTATAAGTTTATAACATACATTGAAAATAAGTCTCTAGATATTTAATTGTTGTATTAGTATGAATTGGTATACGTATGAGTTATGTCATATTATATATGTACAATTTGTTATTATATAATCAAATAATTTAATGATCAATCTCATGTGATATAATCATATAAATGATAATATAATATATTAATACTCAAATTGTGATTTAATTATTTTTTAAAAAAATTGTGATTTAATGATCAAGTGATTATGTTATATGTATAAATATTTTTATAATTATAAGTATAAAAATATATTATATAAAAAGGCGGTTAGCGGTTAGCGGTTAGCGGTTACGGTTAGCGGTTACGGTTAGTAAACCCAATAACCGCTAACCCCTAACCGCTAGGCGGTTATAGCGGTTAGGCGGTTAGCGGTTAATACGGTTAAGCGGTTAGAGCGGTTAGCGGTTAGCGGTTAGAGCGGTTAACGGTTAGCGGGCGGTTTTTAACCGCCCGCCTTTGCACCCCTAACGTAAAGGATGAGATCTAATGCAATAGAATTAGTTGTAGTAGGACTCATGCTCTAGATAATGGGATCACGTATCCTAGTAGGAGTTGGAGTAAGTCTCCAAGTTTATGTTTTGTAATTTCTATTTAAAGTCCAGTCTAAGAAATAGAAGGTATGCAGAATTTTATCTCAAACTTCACGTTTGTTACAAGGCCCAAGAATCCTTTGAATTCCTACTGCTAATTATCACACAATTAGCACCCATTAGCAATCATAGGAAAGAACAAGAAGTCGGATCCGGCTTCCTTCCCTGTTGATAGACGGATTACGAGATCGGTTACTCAATCACGCAACATTTTGGTATCAGAGCAACGATCTTGTTCAATGGCGGACCCAAGTGTGGACAAACTCGAGCAAAACAATTTACCAATATCAAAACTATGATCGAAAGACTGATGATCAGGCAAAGTGATTGGAGGAAAATAATGCCGAGGTAAACAGCTTATTGTCTAAGGGAGGTAGTGCAAGTTGCTCGGGAGAGAGTTCAACTGCACGAAATCGTGATAAGCATCACGGTTCATCAAACTCATACACACCAAAGCTAGCCAAGATGGACTTCCCAAAATATAACGGGATAGAGGATCCCACAAGCTAGATATGCCGGGTAGAACAATTTTTCAGCTTCCAGCGAACAGAGGAATAAGAGAAATTACCTATGGCGGCTTATCATCTTGAAGGGGAATCACAAATGTGGTATCAATTATTCAAAGACAACGAAGAGGTAGTAACATGGGAATCTCTAAAGGCAACGTTACACATTCGGTATGCACCAACAACATTCGAGGACCACTTCAGGGACCTCACAAAATTGTAGCAAACAGGTGTGATGAGGGATTATAAATTCTAGTTTGATCAACTTCTCAGCCTAGTGGGGAACTTATGAAGCTAAAACCAATTAATGCTTTGTAAGCGGGCTCAAAGGCAATCTCCAAACGGAGGTACAAGTAGCGAGACCCAAATCGGTGACAAAGGCGATTGGGTTAGCCTGGTTATATGAGGCAAGGAATTGGAGTTTAAAAAAACCACCCATAAACGAAGATCGACGTTCGGGACAGAGAGATGCAGCCCTACCTATTCCTTCGTCCAACTTGGTACGGCCAAGACAACCACCCTCTCGAAGATTATCTCCGGCCGAGATGCAAGACCGGAAAACTCAAGGGTTATGCTTTAATTATGGCGAGAAATTTGTCCCTAGGCACAGGAAAAAATTATTTGTAATTGAGGGGGTTTATACGACGGAGGAAGAGTGGGAGGAGGCAGATTTAGTCGAAATTAAAGGCAAAAAAGGAGAGGAACCTGTAATCTCACTTTATGCACTCACCGGAACACCCTCCCCACAAACGATGAGGGTATGAGGAGCATTGGGCAAGCTGAGCATGACAATATTAATGGACTCCAGAAGCACCACAACTTCATCAAGGCACAAGTGGCTCTACGGCTGGGTCTGAAACCAACCCAATCTAGCGTCATGCAAGTAGGGGTGGTTATCGGTCATATTTGTCCAGTTTTGGGGGTTTTCAGTTACTGGCTGATAAGCTATCGGTTAGTGACCGATTGATAAGGGTTTATACCGAAAATTATCGGTTAATCGGTAATCGGTTAAATCAGTTCAGTTAATTCAATTTTCGTGGGTTTTTTATTGGGCTTTTTATTGTTTGCTAATTGGGTCAAAAATTAGTTGTTTTTAAAGTCCAAATACATTTTGTTGGGTTAAAATAGCTTATTAAAAATTAGTTATTTTGGGGGCCCAAATATTATTATTATTATTATTTGGCTAAAATAACTTATTGAAACTTTTTTTATATTGATCTACCACATCTTTTTTATATTATAAAATAAAAATCAAACTGCCAAATGACTACAATAAAAGCCACGATGCTTTAATCCAGTAAATCTTTTACAAAGAAGAAAATGCTGCATTAATAAAACAGAGAAGCCTAGCTAATGCAGTTACAAACTTAATTCCATTAGTTCTTTGCAATAATCAATCTGATTAGTATTTCAATTGATATTTCCATCAAACCTACCTAAACCCAAATTAAAATTCATCCAAGAATAATAAACAAAGTATAAACTAAGTAAAGTCACTTAGTAAAAGGAAAATAAGTTAAATAACCCACATAAAGGGCAACACCGATGACACAAATATAGTAGAAAAAAAAAAAAAAAAAAACATAAAGATAGTGATCAATATGGATAAACATAAACACGGTTACACAATAATTTCCAAGATCCACCTCAAACATGGATTATCTTCAATTCCATAAATTTGCTTCCTTCAATAATCCAACAAATCAAAACAAAAACATAGTGAATCTCTATTAGTGATTAATATTAAAGAGTAAGAAATAAATATAAAGTAAGAAATGCAAAAAACTTACCAAATCCTTTCAACAAATCATCACTCCGTAGTTCATCCATCAAGCCTTAATCGGCCAACCAAGTACATTTGAATCTGCAAAAAAGGCAACCTCTGCAACTAGATCACACAGACACACACATACAAAGTACAAACATTGCAGGGAACTTGGCAAAATAAGAGACAAAAAGGCCAGATTTTACAACTCAGTGGAATATTATTCCGCATCCAAAAGCTCTAATACTCATTATGGTTCTCACACTCATATTTACTAGTATCCCATCACACGCAGACCAAGGGGTGGGTATCGATCAAAACGGTTCGGTTTTGACTCTTATCAGTTATTAACCGATAATTTTCGGTTAAACGGTTTCTTAACGGATACCGAACCGATAAGAATTTTAATCGAAATTATCGGTTATAACGGTACACGGTTAAACGGTTCGGTTAAACTAGTTAACCGATTATAAATCTCACCTTCTTCAGTGTTCTCTACTTCATTAACCCCCAAGTACCAAAAGGTAAAAACTCTTACCTGAATTGAATCTTTGATGCTAAAAGAGACGTATGTGAGAGCAGATGGGGCGGATGTGGCGAGAACTAGAAAGAGAAAAAAAAAATAGGGAAGAAACCCATTATCCTGCAATGATGAGAAGGAAAAGAAAGAAAAACAATGAGGAAGAAAGAGTCTGCTGCGTGGGAGGAGGAGGAAAAAAAAAAAAAAAAATGTGGCGTGGGAATTGGGAAGAGAAGGAAAATAAAGAAAAACAATGAAGAAAGAGTCTGTTGTGTGGGAGGAGTAGAAAAAAGAAAATAAAAGAAATATGTGGCGTGGGAATTGGGAAAAGAAATGGTGAGAAGGAAAAGAAAGAAAAACAGAGGAAGAAAGAGTCTATAGGAGCTTGAACCCACGACCACGAGGATTTGAGCCTTGTGCTCTAGTTCCCTACCAACTGAACTAGACTAGTTTTGTTACTAGCCTTCCCCATACCGGTTCTTATCGGTTAAAACAGTTAACCGATAACAAATGGTTAATCGGAACGAACCGAACCGATAAGAATATCGGTTAAACGGTTACGGTTAATATCGGTTCAGTCAAAGCCGGTAGACAGCCGGTTAAACGGTAACGGTTAATCTACCCACCTCTACCTAGACCTAAGCTACACAAACTAAACTCCCTCTTCACAATAAAAAAATCAACGATTACTCCATCAAAATCCAAGCAACAACAAAAATCAAACTTCAGTTTGATTGGAACCCAAATCATTGTCGATGGATCTATCCAACCCAAATGTTATAACTTTAGTAATGAGCCACAGATCCATTATAACAAGACAACAATCATATCTATAGATCTAGTTAAACTAACTTGGAAAATGATATCCAAAGACTTGAAAAGCCAAAAACAAAGTAGGGAGGGTCTGGAGGGAGACAATGAATGAAACAGATTTGAGAAAACCCAGTAACAAAAGATAGAGATCTGAAGGAAAATAACCAAAAAATTCTAGCCAATGTCAAGAAAATTGGAGCTAGAGATTACCAAAAGGAAAATAACACCAACAAAATACTAGAGTCTAGAGATTACTTGCGAGGCTGCGACTCAGCGAGAGAAAGATGGGGAGACGGGCGTGCTAGTTCCGACGGTGCGAGAGAGTGAGAGAGGAGACTTGAGAGAGCAGATGGGCGTGCGGTGCGACAGTGCAAACTGCAGAGGGACTCAAGGAAATTAGGTTAGGGGAAAAGAGAGCTTAGAGAGGGTTATATATTGAAACCAAAACGACGTCGTTGTGGTTTCAATAAAAAAACCCTTATTGGTCATATTGGTTTTTCGATAGCAAAAAATTAACTGACCTTTAAACTAATCAGTTTTAACCGATTACCGACCGATAACTATTGGTTGCGGTTAATATCGGTTTAGTTAAATTTGGTAAGCAGTCGGTAATCAGTAACCGGTTAATTTGCCACCCTTAGATGCAGGTTACGGTGGACAATGGGGAGAAGCTTCGTTGTACAGGTATGTGTGCAGGAATGTTGTTGTGGCTCCAAGGAGAATTATTTGTTATAGATTTCTTTTTGCTACCCATGGATGTGTGTGAGGTGGTGCTCGGTACACAATGGCTAAGGACCTTGGGTCCAATTTGGTGGGATTTTGAAAGGTTGCAAATGAACTTCTCGTGGAAGGGAAGAAAAGTGGATTTGAGAGGTTTAAAACCTCCAGTGCACCGTGTGGTGGAGAATAAAGTAATGGGTAAGGAACTAAAAAGAAGAAAAATTGGGTGGCTTTGTCACATTATGCCAACAAGGCAGTGGGTACCCTCGGAGGGAAGCTTGCATGCCATAACATAGGATGCCTAACAAGTTGGACCAAGCTCAACAAAGAATCAACTCATTGACCTATTAACTCTATTTTCAGAGCTTTTTAATGAACCACAAGGGCTGCCACCAAACAAGTCACACGACCATACAATTCAGCTCAAAGAGGAAAGGGGTCCTATTAAAGTAAGGTCCTACAAATATCCTCATTATCAAAAAAAATGAGATTGAGAAGATTGTCACAGGATTATTAAAATCGAGGGTCGTTCGACCAAGTACAATTACATATTCGTCACCGGTATTGCTTGTAAAAAAAAAAAATTGTTCGTGGAGACTTTTTGTGGACTATCGTGTACTTAATCATGTGACAGTAGTTACGGATAAATTCTCAATTCCTTTAATTGATGAGTTCTTGGATGAGCTCAACGACGCCCATGTCTTCTCCAAATTAGATCTCAGATCAAGGTATCATCAAATAAGAATGGCAAAGGAAGATATAGACAAGACCGCATTATGGATGCATCATGTCCATTATGAATTCCTAATCATGCCATTCGGGTTAACCAACACACCTTCCACCTTTCAATCTCTCATGAATGAAATTTTTAAAGGATTACTTCGGATGTATGTTCTTGTTTTTTTTTTTTTTTTTATGACGTTTTAATATATAGCAAGACTTGGGCAGAATATTTAAATCATCTATGGGAAGTTTTGGAGATCTTGAAAACTCACCAGTTGTTCGTACGAAGGGATAAATGTCAATTTGGGCAAGATCCTATTTGTTATTTGGGACATGTGATTTCAGAGCACGAGGTGGCTAAGATCCCGAAATTTTTTTGGCAAAGGTGCAATGGTCTACACCTTTGTCTGTAAGGGTGTTGAGAGAGTTTTGGGGCCTTACAGGTTATTATCAAAAATTTATTCAAGGCTATGGATCCATTGCAGGCCCGCTAACACAACTCTTAAAAAAAGATGCATTTGAATGGACAGAATCAACAGGAAAAGCCTTCTCCACATGAAACAAGCAATGACTAAAGGCCTGGTGCTAGCACTACCAGATTTTAACAAACCATTTGTTGTGGAATGTGATGCGTCGGGAGTAGGAATTGGGGTCGTACCTATGCAAGATTCATGACCTATAGCATTTTTCAGCCAAGCTTTAAAGGAGAGAAACTTAGCCCGATCAACATATGAAAGGGAGATGATAGCTCTCATTGCAACGGTTCAAAAATGGTGACCATATTTGTTGGGACAACAATTTGTCATATGAACAGATCAAAAAAGCTTGCGACACTTGTTGGAGCAAACAATCACGACAAAAGCTCAACAAAAGTGGTTGTTAAAATTGATAAGCTACAATTTCACCATTGGTTACAAAAAGGGTCTTGAGAACGTAGTAGTAGACAGCCTATCCCGCAAAGAGCATCAAGGTCTAGCAATGGCTCTCTCAAGCCCCGTTCCCAGTTGAGTCGAATCCATTAAGGATGAGATATCACGTGAAAAGTAGCTACGAGACTTGGTGGCCAGAATTCAACAAGGGGAAGCTATTGGCCCATGGAGTTTGAAATCTAATTTGATTTTCTTTAAAAATTGCATCTATTTACGTGCTCCATCTCCTCTCACAAAAGCCATAATCTAAGAAGTTCATAGTGGTTCTCATGAAGAATTCCATAAAATGTGGCATAGACTTAAATTAGTATTTTATTGGCAAGGGGCATGTTCACAAATAAAAGAATATTTGCGTGAATGTGATATCTATCAATGAAATAAGGCTGAGCTCACGCTACCCAATGGATTACTACAGCCTCTACGATTCCCACTACCATATGGGCAGACATTTCGATGGACTTTGTCGATGGATTGCCTAACTCCCAAGGTAAGTCTGTAATCTATGTGGTGGTAGGCAGATTCTCCAAATATGCCCATTTTGTGGCTCTGAAACATTCGTATTTGGCAATCATAGTAGCTCAAGAATTTTTTGGTCATATTTTCAAGTTGCATAGGATGCCCACATCCATTGTGTGGGATAGAAACCCTACATTTACAAGCAACTTATAGAATGAGCTTTTTCGTTTACAAGGAACTAAGTTCAACTTATCATCCACAAATAGATGGGCAAACTAAGGTAGTTAATTGAACTTTGGAAATGTACCTTAGGTGTTTCACTGATGATAAGCCAAATGATTGGGTTAAATGGTTGCCATGGGTAGAATTCACATGCAACACAAGTTGGCATTCAAGCATGGGACATACACCATTTGAAATGATATACGGACGTCCCTCCCCAAGTCTTCTCTCTTATATTTTGGGGACTGCTCGAGTGGAGCTTGTGGAACAAGAATTATTGGAGCAGGACACATTGTTGAGGCAAGTTCGGCTTAAGCTTGGGGAGGCTCAAAATCGAATGAAGCAAGTTTATGATAAAGGCCATAAAGAGCGGGTGTTTCAATCGGGAGATCTTGTGTACGTCTGCCTCCACCCCTACTGAACGCCAATGAATTATTAATGGCATCAGTATCCGACCTATTAGCTAACAATATTTGATCTCATGGAATTACGAAACCTTTGGCCACCGCTACAGCAATAGAATCATGGAGCACGGCAGAATCGTGAATAATGATAAGACGATTGTCAAAGACCAAAGTTGGTTGCCATATGTCAGGATGTGTAGCAAGTTCGTTAGGGTGTGCAACATGTACAATATGATGTATAGCAGGCACTTTAGGGGGAACAACAGGCACGTCAGGTTGTACATTAGGCATAATAATGGGTTGTGCTGCAGGAGCAACATTCAAGTTGATGTTGTTAATGGATGATGATGATGCTGCCATATTTAAGAGAGTAAGGAAAATAATTGAGAATACGAAGAATTTGAGAGAGATGAAGTATTGGGAATAAGTGTGCAGAAGAGACTAAGCATCAGAAATTGAAGAAATTTTTTCAGTTTTTGGAAGCAGCAGGTGAGTGGCTTTAAAGAAATTTTTTACTTCAGGTGAAATGAACAGTAAACAGCAAAAGTTAGGCGACCTCGGGCCGTGAAGGATTTTTGTCAAAAGATCTCCTTGAAGTAGGATCTGATCTCCTGTCATAAATTCGACTGACTTTTAGCGCTCATTTTTTTTTCAAATTTACTATTCACTCAACGACTTTGAATTCCATGCGTGGGCAACCAAATGAATTGTCATGCCAATGCGCACCACACGCGCTCGTTCATTATCCAGAATCCCCTTATAAATTCATACCTCTTTCTTCATTGCAACGCATGCCTTCTGATCATACCACTTCACTTGAGATTTTCTACTAATAGCCTTCCATACAATGAAAGCTCGACTTGTCTCCTAGTTGATTCACAAACCCAACACCTTATACTCTCAGTAGTAAACCATTGAAGTAAGATTATCTTTGTTCATGTCCTAGTGAAGCAAGATTTTCCTTGATCATGCTTCTCAGGCTAAATGTCTCTCTTTTCTTCAAGTATCCATACATGGCATAAGAGAGAGAGCATCCGATGTCGGTATTTTGAAAGTCTCTGAAAAGAGTCACATGCATATCATGTCCTAAAATGCTTATCAAATCTTCATTTCTAGAAAATAACAGGACTATCTGTCTCTTTTTTTTTTTTTTTCCTTGACCTTGCAAGACCCAAGAGAGAGAAATTATAACATGAGTGTTTTGGGACTTCCAGCTTGGAAACTTACCCATATCCTGCTTTGCTTGCTTATCAATTTCATCTCTAGAACGCAGCAAAACACAACATATATTAGTCAAGAATGGATGAGAATCTTACATTTGATGTCATCGTGTGTTTCGATTGAGTTGGAATAATAATTATGAGTTTCTTTTGCTGAGTTATGATTTATCAAGTAAAGATGTAGTACAAAGAGATTTTCGTTGATATTGTAGCATCGACACAAGATTTGGGAAGAGAAAATAGAAACGGTTGTGTATTTAGAATGAATCGAATTATGATGTCGCTTTTGAGGTATATTCATGTAATGACATTTTTGGGAGATATAAATTGTAGAATGTTGGCGCTATTTACTTTTACGGATTTATGATGGTGAGAAGTTAATGATTATTAGAGCATCATATTAATATTTCGTATACATTATTTGGAATACTGAGATACCAAAGAAAATATAGACAGAGATGATTTTGACACCTTTTTGATAAGATTGATTAAATTAGATCGAGGAAATTATTGCGGGCTGATGAGATAGGATTTTTAGTGTGAACTGATGAACGATCGCAGAAATCGAGACTTTAGACTGTGAATAAGACTTACTCCTAGAAGAAGGAGATGAAATTTCAATATGATAAAAGTAAATATTAGAGAGTAGGCTTTGATGAATGATTGAAATGAATATTTTAAATCTGAGTCGCTCAATTTGAAGATTGGACGATAATTTATAGACTTTAATTTCAAGGGCGAAATTTCAATAAGGAGGGAAGATTGTAGCACCCCAGATTTAAAATCCCCATTTAAAGATATTAATTTGAAGATAATATTATTTTAATATTTATATTAAGTAATAAGATTTGTTCTTGAAGAATTTATGGATCATATGAGTATTATAGGAATGAATTTTTATTTGAGATCATTACATCCTAACGTTTAGGATAGATTATAACTTGATAATTTAGTTGGTGACTTTAAGAGATATGATGGTATAATGATACATATTATACATTTGAATGAAAGTTAGCTTTGAGGGATAGTTGATTTGGTGTTAGCAAAAGAAGAAGGGTGTGAGAATTGTTAGATGAGATTAAATATAATTTTAATAAGGATTGGGCCCAAAGTGTTGTTAATAATACTCATCTCTTACTATATAGGACCAGACCCATTCATGCATAATGCACACAATTTTCTTTCTCTTCCTTTATTTATTCCTCTATTTCCACACTCCCCTCTCTTTTTCCATGAAGTCAGACCCACTGTCTTTTCTTCCTTTCTTATTTTTCTACCAACACACAAATCCCTTTCTTCCCCCGCTTTCCCCAACACCATTTACTCCCCTTCTTTTACCACGCGGCTTGGACTTTTCTTTTCATTTTCTTGACTTCACCTACTCACATTGCTTTATTACTTAACGGAGAGCAAGAAACGAGAAGATAGAGAGAGGGGGCCTTACAGATGTAAGAAAGAGAAGACAGGGAGAGAGAGATGTTGCAATAGAGTGAGAGATGGATAGAGAAGCATGAGAAAGAGAAAGAGGGTGAGATGTTGAGGGGGAGAAACAGAGATTGAGAAGATGGCCAAGAGAGAGATTTACAGAATAATAAAAATGGGTTCTTCAAAGGTAAAATTCTTTTTCCTTTAGCTATGGGTATTTGATTTTAAATTGAGTAATGGGTCTTAAATGAGAACCTTTTGATTTAATCAGGATGATATTGGGTGGTTTCACTCTTGAGGATTTTGAATTAGTTTTGGGAGTTGATTCTCTATTTTTTGGACTGAGTTATAAGATGTTTTGGGTTGGATTTTAATGGGTTAACTTCTCTAAAGGAGTAGACTGGAGTTAATTGATTTTTGTGAATTGTTATTAATTTAGTTGTGAATAAACAAAATGGAACAACAAGATATTTTTCAAGATGATTAGTTAGCAATTTAAAGACTGCTCATAGCTTCAGTCTAGAGGTAAGTAAATTCACTATCCCTTCTAAAATTTCATGTCATGCTATTCTTATATTTTTTGTATCAAATTGTAAATAATTATTTTATTTGCCTATCATGGAGATATGTGTATGCATGAAAGATTTCTTAAAGAATGATTTAGAAAGCTTCTATTTCTTTTAAATGCTTTCTAAATACAATAAGTTTATATTTGGGAAAGTTTCCATTTTGAGAAAAGAAATTTGAGAAATGATGATGATTATAAGAAATAAGAATGATAATAAACTCTCCTACATGCTGCCCTAAGATGCATCAAAAGAAGTACAAAGAAAAGTACAATAGATGAGATAAATGTTTATGAAATGAGGGCACATATATGGAGGAGAGTATTTTGGCCCCAAGAAAAAAATAAATGAGTTCGGTACCGATACTCGAATGGAGGCAAAACCACTTAAGGAGGCTATGCACGAGGTGGTATTCCATCATAATGACCGATGAGTACACCAAGAAGAGTTAATTGACGATCGAGCATGGCTGAGGCACAGTTCAGTGTCATAGTCACAAGGACCTGCAACCCTCGTACACAGGGGTAACAGTGTACATGGGCCCTATTATGAGATAATGACTAAAGATAAATACATGGATGATTTATAACGATAAATTATAATGATGTTTTATGATGATGTTTTATATTGATGAATTATTGACGATAATCTATTGCTAAATGTTATAGTATGTATATACAACGAGAGATGCAACCGTACATTTATATATTGTTATGACTGGTTGTATATTTAATTGTGCAAACATTTTTCAAAACTAGGGACAATGAGTAAAACTATTTATGGTTGTGGATTTTGCTTACTAAGCCCCCTTTGGGCTCATTCAGTTTTATTTCTTGTTCTCAGATAAGGAGCAAGCTGGAATACAAGGCCGGAATGGGGGCGGAAATATATTATCCAATAATTTATAATAAGCACTCTGATAGACTTTATAGATCTTTACAAAAAATTTTGTTGTAAAAGAAGAAAAGTGGCAAACTCAGCCTTAACGGGCTGGGGATGTTATAGATGTCCTCCTAGGCGTGCTGCCATGCACCATCTCCAAGGTCCTTTATAAAACAAATATGTTTTACAGGTGGAAACACATACACAAAACGATAATTTCATGACTTAGTGAGTAGTACACCCTCGTAAACATGAGAATGGTATGAACCTTCTTTTGATGGAAGTCAGGGTAAAACATTACATATAGCAGTTCATCATCTTTGAAACAATGTAGAAAATCATGTCAATGCATTATATACTTATAAATATTTACAAAAGAGTCATAACTCTACTCATTATGGCTTATCCGCGTACTTAACCACTTCACAGTAGGGTTTGCATGTTCAATAAGGACATCAAGTACATTTTTGGTGCCCCAGAATGCACATGGTAAGTAATTCCCTTGTTAGCCGACCGAGTCTGACATCGGGTAATCCACCTAAGGGTCCGTTTGGGATTGCGGTTTTAATAAGCGTAATTTTAAAAATTATATTTTTGAAATCGTTACTTTTTAAAATCGTAAAAGTGTTTGATAAAACATGTTAAAAAATACCTTTTTAAAAAAAAAAAAATCAAATATTTGTTATGCTAAATCGTAATTTTAGTTTAAATTCGCACATTTTCAAATAAGCATCCCCTATCCCGTTTATAGAAATCGTAGATTTTTTTTCCTATTTTAGATTAAGTGATTTTTAAATCGCAATGCCAAACACCTTACGTTTTGTGATATCTTTTAAAAACGCAAATTATTCTTACGAAATCGTAATCTCAAACATACCCTAACTAGTGATGTGAGCAAGGGAATGCACTTTAGTAGAACTCACACACATGACTTTGGCCACAAAGTCAAGTCTATACAACTAGTATATCCTGTTGCATGTTCATTTTCATAAAGTTACTCAATATTTACGATAGTGACCACGACATACATGTAGAGATTCATGTTAAAAGGATAATAATCACTCAATCATCCAATGGCCATGAACTGTAACCACTAAATCCACTTTAATAGACATTATAAATCGCAATAATAAACCCTTCCAACGACTAGAAAACTTTCATATTTTCTTTAAAATCGCATCTGAAACAACTCCTCTACAATCTTTGCAAACGAGTTTGCTCCAAATAGAGTTGCTCGCAAAGTGCATCTCATTTCACCCAAAGCCCATTGTCATTAAACGTGATAGAGTGTCGCTTGATGCGGGTGGCTTTGCTGCCGCTATGCAACTATCTCTCTTCTCCATCACTCAATTTATTGTTAAGGAAGAAAGATTCCTTATAAACAAATTGACATCTTTGAATCTAGCCAATGTGGGACAAATGTTTTCTTCCTACACTTCAAAATTTTGGATCAACTTAAAAGAGGAAATCTTTCAATTAAATGAAAACATTTGGCCAGTAATTAACCATGCTCAGGAAGTAAAGCTTAATATCAAGAGACAATGTGATCCGTTAACCAACCATATGAAATTAGATGCGCCTTACCTTATAGTTAGGGTTGTCAATTCGTGTTGACGTGTCGTGTATAAGGAACAATCTGAATCTGACCAATTTAGTTAAATGTATCAAATTCCTCAACCCTGAAATGATCCATTTAAATTAGTGAGTCACATGACACAACCTGCTAACCTGTCTAATAAACATGATGTGTTGGGTTGATTCGACCCGACCCGATCAGCACAATTCATTTAATCAATAGGTCGTGTTTAGTTGACAAAAACACACGTTTGGCAATTTTCGACGTGTATATGATTTTAAATTAAAAAGGAAAAAGAAAAGGAGAATTTTCATTTTTATGAATTTTATATAAAATTGAATTTGAATTGACTTATTCATTAAATGGATTAATTCTAATAGAGCCAAATTAATCTGGACTCAATTATACAAACATTAATCCCACTAATTTTATGTTAAATTTATATCAAATTCACAAATCATATAAAAAATTATTAACCTTTCTTAGGTGTGTACTCATGTGAATGTTCGGGCTTCGAGTGTCGCATTTAGGCGTGTAAATTAATGCATGCGAATTCCTTGTTGGGCCGGGTTACCTAATTGCCTGAAGTTAAAATTCCCAGGGGCCCATTGACGTAGACCATGGACCCATAAAAGTGTTGGGGAATCCTTGCGCAGATTCTACGGTCACTGACAAGTGCACTGGCGTCAATGCTATTATCAAAGCGATGGCGACTGGAAATTCTACTGGTTTTATACTTTTATTAGATAGGGCTATTCAACTTTTTCAAGAGTCATTTGTCCAAACGCTTTGGCCATTAGTAGTAGGATGACTGGTAAAAGACACGTATGCTTTTAGAAGGATTCTTTTTTCTTTTATATATAATAATCTATCAAAGTTAAGATAAATCAAGCGGCCAAATTGAACAGCTAGCTAGTTAATCAAGGGTGAAAATTAAACCAAATCTTATTAGAAGAAAAATGTGTGTTTTTTTTTTTTTTTTTCAAAGAATTGTTTTTTTTTTTAACATATGGTGTTCATCTTTATATAGTTTTTTTAAAAAAACAAAATTGTGAAATTTAAAATTAATTTGCAAAAGAGATAGAACATGGACAAAAAAGATGAATATATATGGAGAAAAATATAAAAAAAGCTTTTAAACTATCAGCCGTTTGCAATAGAGTCATTCAATGTTCAAAAGGTACTAAAGTAGCTCCTAAACTATCAAAATGTATCAAAAAGACCACTTTTTATTTTTTTTATTTTTTATATTCTTATAATACTTATATTCTTTTAACAAATAAAATAATAAAATAATTGTAAAAAAAAAAACAATTTTAAAAAAATACAAGAAAACCAATGGGCGAATAAAAAAAAAATGTTTTTTGGAATAAATAATAAATAATTAGTCACTATAGTTGGCCTAAAACAAATTGTTTCATGCCGTATTAAAGTAAAATCAAATATACAGTTATTGAGATATTCCAAAAAATAAAAAGTACTAAAGTAGCTCATCAAACTATCAAATTGATTTTACTTTAATATGACGTGAAACAATTTGTAATTTAGGCCAACTATAATGATTAATTATTTATTTATTCTATTTTTTTTTGTGGTATTTATTCGTCCATTCTTTTTTTTTAAAAAAAAAAAAACAATTGTTTTGTTTTGTTTACAATTATTTTATTGTTTTATTTGTTAAAGAATAAGAATATTATAGAAATATAAAAAATAAGTGACTTTTTTTATATATTTTGATAATTTGAGAATTATTTTAGTACCTTATTTTTTCCCCTGTATATATTTCCATATCCAATGATCTACTCGGCCTACTCACATCCAAGCTACCTTTAAATGAAACGAAACGGTGGCCACCAGAGCCACTGATCACTCCCTTTGAAAATGTTTTCTCTCAAGGAAATGCCCTCCTCCGCCTCCACGCTCTTCTCCGCCTATGCCTCCTTCGCCGCCTCCATGATGCTGGTGCGGTCCATGGCCAACGAGCTCGTCCCCCACGAGCTCCGCTCCTACCTCAGCTCCGCCTTGAGCTACCTATTCACCCCCCTCTCCTCCACCCTCACCCTCGTCATCGACGAGTGCTCCGGCATGGCCCGCAACCAGGTCTACCAAGCCGCCGAGGTCTACCTCCGCACCAAGATCACCCCCGCCACCGACCGCCTCCGAGTCAGCAAAACCCCGCGCCAAAAGCACTTCACCGTCGCCATCGAGAAGGGCGAGGAGATCAACGACAAGTTCGAGAACTTCCACGTCAAGTGGCGCTTCATTTGCACCGAACCCAAGAACCAACGCTCCGGCGAGAAGCGCTTCTTCGAGCTCATCTTCAACAAGAAATTCAAGGACCAAGTGTTCGATTCTTACCTGCCGTACGTTCTGCACAGATCCAACGCCATCAAAGAGCAAGAGAAGGTTGTCAAGCTGTATAACCGCGATTGCCCGTGCGATGACGTGGAGGGAGGCGGTTCGGGCATGTGGGGCTCCGTCAATCTGGAGCATCCGGCCACATTCGAGACGTTGGCCATGGACCCGGACCTCAAGAAGGCCATCGTCGACGACATGGACAGGTTTGTAAGGAGGAAGGAGTTCTACAAGAAGGTGGGTAAGGCTTGGAAGAGAGGATACTTGCTGTACGGTCCACCTGGTACGGGTAAATCGAGCTTGATTGCCGCCATGGCTAATTACCTCAAGTTCGACATCTATGATTTGGAACTCACAAGCATTTACGGAAACTCCGATCTGAGGAGGATTCTGTTGTCCACCACCAATCGCTCCATTCTGGTGATCGAGGATATAGATTGCAGCGTGGAGATGCAAGATCGCCAGAATCCTGGCGAGTTTCGAACTTCTTCCAGCAAGGTTGGTATAAAGTTTTCCATTTTTCGTTTATTTATAAAATGATCGGTTTTTTTTTTAATTTTTTTTTTTAACAGAGAAAAATGCAAAATTAATCCTTACATGATTTACAATTAGATCATGCGGTGTCAAAATGAACCGAAAGGTTAAGCCAAAAAAAAAACAATTAATCTCTACAGTTAAATTTGGTGTACTAATTTAACCAATTATGTTAGAGTAACACTAACTTAAATATGATAAGTATCACAATTTTATTGGTTTTAATGTTTCACGTTATCAGAATCTGTCAAGTCAGTGGCAAAATTTGATTGAAGGGATTAAATTGTTTTTTTTTTTTTTTTGGGCATATTTTATGAACTTTTAAGTTTGTTTTGATACCACGTAAAGTTAATTGCAAATCAGATAAACTTTGTAGACTAATTTTACAATTTTTTTTTTAATTTTATTTTAAGAAAAATGAGAAGCTAATAATGATGGAAATATTATTTAAATTAATTAATAACTTCAGTTTATATATTTTTACCAAAAAAAATCTGTCCTTTCAAAAGCTCCTCCACTACGTACCAAAACAAACAGCTTTGCCTTTTTGGTTAAGCGATTCATGCATTTGCAGGCCGAGTGGGTTTACTTTTTTGGAAACCATCTTATCTTTAAAAAAGAATAATATTCTATCTATAATTTAATAATTTGTCGTGTTCGTGTTGCTGTATCTATGCAAGAAAAAACACTAGTTTTATTATTTGTATTTATAACTTTAATAGAAACTTTTTAAGTTGCAATTAAAGGTTAAAGTTTTTTTTGTTTTTTGTCTTATGAGTTATGATTTTGCAGTTGACACTCTCGGGTCTACTGAACTTCATTGATGGTTTGTGGTCAAGCTGTGGGGACGAGCGAATTATTGTTTTCACCACCAACAAGAAGGATCGGCTTGACCCTGCATTGCTGCGTCCTGGTCGAATGGACGTGCACATTAACATGTCATATTGCACTAGCCGTGGGTTTAGAATCTTGGCCTCCAATTACCTCGGCATTCATCAGCGCAGTAACCACCAACTCTATGGAGAAATTGAAGCCCTAATAGACAGCACAGAGGTCACCCCAGCCGAGGTTGCAGAGGAGCTAATGAAGAGTGATCACCGCGATGTTGCTTTTGAAGAGCTTGTTAATTTCCTCAAACGTAAGAAGGCTGCAAGCAATGAAATTAAAGAAGAAGAAGGGGCCAAGAAGACTGAAGTTCAAGAAGCAAAGAGGTTGAGAATTATGAGAATTGCTAGAAACTTCAGGAGAAAAGCTATAAGAGGAATGGGGAAGAGGAATAGGTCGCGGGCGGTGAGCCGACAAGTGTAAACGTTATTGCACTTGAGTAATGTTAAAAATTATATGTTTATTCCACAACTATCTTACAAAACTGACATAATAATTTTAGCCAACCATTTAATTTAATTTTTTTTGACAAAAATTAATTGAAATGTTGGTTAAGATTATTACATCAGCATTGTGGAATAAAAATGTAATTTATAGCATTACTTAAAGCTGCTTTTTTATATAAATATGAAAAAAAAAAATATATTAGTTTTATGCTCAATAAAAAGCATATTTGTGTCAACTAACTTCATTAGTTTCCTACAATCACTAGATATGATGATTCTAAAGTTCATGCTAATCAATGCCTTGTACCCCTCTAGGTACTATAACTCTACTTATTTATGTGTCTGGAAAAGCTTCCATAGTTTGACTGAGGTTTTATCCTTTCTTCTAATACATTGGGTAAATTTGGAGCAAGTAAAAAAGAGGTTATTATTAATAACTTTATTATAATTCTTTTATAAATTTAGTCATTATAGCTTTTTGACCATCTTATTCTTTTGCAGCAATCTTGGATAAGCAAAGACTTATTACATATCTAAAAGGCTCCGAAAAACACGCAATCCACACCATATCGAAAATTGTTCGAACAAAAGTCATGACTCCCCAGGCTAACACTACTTCTAGGTTGGTTGGAAAAATCTATTGCGGTGCAAAATTTATTACGCTTGACCTTACCAAGATTGATCAAACTAATTCATAATGATAAATAATACAAAATTCATAGAGTTCGATCGATCATTGATCGTATCACAGTCAATCGGACTAATGCAATAGAATCGATCAGACTAATTATCAATCCTTCGATTTTGTCACAATCGATCTAACTAATGAATAAAGATAATACAAAATCCAAAGAGTTTATGACAACAAAAATGGACCGTGTTTTATTTTTTCATACCCCCAAACTTGAATCATACATTGTCCCTAATGTATGTATAGAACTAAAGAATAAGATCAAGAGTATAGAAATACTTGAATGAGCAGATGGGGGCATATCATACCCCCAAACTTGTATGCAAAAACACGTCCCAAAAAAAAAAGTGATACTCCAACCAAATACCAGTCAAGTGCAACACATTGTTGTATAAATATAATCAAAGAATGAAACATCAATGGATAAAATAAACCTGGAGGGAGATCATGTACCCTGGTGGAGTGAAGTTCAAGTGCATAGGGTCTGCACTTGAACCTAAGAAGTTGACTCATCTAGTCGAAATATATGGAATCAGCCAAATCAACGGAATCCACATCCTTGATGCGCTCAGTGTTCTTGGACCCTTAAATTTAAATTTGAACCACCAATCTTTTCTTCTCTTGGACCAAGAGAATGAATTTTACCTATAGAAAGGTAATTCATAATGTCCGCAAATCGAGGTAGATCACTCTGAGCATTCTCAAGCAGTTTCTCATCCGGAAGGGATTCATGAACTAGATTGAAATGAGGAGAATACTCAAGGAGTTTTTCTACCTCGATGGCCTCTTTTTGTTCTTGCAGATTACTCTCATTGCCTCTTTGTAAGTCATAAGCAATAATAATAGGGAGAGTGTCATATGTCCTTACAAGTGAAGATTTCAGATTACCTCGAATGGGGGCTCTGGGCTCATATGGTGTCTTAGGAATAGGAGTTGAAGGTGAAGAAGCCTTAGTGCTCACTTCCTTCCCTTTTTCCCGATGTAGATCCGGTGGGGCCTCAATTTGCTCCTGCTTCCTCTCTTCAACGTGGTTTTCGATTTTCTCTCCATTCCTTAGTGTGGTGATAGCTTGCTCAGGATAAGAAGTATTCTTATCCACCATGTCGTGTTATTCAGGATTGGCCACCGGCTGTGACGTCCCACATCGCCTGGGTATGGAGATGAGGATGTGCTTAAATGTATACTGCACCCTTAATGACGACAACGCGTTTTAAAGCCGTGAAGGTCATGATCCCATTAGAACTCTTCAGTTAAGCGTGCTTTTGTTGGAGTAGTACCAGGATGGGTGACCTCCTGGGAAGTTTGGTTTGGGAGAGCCAAAACCGGACAATATTGTGTGTCATTGAGGTGGGGTATTACAAATGATATCAGAGTCATTGCCCAACCTAAGATGGGGGGAGCATGCACAAGCCCATGAAGATGCTAGCGGGCACTCGCTAGGACGGACGCCATGAATGGGCTAATCTCATGAGGGTCGCCAGCGAGGACACTGGGTCCTAAGAGGGGGTGATTGTGATGTCCTACATCGCCTGGGTATGGAGATAATGATGTGCTTAAATGTATACTACACCCTTAATGACAACAACGCGTTTTAAAGCCATGATGGCCATGATCCCATTAGAACTCTTCAGTTAAGCGTGCTTCTGCTGGAGTAGTACCAAAATGGGTGACCTCCTGGGAAGTTTGGTTTGGGAGAGCCAAAAACGGACAATATTGTGTGTCATTGAAGTGGGGTGTTACACCGGCTGACCTTGAAGCTCTTCTTCTTCCATCCTATTGAGGTGGTTGATGATTTGTTCACTGTGAGCTTCTATCTTGGCTTCTAGTTCGGCGAAGAATTGAGGGGTATAAAGTTCTTGTTGAGACTTCATAGCCTGACTCATCTCGTTCGCAAGTTTCGACATCTTTTCTAACAAATTCCCCTAAGAAGCTAACATATTTTCTTGACTTTTCAATATCTGATCTTAGAAGTTGGAATTCGATTGAAGAGATGGTGTGGCTTGATATTGCTGCTGTGGAGTTGCTTGATATTGAGAGGAATATGATTACTCATTGAACTGCGAATATGGTTGATGGTACAGTTCATGACATTGTGGAGCACAATTCCTAAGAGCTTGAGCTTGCCACGAGAGATTAGACTGGTTGCCCAACACCAGGTTATAGGAATCGGAATAAGGGTCATTCCTCGGTCTATAGAACGGTATGTTCATACGCTCATAAGAATAGTTAGAAAATTGTCCAGCAATAGGGCAATCTCTAACATGGTGATAAAAACTATAGCAATATGAACATGGTGTTGGAATATCTCCCCACATGACTACAAAAACAGAAAGAGAATAAAATAACAAAAGAAAAATAAAAACAGAAATAAAACCTCACAAACGACCCAAAAATGTAGCTTTGGAGTGCTGAAATTGAGGTGCAGTAGCTGCTAGACTGGCACACTGGCGTAGGTGCGCTTTATCGCACTGTCGGCAGGGACAGGGTGTAGGTGCGCTACGCTTGCTGGTTTTTGGCAGAGTGCGTATATGCGCTCGATCGCACTTGAGGGTGAACTCGATCGCACTGCTTATGATGGGCTCGATCGCAAGCTGGTTGGGCTCGAGTGCAGGCGTTCTGGGGGTTTGCGCAACTCCGCGCCTGTGAATAGAAAAACTAAGGGGAAACTTCAGAAAGCCCCCCTGAACTTCCAGCCGTTTTGACAAGCACCCCCTAAATTTCCAAAACTCTCACTTAGGCCCCCTGAACTTTGGACCCTTTTAAAGTTAAAGTCAAACAATTTGACTTTTTATACCCATTTTACCCTCTCCAAAACTACGTCGTTTTGTGTCCTGAAACTACAACACCTACCCAGCCCAAAACGACGTCATTTTAGGCATTAATTTTTTTTTTTTTTTTTCAAAAAAAAGCAAAATATTAAAAAAAAAAAAAAAAAAAAAAAAGAAAAGAAAAGAAAAGAAAAGCAAAATATTTTTTTTTTAAAAAAAAAGGAAATCGGGGTGGCTGGAGGACCACCCCATTTTGGCCAAGGGGTGGCTGGAGCCACCCCCTTGGCCAAAAAAAAAAAAACAAAAACAAAAAAGGGGATCGGGTGCTTTTGGGGTGGTCGGACCACCCGCAAGGGGCTGGGGTGGCCGAAACCACCCCCTTTGGCCTTGGGGGTGGCCCGGCCACCCCCAATGCACCCGACCCCCCCCCCCTTTTTATTTTTATTTTTTGGACCACCCCCAGACCGGCCAAGGGGTGGCTGAAGCCACCTCGATTTCGTTTTTTTTTTTTTTTTTTTTTTCATATTATGCTCAAAACGACTTCGTTTTGGGTTGGGTGGTGATGTAGTTTTGAAACCCAAAACGGTGTAGTTTTAGAGTCCAAAACGACGTAGTTTTGGTTGAGGGTAAAATGGATATAAAAAGTCAAATTGTTTGACTTTAACGTTAAAAGGGTCCAAAGTGAGAGCAAACCAAAGTTCAGGAGGCCTAAGTGAGAGTTTTTGAAAATTCAGGGGGTGTTTGTCAAAACGGCTGGAAGTTCAGGGGGGGCTTTTTGAAGTTTCCCCAAAAACTAAACTAAGCCAAAAGAAAAGATTAGAAAACAACAAAAAAATAAAAAATAAAAATAGAAAATAGAAAATAGAAAATAATTAAGCTAAATTTAATCTTTAAAACTTAATAACGAAACTGTTAAGCAGTCTCCGGCAACGGCGCCAAAAATTGATGTGGTATTTCTGTGACAAAAAATATCAATTATAAAAATAACCACTCGCAATAGGACAAATCTTTGTAGGATACTGCTATAGAGAGGGTGTCGAACCTCAAGGACTGCAGAGGTTTTGTTATCAAATTCGAAAGACCAAAATTAATTTAATTAAAAAGATAATTGATTTGATTTTTTTAAAAAGTAAAGTGCATGAAAATAAAATAGATTTAAAATAAGAGAGAGAGTGTAGGGTATTGACTTCATCTCTATCCGCACAACAATGGCTAATCATAATTAATTCAAGAAATTCATGTTATAAATAAACAAGAAACTACCTTATTAAAGAATAAACATAATCTATCTTCGGTTAGCACGGATCTTTCACCTAACCACTAAGATGCAGTACGACCAGTCTTCCCTAGGTATAAATTATCAAATTCTTTAACAGAATACATACAATCAATGAATAAGTGTAACCCATCTTCGGTTGGCACGGATTGTCTACCTAAATTACACTAAATTAGGGTGTAGTACAATCCGTCTTCCCTAGGCATGGCCTATCAAATCCTATTAATTATATGTCAATTAAACCCATTGTATAACCATCATTCTCATAATCACAAAAAACAAGAATGATTTGAGATCAACAAAAGTAAAATACTTTTTAAGACAAGAAGAATTTCACAAATATTGATTTTGGAAATTAAGAACAATTGCATTTAATAATTAAGAACAAAATCAAAAGGTAGCAATTCTCATAGTTATACAATCAACATGCATAAATTGAAAATCAAGAAATTAAATATAATCAAACCATTGTGCTTGAATAGGGTTACATCAACACCCCACGAAAGGGTTTAGCCGCTTATGATTTTCTAAGCTCTAAAGATAATTTTCTGATTTCTAGTTCTAGGAAGCGGTGTGTCTTTCTTCTCAATGCTTAGATGTCTATTTATAGAGATTAGGAGAACCCTAGAAGCCCTAAGAATCCCAGAAAAATCGTAATTCAGTCTCCCAGTCGAATTGGGAAACCTAAAAAAACTTTCATTTTCAATTTCGGACTCCTTTTTGTCTCTGCCGCCCGTGTGCGCTCGAGCGCACTGTAGTTGCAGCCCACAAGATCGGTATGGTAGAGATTGTGCAGAAGATCAATCCCAATGCATACCAGTTGAAGTTGCCCAGCCACATCAAGACGTTTGATGTCTTCAGTGTCAAACATCTTGTTCTATTCATAGGGGACTTTTTGGATGATGAAGATCTGATTTCATATGTAGTAGGAGGTCTTAATTCCTCTTACCAATCGTTTATCACCTCACTGAGTTTTTCTACCCGAGATGCGGCAATTTCTTTTCATGATTTTCAATTTGACCTGCTCAATTTTGAGCACCTACTTGATACCCATCAGAAGACGGTGCCACCTGAAGCAACCCAAGTTGCCTTCTTCACTCAAAAATCACGGGCCCCGCAGCACTATAAGAAGAACAAATTTATGCCTTAGAATCGTGTCTATACCAGACCATTTGTGCCCAACAACAAAGCTACTACATCAAGCATGGATCAGCATGCACAGGTTAAGCCCAATTCAAATAATTTTCAGTTTTTTACCACTAATAGATCTCCCTGTCAGATATGTGGTAAATCAAGCCATCAAGCGTTGGATTGCTACCATCGCATGGACTTTGCTTATCAAGGAAGGCATCCACCTTCTCAATTGGCTACAATGGCAGCCCATACTCATGTTGCAGATGAAGAAGAACAACCTTGGTACCTTGACAGTGGTGCTAATTGTCATGTAATTGCTGACCTTGAGAACTTAACTAAGAAACAACCTTATCAAGGCAATGGGAGTGTCACTGTCGGCAATGGCAATGGTTTGCAGATCTTTAATACTGGATCCTCTCTTCTTATTACTCCTCATTCTAAATTATCACTCAAAGATATTTTACATTGTCCTAATGCATCTTCTAACCTTCTTTCCATTCAAAAATTCTGCAAGGACAATAACTATTATTTTATTCTTTCATCATCTTCTTTTGTGATCAAGGACATGCTTACCAAGGAGGTACTCCTGCAAGGGCCGAGTAGAGCTGGGCTATATCCTATTTTTCTGCAACAGTTTCGTTCCAATAAAGCTTCTTGCAAAGCTACTTCTTCATTTACTGCTTTCATAGGCGTCACTGCACCAATAAATGTCTAGCATTTACGGTTAGGTCATCCTTCAACACCTGTTCTTCAACAACTCCTACAGAAATCATTTCTCACTATCACAGGTCCTACAAAAATTCAAACTCTATACGAACCATGTAATCTCTCAAAAAGTAAAAAATTGCCTTTCCATGCTTCTAGTCATGTCTCACATAGTCCCCTTGAATTAATCCATTCGGATGTATGGACCTCTCCGGTTATGTCTGTTGGAGGTTGTAAATTCTATGTCGTGTTTATTGATGATCATTCTCGTTTTGCCTGGATGTATCCATTAAAACATAAATCTGATGTATTACTGTGTTTTATGAAATTTAAAGTTTTGGTTGAGAATTTATTTTCTTGCAAAATTAAACAATTTCAAACTGATAATGGTGGTAAATATGTTTCACGTGCATTTCAAAATTTTTTTGAAACACATGGTATATTACACCGATTAACCTGTCCATATACATATGAGCAAAATGGAATTGCAGAACGTAAACATAGACATATAGCTGAAATTGGTCTATCTCTCCTTGCCCAATCAAATCTTTCAAATAAATATTGGGTTGATGCTTTCTTGACATCAGTTTATTTAATCAACCATATGCCTACACCAATTTTAAATCACAACTCTCCATATTTTACTCTATTTTACAAACACCCAGATTATTCTTTTCTTCTCTAATGACCTATTATCAGCATCCACTTATATTTTCGATGTTGATGTGGCTCTTGAGAAGAAATATCAATGTCGGCATGAATGTCGACGCCGATTCATTATTAGTAGTATCAACATTTATCGATGCTAATAGTTAATTGTCGCCATTAATTTTTTTCCCACCTCAACACGAGCGTGGTATACTTTCATGTCATGATATTAGTGTCGACTCCAAAGTAGACGCTAATACTAATGTATAGCATTAGGATTGAGTATTAGCATCGACTTTTGGGTCGACGCTAATAAGGTTGCTGCTAATGAACAACTTTCTTGTAGTGTTGTTGGCAGAATAATATGTTCCGCCACTCCCATTATTCTTTTACTTTTTTTAAGAGGAATTCATTTTTAGTAGTATCAACATTTCTCGACGCTAATAGTTAATTTTCGCCCCTAATTGTTTTCTCAACTCAACCCGCGCGTGGTATAATTTCCTGTCATGATATTAGTGTCGACTCCAAAGTAGACGCTAATATTAATGTATAGCATTAGGATCGAGTATTAGCATTGACTTTTGGGTCAACGCTAATAAGGTCGCTGCTAATGAACAACTTTCTTGTATTGTTGTTGGGAGAATAATATGTTCCGCCATTTCCATTATTCTTTTACTTTTTTTTAGAGGAATATTTATTAATCATTTTAAACAATAAATATTATTGTGGAATAACTATTCTTTACAAAAAAAAAAAAAAAAAAAAAAGGAATAAAATAATAAAATAACTATTCCATAAAAATATTATTTCATGTACCACCTCATGCCCAATTTAAAGAAGGGTCATACTAGGACAATGGCATAAAAGAAAAGGATTTGGCTTAAGTAATGTTGTAACTTTTTCAACCATTCAGAATTATTTCTAAATTTTTTAATGAGAGAGTAAAATTAATTTGGACAGTTGAAAATTTACGGCACAATTTTTTTTAGGGTATTTGTAAGATAAATTTTCAAGTCAACGTGTCAAAACAAGTTACACCGTCAATGTTTATTTATTTTTATTTTTAGTTTTAATACCCTAAGTTTATCGAAAAGGTGTTATAGATCATTCTGTTAGTTTTTCGTTCGAAATTTTGTTGTCCGTTAGTGTCACATCAGCATTTTTGCCACATCACTTTAAAATATTAATTTTTTAATTAATTTAAATAAAAAATCAAATCTTAAAAAAAATAAAAAATAAAAAATAAAAAAAAAAATTGAAGGAGAAGCAAGCGGTTGGGCCACCACCCCAAATCCCCGTGGGGGTGGCTTGCAGGGGCGAAACTTAAAAGGGGGAATTAATTTTTAAAGGTATATTTTATAAAAAAAAAATATACCTTATGGTTTGGGTGGCTGAAGTTCCGCTCCTAGTGGCTTACGACCACCCGCCCAACCCCAAGGGTGGAACTACCCCTAGGCTAGCTCAGAGGTGGTCCACCAAAAATAAAAAATAAAAAACTTTAAAAAATAACTTTTGCACCCCAAGTTTTTTATTTTAAAATTTTGCTCTTCAAACTAAATATTCTAGTTTCACCCCTGTCCAACCCCATTGGGAGAGGCTCGCAGGCCATGCCACCCCCTATGGGATAGTTTGCGGCCACTTCCATGGGAGTTAGCTCTAGAATACCAAGTTCTCGTTTTGCAACACCAAAAACCTAGAAACAAAAAAGGCCACAAAATAGAGAAGGCCATAAAAACATAACCACCAAGACAAAGGCATTTTTTTAGCATTATACAGGAGCTTGAAGTGGTACTAGACTCACGTGTTACTCGTGTAAGCATAGCTCACCACTGAATGTTCAGAATCTCTTTGAAACTATTTTTTTTTTTTTTTTTTAATTAAATAAGGAAAGGGATACAAGGGCTTCTCTTTGAAACCATTGTATACTCTCATCATTGGCGATATACAAATTGTCCCTGAAAGCCAAAATGTCCAAGCAGTCATCTGCTAGACATTTAATCAAACATCTGGCGATCATGTGCGAACTACCATCTTAATCTTGCCCCGCTTAACTTTATATTTTAGCCCTTAAACTTATATGTGTTAATTCCTTGGTGTTGCTAGTTTGTGCTATTTTACTTTTTTTTTTTTTCATAGGTTTTTGGAAGAAAAGAAAGCATTCCTAGAAGTATCAAACTTAAAGGATAAAATTGAGAAAAAGCTAAAAGACTTAAAGCAAGCAAAAGCATTCTAGTAGTGCAATCGATTGTAGGTCCCCTACGATTGAGCGCACTTCCAGAGAGGTCCAAACGTGAAGAGTGAGGAGTGTGCTCGTGCACACAAGAGAAGACTCGATTGCATTGCGATTGAGCCCAGAAGACATTCGATTGATCGCCGAGATGCGATTGAGCGCACATGGGCTACGATCGAGCACACCCATGTGCTAGATAATTCCAGAAGCTGCGGCCAGACTCCCTTTGCTTTCCATATTAGGGTTTTTCTAGTCATAGTTGCACTAGGACTAAACCCTACGATTTTACCAGGGTTTCTAGGTTTTCTAGAATATTCCTAAGCCTATAGATAAGACCTCTAAACCTTTAGAATAATTATCCTGGAATAGACACAACTTTGGGGAGAGGAATTGGAGGCTACTTCTAAGAGCTGTTTTCGGTTCTTTCTTTCCCTTTTCTTTTTAGTTTTATTTTAATTATGTGTAACTAACTCTTAAGGAGGGCTAGATTGAAGCCGTAATTATATTTATTTAATATTTCAATATTGGCGTCTTTGTAATAATCATATTGTATTGCTTAACTTGATTAATTCATATTTTCTTGAATTCCTCATATGTATGTGATTGGCCATTATATGCATGTGGTATGAATTAGTTAATTAAATCAATTTGGATAATCGAGTCCTGTGTTTAATAAGAGTAACAAAAGAAATCCACACCAGGTTTTTGGGTTAATCAACATGGGGAACTGGGAGTAGACACTCATGCCCTAGGCCTCATGTTTTTGTCGATTTCCATATATTTATGCTTTCTTAAAGAACAACTTAGTAGATACCCATGCTAAATCTTTTAAGAAAGACAAGAATTAAATTAGACACTCATGCCTAATTCGTTGCTTATGAAAATCAATAGCTTAAGGAATAGACACACATACCCTTAGGTTGGCAAACATTAAATATTCATAATATAATTTGATCATTGGCATATTGTTATATTATCTAAGTATGATTAGTGGTGGATATCAAAGCCCTACCTTTATCTTATCTTTATCTTTATTTCTTTTCCTTAGTATCAATATCAGTCTTGTGACAATTTTTGATATTTTAATTACTTCTAAAACAAAATCAATAATCTCCGTGGGATCGATCTCGTACTTGCTGCACTATACTATTTTTTTGATCTAGTGCACTTGCGAGTAAAACGTACTAAATATTATCTATTAATTTAGGTAGTATTTGACATAACACTAGCTACCTCCTTAGATCCTTTAGTATGAATCTTGGTGTTGGGTGCTGGGGTTTAAAGTAGAAGAAGATCAGATTAGAGGGTACATTCCGTACATTAGTTGGGGAAGTTTGGGGACTCACTCTGATGTAATTTGGTGTGTTTTATAGTTACCTTTGGAGCTTTCCAGTTGTGATTTCGAAGGTTTCACATTCCACAATTTTCTGTTTGTTTATTGTTCAAATCTCCCAGCAACACTAACGGTCTAACATTGATAATTAATCTCCATGGAAATAAATATGAATGTGAATACACAATGTCGTCAAAGGGCGACTAAGGTTATAAGACTAGGCTCAAATCTCCTAGCAACACTAGCGTTGATAATTAACTTCCATGAAAATAAATACAAAGATAAGTACAGAATGTCATCAAGGATATAGGGTGACTAAGGGCATGTTTGTATATGCGTTTGAAAGCTTAAGAGTGCGTTTAACACTCGAAAAATTCGTTTGATGAAAAAAAATACATGTTTGGTAAAAAAAATTGAAACCACTTTTAAGGTTCTAAAAAATTCAAAAATGATAAAAAAAAAAAAAAAATTATTTTTTATTTTATTTAAAAACTGTATTTATCAAACATAATCATAAACAGCTCTAAGGTTAAGACTCGCAAGTCACCTCAAAGGGGTGTGGGGTGGCCTACAAGCCATGAAACAGGATCCTCTCCGGTCCATTTTGGACCGGAGAGTATCCAATTCATAATCATGATTTATTCTCAGAAATCTTAGAGTCACAAATGGGACATATGGTCAACTAATAAAAAATATTATTTAACATTAAAAAAAATATAAAAAACAAATTAATAAAAAAATAATGAGTGGCTGGTCACCCCATCTTGGTTATAGGGGATGGCCGGACCACCTCCATTTTAACTCCCTAATGGCCAACGGGGGTGGCTGAACCAACCCTATGGCCCTTGGGGGTGGTTGGACCACCCCCAAGGGCAAACCCATTATTTATTTATTTTCATTTGGCCCTTGGGATAGCCGGACCACCCCCAAGGACCAACCCATATATATATTGTTTTGGCTTTTGGGGTGGCTGGACTGTCCACAAGGGCCATGGATGGCCAGACACTCTTTTTTTTTTTTATTAATTTGTTTTTGTTTTTTGTTTTTTTTTTTAATGTTATATAATACTTTATTATTATTTTTTATTAGTAAAACACGTGTTTTATTTGTGCTTATAGAATTTTTGAGAAAAAATCTTAATCATGAACTAAATTAGATTGAAGAAGATCCTATTCCACTATACATCCTAGGAGGTTGGTGGTGATTGCAAGCCGACCACCCTAGGGGGTTTGGGTGCCAAAGTGCCAACGAAATGATTTATTACATCTTTTGGATAAACTTACTGTGCTAAAACTGAAAAAAAGACATTTTAAACTATGATTTTGTTTTGGCGCATGGACCAAAAATTTATATAACACTGGAACCAAATAAAAAGAAAAAAAGGGCAAAAAAAAAAAAAAAAAAACTGCTCGCCTCCTCACCTTCCCGTATCGGCGCGTGCTATCTCCAACAACTATACGCCATTGGCGGTTCTAATTTCACACGAAGTTTTACACAACCCCAACTATCTCTTCTCTTAAGCTTAACGATATCATTCCGTTAAAATTCGTGAAGGCTGTGGTCTACATCGTTTCCGTCTCCCCATAACTGGTGCGACTCTCTCCCTCTCTGTCTCTCTCTCTCTCTCTCTCTCATTTGGTTTGATAATGTCTAATTCCGGCGGAAACCCCGTTGGCGGAGGAGGCGGCGCAGCCACTAGCACCTCAGCGGCGCCTCAGCTCTACTTCTGCCACCAGTGCGGCCGTACTGTGACCCTCATCCCCTCTCCTAGCTCCGATCTCGCCTGCCCCGATTGCCACGGCGGCTTCCTCGAAGAACTCGAAAACCCCAACCCTTTCCCCAATCCCATGCCCTTCCACAATTCCTTCTTTACTTCCTCCTCCTCTGACCTCCCCGGCGCCCATCCCCTCCTCTTCTCCGCCTCCCCCAACGCCGTCCCCATGTTCAACGATCTCTCTGCCCTCTTCGGCGCCTCGGCGGGCGCCGCCCGCACCTCGCCCTTCGAAGAACCTGACGCCTTCAACCCCTTTGTTTTCCTACAGAACTACCTCCAAACCCTAGGCGGCAACGTTGAGGTCGTCATTAACTCGGCCGGCGACACAGGATTCCGCAGCGGTGTCGCTTCGCCCAACATCAATCTCGGTGACTATTTCTTCGGACCGGGCCTCGAACAACTGATCCAACAGCTGGCCGAGAACGATCCAAACCGGTACGGGACGCCCCCAGCATCGAAATCGGCCGTCCAGGCGTTGCCGGACGTTAAGATTTCAGAGGATTTGTTGGCTTCAGATTCGTCGCAGTGCGCGGTGTGTAAGGAGACGTTCGAGCTGGACGAGGAGGCCAAGCAGATGCCGTGTAAGCACATTTACCATGCGGATTGTATTCTGCCTTGGTTGGAACTGCATAATTCTTGTCCTGTATGTCGCCATGAGCTGCCGACCGATGATCCCGATTACGAGCAAAGGACTCTTAGAAGGTCTGTGTCTTTGGGGGCTGGGAATCAGACAGCGGCTGCTGGTGCTGGTACTGGTGCTGGTGGCAGTGGTATTGCCGATCAGAGTCAGGCTGAGGGTTCTGGAGAGAATCCGCCGACCCCGAGGACCGCGGAGAGGAGGTTTAGGATCTCATTACCATTTCAATGGCCATTTAGGGCGTTCGGGTCACCTGCCGAGACAAGCAATAGTGGGAGTGGCAACAACAATGCAAGCAATGATGGTGAAGGGAATCCTGGAAATAGAGGAAATCAGAACTTCCAATCAGAGACCAGAGAGGAAGATCTTGACTGAAGACCAATGGTATTGTTCTTGGTGCAAGCCACGGAACTTTCTTTTTCGTTTTCTAGAACTCTTCTTTTTTTCTTTTATTTTTTGTTTCATCATTTCAACTTATTGCTTATTCTTGTAAATACCTCGGTTGTTTATTTATGCATAGGATCTGACACTCCGCATTATCAAGCTAATGTGAATGGGGCATTGAATATCAGATAAGCTTGATTCTATGACTTTTTTGTTTGGTAATTTGTGATTTGGAGGCCCTGTAGAGGACTCGGCATTCACTTCCTGACCCTATCTATTCTAGTTGAGTAAGGGAGGCCTCTTGTGACTGACAGCTTTAAACAGTTCTTTCCTTCTGAGGGGCTTGACTTAGACAGCTTAATAGATAATCTACTGACTCCACTTAAGCGCAGTTCACTAAGTCAACTGCCTATACCTGAGTTCCTTTCGTGCACCAAGTTGCAAGAACGAGACTAGAATGCTATAACAAAGGAAATAGCGTGTTTAGCATGCATGGGACGGTAGAAGCATTGGCGTATGACGCGCGATACTACTAGCTCCTTGGTCAGTGGGTGAGGGGGGAAGTTAGAACAACATAATAAGAGAAGGAATCCTGGAAGCCTGTTTTCCAACTAGTCCAAAAGCCAATTACCAAGTCCATTTCCTTGAAAGAATTGAAGGAGTTGAGTATAGAGTTCTTTTTTATTTCCAGGTTAGTAGGCAAGAGCTATAGCAGCTTATGATGCAAACCATTTTGTGTAGGTCATGTGAATGATCCTCTTAGCTTTATTGTCAATATGAAAATAAGAATACATGAGAGTCTTTAAAGGCTTTAGGATGCACACAGTTATGTTGATGGTACTAATTTCTGTATTCACTGAGATGGTTTACTTAAATATCATCAATTGCGGTTCTTGACAGTTTGACAAGATACAAGACAAATGAGAGATTTTAAGGTATTGAAAATTAAAATTTAAAGTACTATGTGACTTATCAAAAAAAAATTTAAAGTACCATGTAGAAGTCAAAAAATAGGTAAGATGCGGGCTTCATTTTCTTGTTAACTGTTTGAACTGCAGTGGAGGAGCTAAGATTTTTTCTTAAAAGAATTATAAACATGAAAACATGGACAGTTTTTTTCCCCCTCGCTACAATCAGATAATGGATATACAAAGAGTCCAACAAACACTGATACACACACAGACATGCACTCGTTAACAACGCCTGGCTGTATTCTTTGAGCAAGTGACCGATTTCTAATCAGTCAGCAGAGACAAAGAATGGCAGGTCCACCATGAACATTATCGCATTTACCACCTGGGCATTGTCGTTCGGGGAGAGTCAAATTTGGGAAGTAGGAAGGTGGTGCCAACTCTATTTTTGTTGTTGCCTGCTGGGTTAAAAAGTCTCTGACTGTACTGTTACCATGTGTTATGTGTGTGGTACAGGAAGGACTGGTGATAACCGGTGGGGAAAGGATTGGGGTTACTGTCTACCTGAATGGTGGGGAAGATTGGCTGACTGGGTCCTATTACCTACTGTCTACGTATGTATGATTTTGCTTTGTTAATTTTTGAGGGGGCCATGGTCGTCTGGGAAGCATGTGTATCTGCTCGAGAGGTTTTAGTAATTGAGAATCTTCTTTGATTTGAATTTCTGGTTGATCTTATTTCTCCTCTGAGTTTGTCAGAGACATGATTTAGGACTCCTATCATCATTGTCACCTACTAGAACCATCCCTAGATGGTGGCGGGATGAAGTTGCCTACAGATTAATCTCCAAATGGAATAAACTGTGCAAGGAGGCTTTCTTAGAAATTTCTCTTTGCTTTCATGGCTAAGATTAGTTTGTACTGCTTTGCATCTTCTACTACTGGGCCATCAATAAAAAAGTCTATGATGAGGAGTGAGTAGTTGGAATGCTTCTGTAGATATGAGGATCAAGATAGTAATACCACCAACAACTCCTCTTATGATGATTGGATTTACAACTAGTTCCCTACTAGCTAAAGCTGTTATTTGAAACCATGTTAATGTCCTTGGAGGATCAAAAGCTCAAGACTTATTCTCATTTTGGCTGCTAACTTTCATTTTTTTTTTTTAACTAAACTTGTTCATGACATTTTCATTTTGTTGTGAATTTTATTTGTGACTTAGCTGTACTTTCTCATAACAGGTCTTAATTTGAAATCATTGTGTTATGCACTTCCTTTTTGAAGTGCAGAAATTGATTGTAATACATAAGTGTGTAAAAGAAAACATCCAATTTGATTTAAATTTTTTTGTGGCTAATAGAGCCTTGTCTGTATTTAAATTGGAAGTAGAGGTGAATTCATTTGTTGGATGAGATTGCTCTTTTCACCTTTTAATGAATCTGGTAAAAGATTGTGTAGATGAGCTTAATGAGCACAGTTGTGGTAGTAGCATATAATTGACACTCTTCTAACATCTGATGCTAAAACTACTATGCCACCTTCAGCACTCTTATTTCGAATAAACCTGGGGTCGTTGATATTAAGAACTTTCGTTCTATTAGCTTAGTAGGTGGAGTTTACAAAATTGTTTCCAAATTCTAGCTTACAGGTTGAAAAGATCATTTCCAAGCCTCATAATTTTTCATCTAGGGTAGGCTGATTCTAGACTCTCTTTGCCAATGAGTGCCTTGATAGCGGGATTAGATCTGGAGATCCAGGTGAGCTATTCAAGTTGGATCTTGAAAAGGCTTATGATCATGTTAACTGGGAATTTTTATTGTATATGCTGAGGAGATGCAGTTTTGGAGAGATGGTGAGATTGCATAGTGCATTGTATTTCTTTAGTGCGCTGTTCTGTTTTGGTGAACTTAGTAGTTCTTATCTAATCTGCTTACTTCCTTCCTATTGCTTTTTTCCCCTTTCGGTTGGTGTTGCCAACCGCATAGAGAAGTTGTGGCGTGACTTTTTGTGAAGTGGTATTGGTGAAGAGTTTAAATTTTATTTGGTTAGTTGGTCTAAAGTGTGTGCTGCGATCTTTGAAGGAGGGTTGAGGGTTTGTAATTTGGGGAATTGGCTTTGACCTAATGTTCACTAGAGAGAGGCCTTATAGAGGGTGGTTGTGGATTCTAAATATGTTAGCCTGTGGGGTGAGTAATGTTCAAATGAGGTTCATGGGTCGTATGGGGTGAGCTATGGAAGAGCATCAGGAAGAATATCAAGAGGGGTTGGGGGGAAGTTTTCAAGTCATATTAGATTTGACGTCAGTAATGGCTTTAAAATTAGATTCCAGCATGACTTGTGGTGTGGGGATCAAGCCCTCAAGATCGCTTTTCTGGACTTGTTCAATTTGGCCCGTTGTAAGGATGCCTTCATGGCATATTATTTCGAGTTTTCTAGTGACTCATTAGTGTAATGTTAACTTTATTAGAGTGGCTCACGACTGGAGGTGGATTTCTTTACCTCATTCTTCAATTTGTTGTACTTCTTTAAATTGAGATGGGGGTGGCAAAGACAAGCTTTGTTGGGTACCCTCAAAGTGTTTGATGTTAAATCATGCTACAATGTCATTGTTTCCTAATAATAGCAGTCCTTTCCCTTGGAGTATATGGCGGAGTAATGTTCCCTTGAGAGTGGTGTTCTTTGCTTGATTTGCTCTCTTAGGGAAGATACTAACCACGAATAATCTTAGAAAGTGGTATGCCGTTATGGTTGATTGGTTATGCATGTGTAAGAAGAGTGGGGAGCCAATGGACCACATTTTACTCCATTGTGAGATGGCTAGTGCCCAATGGAATACCATCTTCAGCCTTGTAGGGTTGGCTTAAGTTATACGGTAGACCTTTTCGCTTGCTGGAAAGGGCATTTGGTAGGCTTAGGAATGCCATCATGTGAAAGATGGTGTTGTCTTGCCTTATGTAGTGTCTTTGAAAGGAAAGAAATGATTGGAGTTTTGAAGACCACGAACGGATGGTGGTGAAATTAAAGGATTTTTTTTTTCAAGTCTCTCTACCATAGGACAGCCGCCTTTGACTAAAATATTTCTAGCTTTTTTTTTTTTTTTAGTCGTTTATCTTCTTCTACCTTGGTGTTTCTCTTATATACTTCTTGTGTGTTGGGGCTACACTTTTACGTTCTTTAATAAATTGCAATTACTTATCAAAAAAAGTTATGTAGTTAGTGTCAAATTTTGATTGATATCATTTCCATGAGATCTAAATCATAAATTTATCCACTTATATTTGATGCAATAGCCATGATTAAATGAATTCTAAAACTGTTAGGTTGATCCTCTTTTTGTAAAATTCTACTGAATGCACATGATCATCCTGTGAACATCCAGCGTTTAGTGTGTCACCAACTTTATATGGGTGCCTATTAGTGGTCCTCGATTGTTCATATATTCTCAAGGATTTGGGCAGGTCTTATTCTAATCGATCACCTAACAGAAGTAAAAGACTTACCTTTATCTTTATATCTGTTATGTAAGAGCATTGGCCATATGATACATGACCTGGATCAAAAGAAAAAATAGTTTTCTTGGAAGGATGAGCGTTATTTGTTCATATTGGACTTCCCCTGCCTTGAGGCATGAGGATTTTGTTGCGTTCTTCAAGAATGTGATGCACCATCTATTCTTTCTTTTATTCATTTGCTTCCATGGTCAAAGCCTCTTGAGGATTAACAGAATTAATTTCTTATCTTCACCTTTAAGGTTCAAAATTGTTCTTTCTCAGTTGTCATCATCCTTTGTGGACATTTATAAGATTCAATGGTTCCTTTTATTGTGTACTCATAGCTATTTCATATGATTAAACTATAGAATGTCATGGTCTTGCCAATTCAGGCTACGATCCTTTACTTGGTGGGGTAGGCTGAAGTTAATCCAGTAGATTGACTGCCATGGTTCCTTACTTTGATAGGTTACAAATATCTAAATCTGATATTTTTAGTTACTTTTTCAGGGAGTAAGGCCCCTTTGAGAGTGACTTTCTTCCCTTGATTAGCCGCTTTAGGTAAGGTCTTCACTTTGGTTAACTTAAGAAAGCGGCATATCATTGTGGTAGATTGGTACTGCATGTGTAAGAAGAGTGATGAAACTGTTGACTTCCTTTTACTCCATTGCGAGATAGATAGTGGCTTATGGAACTATGTCTTCGCTCTTTTCAGTTTAGCGTGGGTCGTGCCTTGTCGAGTGAGAGATCTTTTCGCTTGTTGGAGAGGGTAGTTTGGTAGTCTTCAAAGTGAAGCTGTTTGGAAGATGACTCCGCTCTGTTTGATGTGGTGTGTTTGGAGAGAAAGAAATGATCGAAACTTTGAAGACAATGAGAGGACGGTGGCGAAGTTAAAAGGCCTTCTTCTTCAATACCCTTTTTTATTGGATGACTGCCTATGATTGTTTTCATATTTCTAGTTTTCATGTCTTTTTTTAATCTTTTATCTTTTTTTCTGATTAGGTGTTTCTTTTGTATACTTTCAATATACTTGGCGTGCCCTTTGTTTTTTTTTTTTTTTTTTTTTAATTTATTGAAATTTGATTCTTTAGAAAAAAAAAAAAAAAAAAAACCTTTTCAGACTTGTTGATCCTAAGTAGTAACCAGATATTTGTATTTATTTTTCATGATATTATGCATGGATAATTTATATCATAGAGAATTATTCAAAAGAAATTGTGTCCACAATGGAATCTAAGAGCCAATTCATGAGACAGCTGCCAGCAAGCCTGCACTTCCTTATTCACTCTTGAACTTCAAGAATGCTTGACTGAGGGCCGTCATGCTTACTTGAATATTTTGTTCATTCAAGTTTCATCATGTCATAGATCTATAATTTGAATTAGGTTTATTATTGATATTGACCCCAATAAAGAAACAGTAGGTATGGGATTTTTTATAGTTTGGATATGCTATTGTGGGGTCAATCTATTGGGAATAGGGCTCGTAGCAAATCCATGGGTATTTAAGGCCGATTATCCGGGAAAAAACAGAATATTTGATGGAACAAAAGCGGTTAGCAGTGACCATTGAATAAGTTTCTTTTGCTTGAGTTGTGTTAGCTTTGCCTTATGAGGGACTCTATTATGGGCTTCTTAGTTGTTTTGCTAATGCCAGCTAGCTTTGGAAAAAGAGCAAATTGGTATTTTCTGATTATACAAGGAAAAGACAAAAGATCAATTCTTTCTTCTCCTGCTTCTACAGTCCGAGCTCAGAGAAGGAAGAGATAATTGTCCTACGGAAAATGTGGTCAAAGTGATTGAAGAGCTATGGTTCAGCTGCTTAACTATTTTTTAAAGCTGTATTGCCCAAAGGGGCATGCTACAATAATACTAATAGTCAGACACAGGATGATCTGCAGATGGCGTGCCGCTTGACAAAGAGAGGAGATGTGTGGGGGGAAGGAAAACACTTTTAGAGATCCAGATTTTATTTTATTTTTATCAAAAGTGGGATTACAAAAAATTTCCATCGTCTTCTTGGTGCTCGGAAGTTAAAAGAAGCCTGCACTTGGTTACAGGTAGCCATTCCCCTTCACTGAGAGAGCAGGGAGATGAAAACGAGCTGAACATATTACATGATAATGAGGGAGAGTACCATTACTAGCTATATGGGATTGCTCGAGTCAAGAGAATAGCCGGATGGCCTTCGATTTCTTTATAAAGGCATAAAAGAATCTAACAAATACACAATCTTCATTAGACGTGAGATTGTTAAATACACTAGTATAATACTGCACTTCTCCATAGACTCACTGAATTGATAAAGTTGGAAAAGTAAGATCTTCTACACGTTTCATACTTTGGCTAATGTTATAAAGGTTGAAGGGTAAGGTCCGACTTAATTGCGAGGAAACGATTTGGGCACATTCTTCTACTGATCTTTTTGATCTTTAATCCACATCACCTGCATGTTTGAACTCCCAATCAGCAAGGAAATGCGACCTGTTTTATTGAAAAGTTGTTGACAGGAGACGGCCAATATCAATTCTTTTTGGGATGCATTATTGTCTTAACTTTGTTCTTCTTACATTGGATTATGATCAAACTTCCAATGTTCCTACATTAGGGCTGTGAAACAACACTTAGAATTACAATTGGAATGGTGATAGCTTCTTGGTTCTCATCCCTTTTACTTAATTGCACAACTGTCCCTGATTTTTTTTAAAAAAATAATTCTTCATTTTTCTGTTGATCTCCTACCACTATGTTTCTAGATATTGCTATGTCGGGTATATTGTATTTTTTCTTGCAAAACCAGAGCTTTGGTAGCCTGATGCCTATACATATAATTGCTATAATGTTTTCTTTTTAGTAATTTGAAAACTAGACTAAGATCTGAGAGAATAGCTGGAGGAGGTTGGTGATTTCTAAGAATCTTGTAATTTAGATTCCAGGAAAACCTTTTTGTTCTAAAGAACTTGCCACTGCCTTCTGGATAATCTCTTTACCTTCCTGCCTCTTATTTTGACTATTTATATTTAATGCAGGAACTGGGCTCTAAGCTTCAATGGAACTGTCAGTGCTGTTCATATTTGCTTTACTGTCGCACTAAAGATATTTTGGCTCGTTGACTCTCTGACTCATTTAGCATGTCAGATTTTGACAGAAATTATTGAAACTTGATATTGGCGTATTGAGTTACATTCTTAGGCTATAATCATAATAACAAAAAGTTACTTGGTTGTGTCTGAATGTGCGGAGAGTTATGTGCCCGTGAGATTGTCTGTTACATTCCTTCCATTTGAAAGACATGGATAGTTGAGCTTAGTTTCTTAGAATATTAACATCAATTATTGCCATTGTTTTCCTGGACGGCCGCTTGGCTTGCTCCTATAGGGATTAGTTTCTCAGATTTCCTTTTTTATTTTTCTCCCTCTTAGACGCTCTCTTTTATACTTCCCGTGTATGTGGGTTGCGCTCCTCTGCGCTTTTTATATCATTATTACTTATAAAAAAAAAACTATTGCCATTGTGTATCTGTTGTACCTTTATCCCTTCACTATACTGCATGATTAATTTGTGTAATAATAAGTGCTCTGTGGACGTATATGATTTCTAAACAATTAGTTTCTTGAGCCCATCAAATTCAGAAAACAATTTTATTGATACTGGGGGATTTTGTCAGGCAAACATGACTTCTAAAGCTGTAGCGGTTTGGATGGTTCAGGTTATTGGATGCTTGATTATGGAATGCTCTGGTGTTACAAATGGTTAACCAAATAAATAATCTTTAGGTGACATATAAATTGTTGAAAGATTCTTCTATTGCCGGAGAACAATTTTGTCAAATGAAACCGAATTTCTCTGAAGTTCTTGTCTGTCCTCAGATGTGGTCTGAAGACCTTCCACATGAGTGCCCGATGCTTCTAGGACATGGGACATTTATCGTTTGTTGATATTAGTGGATGTGTGCATCAAGAACCATATAGTATTCATATGAACTGGAAATTTATGCTTCTGCTTTTGGTTAGTAATGGCACTTAAGGTCAATTTACTCTACTAATATAATTTTGTTGGCATATGGATCAATTCTTGTATTTATCTACAAATGTTTTGACGATCTTTGAGGCAATCTGATATATTTGATTGGCTTGAATAATTAGAGGAGGCTCTGCTTAAGTTGCTGTATGTTACTTTTCTGGTATTATGTTTTGACCTTTTATGGTTCTTCTGCTGGTCGTGCAAGATTTGTGTGGCTTTTTATGTGCTTTTAGTACATGTTGCTCTGTTGCAATAAATCTTATCCGAGTGTTTTTAACCAAAGGACTGTCTTTTGGCAGGTATCAAGACCGGTGCGAATTTGCAAGCAATGAGCAATGTTGAATATAGAAAAGATCTTACATATAAGTGAGTTGCATTTTAGTTTTTTTTTTTTTTTTTTGGTAATAATCATAGGTAAATACCCATCTTCAGTTTGATGTTTAGAATTTTTTATAGATTGATCATTTTACGAGAGATTTATGTGCATTATTATTTGCATATTGTTAACGTTTTACCATTTCGGGATTACTTCACACTTTCTGAATGCTATTTTTCATGGAATCCTTTTTACTGTCACATGTTGAGCTCGTAAGTGATGCTGCAATTTACTCTTATTTCCTCTCTGTGGCTCTTGTATGCATCACCACAGGGTTAGTTAGTCCTTAGTTTTTGAACAGGCGAAAAATCATGGACACTTTTGGGATGCCATGCATCAGTCAGTGGTTTCATATTCACATCATTACCAAATGGGTAAAAGAAAAAGAAAAGAAAAGAATATTGAGAGCTCTCCTGTATAGTAGGATATATGGCTTGTTTTGATTGGTTGGGTTCAGGTTGATAACCAATAACCGGTTAATCCCTAAGATTTCAAACTGCGCAGAATCTAAACTAACTATAACCAACCGAAAAAGGAGTATTTAGTATTTTTTTTGAAGACTCTTTGTCTTCCCTATGCCTTCCCTATGCCTTTTAGTCCCCTCCCCTCTACCTCATGTTGCCCTAACTGTTGTCTTACCCCTTTTCCCTCCTTTCAAGTGTCCCCCTCCTCCCCATTCCCCATCCATCCCTATCTACCCTCCTTCATTTCTTTTCGGTGTCAGAATATTTTCTTGGATATGATTTTATTAGATGTAATTTCAGTATTCATTGTAATCAAATTAAATCAGATTTGAATACATTTAAATTTGATTTGATCTCTACTCTCTCCCTCCCTATAAATAGGGACCCGTTGTATTGTAATTCTATCAATTGAATAAGAGCACAATGTAACTCTTAAGGCTTTATCCGTGGACAAAGGTCATAGGTTGAATCACGTAAAATTCTTGTGTCTCATCTATTTTATTTTCTACCTTTAATTTTTATAGCTTTATCTTTTCTTTCATGGTTCAAACCTATAGGCTAACGTCGGTGTTCATTCTTGGTCCTATGAATTCTTGTTCTTGATATGATAATCAATACTTTTGCAGATCTCTACGCACCATAGATCTTGCACTTATATATGATGAAAAAAAAAAATTCACCCAGTGGCATTCTTTGCCCGTCACCTTTAGCTGGTTCCTTTTTGTTATTCTAGTTGCTATTCATTTTGATTTGTCTCACTTAGATAGAACAAATTTCACTCTCTCACACAAAGAGCTAGGGGTGAAAAGGCAAGCGCTTATTAACCGTCCACTAAACGCTAACTGCGCTAACCGCTTAAATGACATCGTTTTTTTTTTTTTTTTTTTTTTTTTTTTTAAATGGTTAGCGATTGTTAGAGTTATTAACTGCTTAAGCAGTTAGTCAATTTTACTAACCGCTTTTTTACCCCTAGAAAGAGCACATAACAAGCACCATGGGCTGTGAAGAAATTCTTGCAGCAGATGGATGCCTTGGCGAGCAGGCCACCAGCATATTTCTTTCTATGAGATCGGTCTTTTCGTTCTTGGAGACCAGAAAATCTGGTCCCCACACTTGGGCTTATTTCTTTCTATGCCTGGGGAGATTTTCCTCGATTTGGAGGCTGAGGATGTATGGTATTGTCCAGCACTACTCAATTGGTTTGAAGGTATAATACCTCATCTTTTTTGCATTCAGCTCGAATATATATATATATATATTAAAAAAAATAAAAAACAAGGTTCGTGTGGCGTGAGAAAGAAAGAAAAGGGAAATATATATATATATATATATATATATATATATATATATATATCATTTCAAAGTCAAATGTAGCAACCTTTGTTGCTTTGTAAAGATTATGTTGGATTAAAAATAAATAAATAAATAATAATAATAATAAAAAGAACGGTTGAAAAAAAAAATCATGGGTGAAAAAAAAAAAAAGAAAAAAAGAAAGAAAGAAAGAAAGAAAAAGGAGTAAAAGAAAAGAGTCCTAGTTACCCATATTATTCTGGCCATTTGATGGCCTAGTTATTTGGTCTTTTGTTATGTTAGACTTAGAATACATTCTTAGATATAATTTTATGAGATATAATTTCAGTATTCATTGCAATTAAATCAAATTAAATTTAAAAACATTTAAATCTAATTTGATTTAATTTCCTATACCTTTTTTTGTATTTTCTACAGCTCGGGACTTTTTTGTATTGTAATTTTATCAATTGAATAAGAGCACAATGTAGCTCTTAAGATTTTATCTATTGACGTAGGTCATAGACCGAACTACATAAAATTCTTGTGCCTAAAGGCTGAGAAGACGGGCCAAAACATGCCCCTATTATCTGAGAATTATAGAGGGTTAGCTCGTACCTCTTATTGTATCTCCTTAATTACTATCGCTTTATATTGTCATTATCAGCATTATTACTTTACCACTTACAACCCAAAAATAACTCATTTAACCCCAAATAAAATCCTTAGATACTTTAGATCCCCGTAGTAAAATCAAAGCCTAAAATAAATTCTTTAACAAAAAAAAATCAAAGTTTATAAACTAAATTTCACCCACCAATATTTATGTCTATATCTATCTATTCACGTATTCTCTTTAAGTTCTTCCAAAACTATTACTTTGTCCATAAAAAATTATAATTTGGCCTAAATCATAAAATTAAAACCTCTTTATTTGGAGATTAAAATTCAGGGCGTTACAGTTACCCTTCTTGTTGATCACAACAATCTTGTACTTGGTGTTGCCATGTTGATACAATTGATCGTCTCCCTTTCTTTTTCTTTTTTCTTCCCAGGCATTTTGCTGTTTTTATACTTATATATATATAGATTAGTCTACCATATTTTTTTTCTTAATAGAAAAATAAAGAAACGGCTCCATGTAGCCTGATTCATTATTTTTTATTCCAATAAAGGTGAAGGAACAACGTGAAAGTGTTTTCAAATAATGATTATGAAGTGAAAAATAAAAAATAAAATAAGGAAAACTTCATAAAGTATCTCTAAACTATCACGTGTCTTTAAAAGATGTCTTAAAATTTAAAAACTCTCAATTTCACTACTCGAACTTTCAATTTGATGCAATTTACTCCATCCGTCAATTTTTGCTATTAAACCCTACCGAAAACCTTTAAAAAGATTAAATTACCATTCGATTTTTGTTTTAGTTTTAACAAAAAATGAAGAAAAAAAAGGTCACAATGTGACTCAAACCGTGGGTTACCTTGTGAATTTTTTTTTTTTAAGGATAACTTTATATTTTTTTAATTTTTAATTTAAAATTAAGGGTAAATTTTAAATTTTAAAAAAAGTAAAGAGTATAATAATCATTTGATTACTTTTAATGTTTAAAATTTGACGGAGAGATACATTACATCAAATTAAAAATTCAGAAAGTAAAATTAAAAATTTTTAAAATTTAAAGAACCCTTCTCAAAACGCCAAACAATTTAAGAGTTTAAAATAAAATTTTCTCAATAAAATAAAAAAAATTACACGTTAAGAGTTAAGCCTCCTACCGTGCGCGAGAGGTGCGGCCCTAGTGGAAGGCACGAAATAAGTAAGGCACTAAAAAACATATCACGCATCTCACGGAGCTGGAGTAACGTACGGCTGATAATTGTTTGGGAAAATGAGATTAATATTACACGAAAAGTAGGCCCCACGAACCACGACCGGTCCTTTCTCGTCTCTCCGCAAATGCAAATGGCCTTGCCGGGGGTTGTCGGTGGTCGGTAACATGGAGTAAAAATGTCCACCGAATATTATCTTAGAGACTCGACAACTGTTGTTTACAATATTATAAGATCACATAAAGCGAAGCCATCAATATTTGAGAGGAATAAATTTGAGCATGGTTTATTAACTGTGTTCTACGATTTTTTATTTTTTTTTTTACAAAAAATTTTGGTTTAAGCAATTATTTTGATATAAAGATAACATTTAATTATTTATTTTTATTTTTAAAATTATTTTTTAATGTGTTTGTAAATTGGAATACAAAGAACAACTTGAGATGAAAAATGGGTTAAATTTTGTCCATTACCAAGTGTCACAAATTTTTTAGTTTTGATGTTGCACGCTATCAGAATTTATTGTCGGCGAACAAAATTTGACTGTAAAAATTAAATTATTAATTTTTTTTTACCTCAAGAATCTCTAAGTTTATTTTAATACTATATGTGTTAATTGGCTCATAGGTTATCTGGTAATTGGTTTTGGCGGGTGAGGTCAGTTATCTGTAGGAGTTTGATTAATGGTGAAAATTGTTGTACAGTATACGTTTGCGACGTGCAATTAATCTGAGTACTAAGTGAAAATATAGTTACGATTCGGTTAGCTATTTTAGCGTAAAAATTGATAAATTACTATAAATTTGACTTATTTAAAAAAAAAAAAAATAGTAAAAGTAGAAGTTAAGTTGAATGTGATTTGAAAAAGTTTATAAAATATTATATATATGTTAGTTTTAATTGAGATAGCATATCCATTTACTACTATTTTAGTCTACTGGAGTCCAGTTGGCCGCTTACCAGATTGCAGCCATTTCCTATTTCTTTCCTTCATTCCTTTTTCCAGAGCTTTGAAAATTGAAATTTCAAAGTCCAAATTCCCCGATCTCTTGCAATTGAGCACCCAATTCTTGTCAATGGATCTGGAGGTGGGGCCAGTTTCATAGATCGTAGAGGGGGTGTCGGTGGCTGTTGAAGAAGAAGAAGAAGTAGAAGAAGAAGAGAATAGGAGGGAAATGTCTCCGTCTAATGGACGGAGTGATAGCGGAGGAGGAAATGGAGTGAACTACATAGAGCACCAAGTGTCCAAGCTTGACACCCTCGCCGGTGTGGCCATCAAGTACGGCGTTGAGGTACTCTTTTTTCTTTCCCATTCATGAATTTCCCTATTTCTTTTATGTCTTCCTTTGTTCACCCATTTGTTGTTCATTTGATTGCCCAAAAGCATGAATTATTTGTTTAATCAGGCTGTATGATGATGATTATTTGTTTCTATTGATTGGGCATTCAAGTTTTTATCTGCCAAGAAAAACATCATGAATTATTGCCTCTCGAGCTGATATTGGGTTTTCTTTATTCTAATTTAAATGTTTTTATAATGCATTAGGTAGCCGATGTTAAAAGGATAAATGGCTTGGCCACAGATCTTCAAATGTTTGCTCTCAAGACTTTGCAAATACCATTACCAGGAAGGCATCCACCATCTCCCAGTTTGTCTGATGGGTCTGTTTCTCCAGGGTATTGATATGCTTCATTTGTGCATATAATTCTTTTTTTACTTACAGCCCATCAGTTTTTCGTTGTCATCTTTGATTTTTAGCCTGCAAAGAATTACATATTAAAAAATAAGGAAAAAACCCTGCAAGGATTTTTTTTTTTTTTTTTTGAGAATTTATATATATTATACAATGCTATGACATATAGACCTCTTCTTCTCTTCAGTTTATTCACTCATCAATTTACTTACTGTGTCCTTAGTGTATGGCAACTCATTCTTGTAGTATCCACTTGTTCAATGTTAATTTCTTCTTTTGTTTTTCCTAGGAGACTTGCATATTATACAGAGAGGTTTTAAATTTTTTTCTTTCTGTTTAACTTTTTTGTGTTCATGAGTACATAGAGAACACTATAATTCTTATTATAGCCATATTATGACAATGAATTGCTCTTTTAAGCAACTATGCATTTCTTTACAAAATCAAGCATAAAATAATTGGATATCTTCAGTTTAATGTAATCTATTGCTATGCTCCTATACCTTTAATTTTGGAGAGATTCCATGTGTTGCAGCTTATGTCCTTATCGGAGTGTGGCTTGAGCTTGTGTCCTAGAGTTACAATTGTACTCCCTTGGTCTCTTCCATCATCTAAATCTTGCTGCTTAGTGATTGTGATGAATCTCAAAAATGAAGTACAATGTGTGCTAAATAACTTTACTCATTCCTTTTTCTGTTCATTGCACAAGCATGAGATCATGATATACACTTTCATTAATGAGATATAGTATGGAAGGTTACAAGGAATGGTCCTAATGTTATTCTGCTGGATGCTAATACTGAATTTAGGGCTTACCTTACCACCGAAAAAGGTATGCATATTTTGAGTTATGAAATACGATTTGTATGGGGAGCATGGCACAATGAAAGCCCCATGTCACATACTCCCCCAGAGTTAACTGCAAGGAGCAAATTCCAATATTACCTCCTATATGAATGGGATATGATAGAAGGCTACAATCATTTCTTATTATATGTTTGAATTTCTCATAATATGATTGACTTAGGACTTGTTTCTTCTATCCATTTGAGCATTATGTCACTCTTTGAGGCCCAATGACATATGCCCCTGGGACAAACTGCAAGGAGGTCAAGTACTACATGCTTGCGCCTGACCATCTATATGTGTTTATATGCTTGTAATGAAAAACCCTCAGTAGAGTGTGAAACATAGATCTGATATTTGTGTACCCTTACATCAAATTGTTTTTTTGGGTAGGATGGGTAATAATATAAAATAAAAAACACTGTAGAAGGGCACAAGAGCATATCCCAATCACAAGCAACAAAAACCAAGCTAAGTTCGAGGGAGACAACACAGGTCACTCACCAAATCAACAAAGACAACAAAGCAATTTGTAACCTAGTTATTTAGGTCGAGATACATCCTTTGAAATGCCCCATGACTTTTGGAGCCACCTATGTTTTTTAGATGGCACTAGGCCATGAAGGGTGTTTAGTCTCTTACATGAGTGTCTTTGTCCTTCTAAAGTTGCACTAGGTTTTTCTTGAGCTAGATTTTATGTTTCTATAAATGGTGACTCCTTTTTCCTTATGGCTAGGCTTGGTAGGCAATTAGCAACTAGTTAAAAAAAGGGTTAAATACTAAGTACCCCCTTGTGGTTTCATAACTTTATTTTTTCCCCCTTAGGGTTTGATTTTTATCACAGGAAATCCCTGTGGTTTTGATAATAGACCAAATTAGTCCTTCTGTCAGTTGACTGTTAGTTGACTTAACGGAATTCCACGTGAACTAATCAGATGTTGACACATGACACTTAATATTTTTTTTAAATTAAAAAAAATGTATTTTTTATTTTATTTTATTTTTATTTTAAAAAAAAAAGAAAAAAAATTGGGGGTGGACGAGCCACCCCCTTGGCCATTTGGGGGTGGCTCGGCCACCCCCTTTGGCCATAGGGGTGGCTTGGCCACCCTCATCTGGCCGGATGGGGGTGGCTCGACCACCCCCTTGCCAAGGGGGTGGCCGAAACCACCCCCAGTGGGTATTGGGGGTGGCCGATGGAGCCTAGGGGGTGGCCGAAACCACCCCCAACCACCGTTGGGGGTGGTCGAAACCCACTCCCAGTGGGTACGAGCCACCCTCATGGAGCCTAGGGGGTGGCATCCGGCCAGATGGGGGTGGCCAGGTCACCCCCATGGCCTCAGCCACCCCCAAATGGCCAAGAGCCACTCCCAATTTTTTTCTTCTAAAAAAAAAATACATTTTTTTAAAAAAATTAAGTAGGTGCCATGTGTCAACATCTGATTGGTCCACGTGGAATTCTGTTAAGTCAACTAACGGTCAACTGACAGAAGGACTAATTTGGTCTATTATCAAAACCATAGGGACCTCCTGTGATAAAAATCAAATCTTAGGGTGAAAAAAATAAAGTTATGAAACCCCAGGGGGGTATTTAGTATTTAACCCTTAAAAAAATACCAAATTGTAAGTTTTTTTTCAGTTACAGGGTAGTTTCAAGCTAAGCCTCTAAAGTAGACATTTTGTTTCTCTTCCGTTTTGGGCATTCTTTTGTATATTTCATGTGTACTAGGATTGTGCCCTTCTGCGCTTTTTGAGATATAATCATTACTTATCAAAAAAAAAGAAAAAAGTAGACATTTTGCTTCAAGATTTTTTTTTTTTTTTTTTTTTTTTCTTGAAAAAAAAAAAAATTGTATGTAAATTCATTTCATTAAAAGCGAAAAGTTTTTTTTTTTTTTTTTTTTTTTTAAAAAAATTGTATGTAAATTCATTTCATTAAAAGCGAAAAGAGGCACAACCCAAGTACACATAAGTATACAAGAGAAATCCCAATTAGGGAGAGGAAGAACATAAATTCAAAAATTATGAAAAATTAGAAAAGAAAGAACTGTAGTAAGCTGCCATACAAACATACGGTGATTTGAACATAATAGCTTTTAACTCTAACCCGTTTTCTCACAATCTTCAAAGTTTTGAGCATTTCGTTCTCTCCAAATGTACCACATTAAGTACAGAGGAGCCAACCTTTAGGCTTCTGATCTACAACGGCTTTCCAACTAACCTCTCTTGCACGCCACCAACTGCACCACCCTTTGAGGCATAACCCACGCAAAGCCAAAAAGATGAAAGATTGAAACCATAAGTCTCTCGCCACTTCGTAGTGGAGAAGAGGATGATTTATGGTCTCCCCGCTCTTCTTGCACATGCAATACCAATCCGTCACTATTACGTGCCTCTTTCTTAGGTTGTCCAAAGTTAAAATCTTCCCTAGTGCTGCCGTACAAACAAAAACCGCTACTCTTGAAGGAGCCTTATTTCTCCAAATGCTCTTTTAAGGAAAAGTGGATCCCTTTGGGCGCAAAGTGCATTATAAAAGGATCTAACCTCAAACATCCGCCTTTTAGATGGGATTGTTGTGAATTTCAGAGAAAATATAAATGAGAAAGACAAACCTAAGCATCAGACTTGGGGTTCCTTGGCATCATATCTCGGATATGAGTGCATCACCATTCATAAAGCATTGTTGGAACTTATATTCCTTTTAATCATCACTGTAGAAAAAAACCATTACATCCATACGTATAGTCATCTAATGCCTAACTGTAATAGACTTGGTGTAACACCCCGATCCCATATTAAGAAGATGAGAAGAAGTCCACATAGAGTGAGTGGTTTATAAAGATAGTCATAGGTGCTAAGTCCCACATTGCCTAGTTACTAGGTGAAACTGGGTTTTATAATGAATTCTAGAGAAGCTCCAAATTGACTAGTCATTTTGGGGTGATAGCGCAGATGTGGCTAGTGCTTTTCTCTGGGTTGTTACACTTGGACTCCATGGGCTTTAACTACTAAGCCCAAACCAAATAACTACACAATAAATAAGACCTAATAACATTATACAACCCAAAATAAAACCTCATGCACTCAAATTTCTGCCTGTACCTAAAAATTTGAAAATTATAAAAATATCCTAACTCCTAAATTTGAATAGAATCAAAGAAAACCAGCTTATTGCTCTCTCCATCAAAGATTTTATCCACTTCTATAAAAATGTGGAAGTTGACTAAGGGCAGTACTTTGACTGCTCGCCTATTCTCGGTGTAGTGAAAGCTTTGCTGAGTGCTTGCCTGGCTGTGAAGCAAAGGCAAGGCACCAAAAATTGCCCCAAGTCCCTTCAAGCAAGGTGACTTTACTAGCATTTGAAGGCAGATATTACCTTTCTTTTATATGAACCTGATGCACAGCTAGCTGATATAAGATGTCTATTTTACACCATTTTCACATATCTTATACTGTCTATTTCTTGATGATTTCTACATCTCTTTAGCTTGCTTGCCAGCTAGGCTTCTAGACCTCTATGCTTATCATCTCCTCAGATTGGGGCTTCAAGAGAATTTGAAGATAGTTTTCTTCTGTGCCCATTAGAGTTCCTAAGGGATCAAATAGTTCTATGTGCCCCTCTTTCAGAAAATAAGCTACCCTTGTTAAAATGACACTAGACATGGTTCTGAATCTGATGTATGTTTTCAATTCTTATATGTTCTTAATGCTGATTTCGTCGGCGAAGCTAACGATGGTCGAGCCCACTGCCGATCAAGAGTTGCTAGTGTTTGGGAAGGCTTCAGGCGGTGTTGGCGCGCAAATATCGGACGGTGACACCCTGACCTCGCTGGCGTGCGCGTCTCTGGTCCACGGGGAGACAGGGCTGCAACTGTCGACAGTGGAGAGGTCAAATCCAGTGGGTGAGGACAGTTTTTTAGAAACCGGTATTCACGGCGATGAGATACAGAAGGTTGTGCAAGTCAGTGAGGGGCGGGACTCTTATCAGGACGTAGGGGTCTGGGTTGGTTCCCCACTCCGGAATGCAGGAGTGGTCGAGCTCTGTGATGTGGGCCTGCTTGCTGGAGAGGATGGCAGGGTGGTTGAGCCAGGAGTCGAAGTTCAGACTCTTGGGGACGAGGACAGAGGATGCTTGGGTAGTGAGGATGAAGGGGTTGGGGGTCGAGACGTCATTGTGTCTTCTCCTCGGAACAAGCATGCTCATGTGGCAGGGGGAGCTTTGGGTTATTTAGATTGGGTGATCCAATGCGCCAATGAGATCTATCCGATTGTGGGGATTTCTTATATGTGCCACAAGCTGCAGCTGTTAGCCCTTTTGACTTTCTTAGAAGAGGAACGAAGGAATAATATGACGGCTACTACAAGCAGCGGATCGAAGGGCAAGAGGGAGGTTAAGAATTTGGAATGCTCGGTGAATTATGATGCTAGAAGTATGGGCTCAAGACGTGGCAGCAGGAAGGGGAAGGGGCAGATAGCAACACTATGAAGTTAAACACTTTATCTTGGAATGTGAGAGGGTTGAACAAGAGGGACAAGCGTTTAAGGGTGTGTAATTTGCTTAGAGACTGGAAGGTTGACATTGTTTGTCTTCAAGAAACTCAGAAGTATGTCTTGCAATATTGCCCGTAGTCTTTGGGGGCGGAGCCATGTGGATTGGTGTTGCTTGGATTCAAGTGGGGCTTCAGGTGGTATTCTAATTATGTGGGACAATAGGGTGGTGGAGAAGGTCGATGTTTGTGTGGGGGCTCACACCTTGGCGGTGTCTTTCAGGAATATGGGGGATCTCTCGGTTTGGGCTTTTGCCGGGGTGTATGGCCCGAATTTATACAGGAATGGAAGAATCCTTTGGGAGTTGGCTAGCATTATGAGTTGGTGGGACATGCCGTGGTGTATTGGGGGTGATTTTAATGTCACTCAATTCCCTAGCGAAAGATCAGGGGGAGCTCATCTAGATGCGGCTTTTGATGGAGTTTTCTGATTTTATCCTTGAACAAGGGCTGATGGATCTTCCCCTGGTTGGGGGCTCATCTACTTGGTCGTTATCCAACAATCCCCCGGTGTGGTCAAGGATTGATCGGTTTCTTGTTTCCCCAGCTTGGGAGGCTTGTTTTCTAGGGGTCAAGCAGAAGAGGCTCACTCACCTTTGTTCCGATCATTTCTCAATCATCCTTGAGGTAGGGGAAATGCCCAAAGGAAAAAGGCTGTTTAGATTTGAAAATATGTGGCTGAAAGCGGAAGGGTTTGTGGCCCAAGTGCAACAATGGTGGGACTCTTATGTGTTCCACGGTTCACCGAGTTTTGTTCTTGCCCGTAAGCTTAAGGCTTTGAAGATGAACTTGAAGACTTGGAATGAGGAGGTGTTTGGCAACATTGAGAGGAATAAGAGGCTGCTTCTTGAGGAGCTCCAGGTGTTAGATGCGAATGAAGAAAATAGGGCCCTGGTAGAGGAGGAGGTAAGGAGGAAGACAGAGGTGGTTCGTGAGTTAGAGAATTGTTTGCTTATGGAGGAGGTGAGTTGGAGGCAGAAATCCAGGGTGATGTGGTTGAAGGAAGGTGATAAGTGTACTAAATTTTTTCACTCCATAGCCAACTCCAATAGAAGACACAACGCTATTGATACTCTTATGATTGGAGATAACCCCTCTTCAAACCCGACCGATATTAATGAGCACATAGTCGAGTTCTATAAAAAACTCTTTACGGAGCAATGCCGTTGGAGGCCTCTGGTTGATGGTATTTCTTTTGACTCCATTTCGGAGGAGGCTAGTTGGTTGGAAAGAGACTTTGAAAAGGAAGAGATCAGGAAAGTAGTGTTCAAGATGAATGGCTTTAAGGCGCCGGGGCCTGACGGGTTCTCTATGGCTTTCTTCCAAACTTGTTGGGAGGTTGTGAAGGGAGATATTATGAAGGTGTTTAGAGATTTTCATGCAGGAGGTCTGTTCGAAAAGAGCCTCAATGCGTCTTTTATTTCGCTTATTCCGAAGGTTCCCGGCGCCATCAATCTCAAGGACTTCCGGCCGATTAGTCTTGTGGGAGGTACCTATAAAATCATAGCCAAGGTATTAGCAAATAGATTGAAGGTTGTCTTGGATAAGATTATTTCTCAGTCGCAAAGTGCTTTTGTTAAGGGTAGGCAAATTCTAGATTCAATTCTGATTTCCAATGAATGCCTCGATAGTCAATTGAGATCGGGGGAGCCAGGGATCATTTGCAAAATGGATTTGGAAAAAGCTTATGACCATGTGAATTGGGATTTCTTGTTATATATGCTGAGGAGGTGTGGTTTTGGGGGGATTTGGTGCTCTTGGATTGAACATTGCATTTCTTCGGTGCGATTCTCAATCCTAGTTAATGGATCTCCTAATGGTTTTTTTAGCACTTCCAGGGGTTTGAGACAAGGGGATCACCTATCTCCTCTGTTATTTGTTTTTGTGATGGAAGCCTTGAGCAGGATGATTTCGGCGGCAGTGAATGGGGGGCTGCTTGATGGTTTCAAGGTCGGTAACACTGTGGTTTCTCATCTTCTGTTTGTTGATGATACTTTGCTGTTTTGCAATGCTATGCCCTCCCAAGTCCGTTATTTGCAGAGTCTATTTCTATTATTTGAAGCTACTTCCGGTCTGAAGGTCAATTTGGCTAAGTCGGTATTAATTCCAGTGGGGAATGAGGATCAAGCGGGCATGCTAGCAGGCATTCTAGGGTGTGGGGTTGCAACTCTGCCTATCAAATACCTAGGTATGCCGTTGGGGGCTCCTCATAAGGCGAAGCATATTTGGGATGAAGTGATCGAAAAGATAGAACGTCGGTTGGCCGGATGGAAAAGGTTGTACTTGTCGAAGGGTGGCAGGGTCACGCTTATCAAGAGCACTCTTGCTAACTTGCCTACTTATTATCTATCTCTTTTCCCTATTCCGGTTAGTGTTGCCAAGCACATAGAGAAGCTACAGCATAATTTCTTATGGGGTGGGCTAGGCGAAGAGTTCAAATACCATCTGGTGAAGTGGTCGAAGGTGTGCACTCCAATTAAGGAAGGTGGATTGGGGATTAGAAACCTAGTGGTCTTCAATCACTCATTGCTAGGAAAATGGCTGTGGTGTTATGGTTCAGAAAGAGATGCTTGGTGGAGGGTTGTGGTGGATGCGAAGTTTGGAAGCTTATGGGGAGGGTGGTGCTCTTTGGAGTGTGGAGGCTCTTTTGGGGTAGGGTTATGGAAGAATATTAGGAAGGAATGGGATACTTTCCAAGGCTTCACGCGTTTTGAGGTGGGTGAAGGGACTAGGGTTCGATTCTGGCATGATGTGTGGTGTGGAGATACGGCTCTTAAGACAGCTTTCCTTGTTCTTTTCAGTATTGCATGTGCGAAGGATGCTTCTGTTGCGACCCTTTTGGAGGAGAGGGGTGGCTATAATTAGTGGAATGTTTGTTTTTCTAGAGGGGCTCATGACTGGGAGGTGGATGTTTTTGCCTCTTTTTTCCAGATGCTGCATTCGGCTCGAGTGAGACGAGGGTGTGAAGATAGGTTGTGGTGGATCCCCTCCAAAAGAGGCCAGTTCAAGGTCAGACTTCTTTATGCGTCCTTGGCTGGTTCTGAGAGGAGGTGCTTCCCTTGGAAGAGTGTGGCATATACATGCCCCACCAAGGGCTAGCTTTTTTGTGTGGTCGGCTACTTTGGGCAAAATTTTGATCCTAGATAATCTGAGGAAGCGGCAGGTGATTGTGATAAACAGGTGTTGGTTGTGTAAGAGGGATGAAGAGACGGTGGACCACCTTCTTCTTCACTATGAGGTGGCCTATGCTTTGTGGAGTGCTTTTTTTGGGCGGTTTGGGTTGTCTTGGGTGATGCCGAGACGGGTTTCTGAGTTGCTCGCCTGTTGGTGGACTTCGGGAAGGAGGGGGAGTGCTGCGGTTTGGAAGATGGTGCCTACTTGTTTCTTTTGGTGCCTTTGGAGGGAGAGAAATAATAGGTGCTTTGAGGATGTGGAAGAATCTTTGGAAGACTTACTATCTTATTGTTTCCACACTTTGTATCTTTGGACTGTGTGTATGTCTTCCCGGTATCAATTAGCTATGATGATTTCCTTGTTTGCTTTTCTTTATCTAGTTAGGTGATCCTATTGTATACTCCCGGTGTACTTTGGGGCGCTTTTACGCTTTCAATAAAACTGGCTATTACTTATCAAAAAAAAAAAAAAAAAACCAATTAACTCTATGTGCAACACCTGGTCTATGGTAAGATTTCCTTTGTCCATACTTTTAAGGGCAAAAACTATACCAGCATGGAGACCAGTTTCCCTGCCTAGTGAGTTGCTGTTGGGATTACAGTTTTCTCAGTTCTTGCCCAATCAAGGTCAACTATTCTATGTGCAAATATGAATAAAGCCTGTGAGGCCACTGTCTCTCTTTTTCGTGCACATCCCAATCAGCAGTTTTTCAGAAATTTAAATTTTAAAAAAAGATTTAGAAAAATCATGTACTCTTCTTTAAGTCCTAATTCCATGAATAGGACATTGAATGTAATCTATCTTCTGGTATCTCTGCCAATTCAAACAGAACATAGGCTTGTAATATAGGGCTGCCAAGTCGGACTAGAAAAGAATCATCAGTCATCAGACCCCAGTTCAGCTAGATAGTTAATTTGCTTGCCCAGTTTGTGGGTTGCTTCAAAATAATAGTACAACACTATTTAAATTTTGACTCTGTAAAATTTTATCCATTTATTCACCGCTTTAATTTCATTGTCTTACACAAGCCTAAGCCTTGGTTTACATATAATGCAATTGAAATCTGGATGCATATTAACAGTTTGTGGAACTTTGAGAAACCTTTGTAACCATTCCTTCTTTGTCTTTTAATTTCACCACTTTTATTTCATTGTCTTACACAAGCCTAAGCCTTGGTTTACGTATAATGCAATTGAAATCTGGATGCATAGTAACAGTTTGTGGAACTTTGAGAAACCTTTGTAACCGTTCCTTCTTTGTCTTTCAACTTCCCGAAAACAATCCAACCATAAGTCAATTTTACCATGTTATGTGACTTATCATTAGTTTTAACATTTCCTGCCTGGTATTGACTAGCACCTCTATGGCTCTATATCTCCTATACCATGCAAGTATAAAAGATTTATGCCCAAAAATTCATTATTGGACTGCACTACCCTGGTTGGTTGTTGTAGAAATTAAAGTTTTGTATAAGAAATTAAAATATGTCAGGGTTTCTCATATTCTGCTATTTGTAGATAACTTCTAATGTGTAGATTTTGGAGTAACATATTCTGGAATTGATATCCAGATCAGGTTTACAGTCACTTATAATAAACTTGTTATGCAGAGAAAACAGCACTCAAGAAACACCCCCACGTCTAGGCCAATCTAGTATGTTGGGATCACTCCAGTCCCTAAGATTGAATCCACCCCAACAGAAGGCTACTTCAGCCATGAGCAGTTTACAGAAGTACTATGGCCTGAAATCTCCAAATCTCAAGGGTGCAGCTGAAGGCACAGAGATGGCAGTTTATAAAACTGGAAGTTCAGATTACTTCGATGATGGACTGCTGCCCAAAGCCTCACCAATTGCTGATTCACCTTCAAATTTGCATCAGAACTCCAGAAATTCAATTGATGGTTTCTTGCCTCAGAATGGTGCAGTTGCTGAGTATGGGCTTCTTCCAGAACTTGGAGATGGGGAGGGTGAGAAATCTGATGAAAAGTCTGTCCGAAGGCGTCAGAAAGCTGAGGTTGATGCTGGGGCTGGAACACCAGAAAGGCTGTTGAAAGGAGAAAACAGTGGTGGAAGCAGCGGTTACTCAGTTTCAACAGGTAAAGGTTTAGCCATGAGGCCCAAATCAGCAAGCCGAACGACACTGTTCACTGATTCAGAGTCAGGTTGGTTGAGTTCTATTCCAGTGGGGTTAGGAGATTCCATAATAGCTGATGGGCTAGCTGCAGTTCGGAAATCGTCAAGCGCATCAAGCCTGAAAGACCAGGAAACTAATAGCTCAACATCAGCTTGGCCAACTTCAAAGTGGAGTTTAAAACCAGATTTGCAAGCTCTCTCAACTGGATCCATCACTAGACCAATCTTTGATGGCTTACCAAATCCAATAAGTGGCCGCAGGAACAAAGCTGCCCTTGATTAGCATCATACATTTGCGCATTTGTCGAATTAATTTGCTTCTCCACTTCAATCTATTGCACTGAAATTTCGCAGCCAGACATTACCATTTACAGATACATCGTATACTTGCAAAGTGTATTTGAGAAGGAAGAAAAAGCTCAAGAGAGGAAAAGGAGGGAAGATAATCAAGTATTTAAATATCTATTCAACGATTGATGATTACCCAATTGTATATGAGAATGAAATTTCTAGTACGAGGCAGTAGCAGCTATAGAAAAAAAGTGTGATGAAAAAGGTAAACAACTGCATTCTTTTTTCCTTCAATTTTTAATCCCATGCTTGGACTGGGAATTTAAGTGTAGATTATTAGTCTCATTTGTCACATAATTGAGTCAAATTACGTTGCTTCCTTCCCAATAGTTCACCTCATCACAATTGTATTATTTCGTGCTTTGGGTATGTCATGAAGAATGTATATTGATCTATATTGGAGACGCTTGTTTTCTAATGTATTCCCATCGGAGTGATATCACCAGCAATGAATTAAACTAATTGGGACCAGGTGCCAACATTTCTTTTAGAACCCGTTAAAACGGTTATCAGTGGGGGTGTCAATGCGGGCGGTTTTTAACCGCTTGCTAACTGCTATAACCGCTAACCGCCTAACCGCTTAACCACATTAACCACTAACCGCTTAACCGCTATAACTACCTAGCGGTTAGCGGTTTTTGGGTCTACTAACCGTAACCGCTAACCGCCTTTTTATATAAATATTTTTATAATTATAATTATAAAAATATTTATACATATAACATAATCACTTGATCAGTAAATCACAATTTTTTTAAAAAATAATTAAATCACTATTTGAGTATTAATATATTATCACTATAATTTATATGATTATATCATATAATCACTTGATCATTAAATCACAATTTTTTTTTTAAAAATAATTAAATCACTATTTGAGTATTAATATATTATCACTATAATTTATATAATTATATTACATGATCAATTGATCATTAAATCATTTGATTATATAATAATAAATTATAGGGGAAACTTCACTAAAGATCCTTGAACTTCCACCCATTTTGAAATACCCCTCCTAAACTTCAAAATCTCTCAATTTAGTCCCATGAACTTTCAATTACTCTTAATTTGGACCTTTCCGTCAAATTTTAAACGTTACATGACGTTTATACCCCTGACTTTTGTATAAAATTTCAACTTCCAAAACATTTTTTTATTTAAACAAAAAAAAAAAAAAAAACAAAAATCAGGGATATTTTGGTCTTTTTTTGAATTTTTATCGGCTAAAATTAACGGAAGGGTCCAAATTGAGAGCAATTGAAAGTTCAGGAGACTAAATTGAGAGATTTTGAAGTTTAGGGGGGGTATTTCAAAACGAGTGGAAGTTTGGGAGTCTTCAGTGAAGTTTTTCCTAAATTATAAACTTATTTCCAATGTATGTTATAAACTTATAAGTCTATATAAGTCTACATATGCATATGAATAATATAAATGTATAATATCAATACTTAATCATATGATTCAATGACAATTCAAATACTTTATTCAAGACTTCAAGTGAATCATATTATTAATGTAAAATGATGATATGATTTGTATAATATCAAATTAAGTAATTGATATTGGATTAAACAATGACCAAGGTGTTACTTATAAACAAAATTTAAGTATTAATGTATTATCACTATAATTTTAGTAATTTATATATTATCACTATAATTGATATTATTATATCACATGATGACTTGATCATTAAATCATATGATTATATAATAATAAATAATACATATATAATATGACATAACTCATAAGTCATAAGTCTACAAGTTAATCATATGATTCATGTACAATGATAATCACAATTGATTCAATTGAATTAAACAATATATTACTTATAACTACAATTTAATTAAAGCATTATTAGATACTTTATGAATTTAGGATTCAGGAGTTTGAACATTACCATTTACTAAAGAAAAAAGATTATAAGTAAATATGATAATAATTTAAATAATTAATCATATGATATAATTTAATGAGATTATATGATTATATAATATCAAATTAAGTAATTGACATTAGATTCAACAATGTGTTACTTATAATCACAATTGAAGTATTAATGTATTTTTTGAACATTTTTTAGAAAAAGAAATTTAACCATTTTTGAAAAAAAAAAAAAAAAATTAACCATTTTTTGAACAATTTTGAATTTTTTGAACAATTTGTAACAATTTTATACATTATAATCACAATTTACGGTGAGTAAAAACTTAACAATTTGAATTTAAATCTTATATCATGAATCGTGATAATAAGAATATATAATATAAGTATATAAGTTATAACAATTAACATTGATCCATATAAATTAGATAATGATACAATCATATAACTATATAAGTATATAAATGTCTACATATAAAATACAATATATATTAATATTGACATTATATACTTGACCCGTGTTAAGCATTAACATTTTAACATATTAACTAAATAATACTATATGTAATATGATAATAGTGATTAGTGTGTGTGAGTATGTGACATAAAACGTTTTACGCTGTGATTTGAAAAATACTTAATCTAAAATAAGAAGAAAAAAAAATACTCGATTGAAAAAAACACAATTTTTAAAATCGTAATTATTGAAATTGAAATAATAAATTGATCCTAAATAATACTATATAACACAATTTTTATTCCTAATTCCTAAATTTTGAATTTTAAATTTTTTATTGAATTTAATCATAGCTGAATTTGAATTTGATCTATGGTATATAAGTGTAATTGTAGCTGTCCAAAATGTTTTGATGATCTAATAGCTGTTGGATGATATTAATAGAGGACAGCTATCAAGCATTTACTAAGAAGTATGTATATGATGTAACAGAGACACCGTAAGCTTGCCTTTTTTACATTTTTTCATATAAAATATATTTTTTCGTTTTTCCCCACAAAGCATTTTCATTAAAACCAATCAAACACATATTCCTAAAAAAGTGCTACAGTACCAGCCCTGATACAGTACCAACCCAGGCTATTGGCAAACACTGCCATAATGTCCACAGCTGCATTCGCAAAATGTGAATATTACTTTTAGATATTTGCATCCACATTCATATCATGTTTTTACAAATCATATTCACGCTGTTATTATCCACTATCTGCATTTTAGGTAATGGCCTATTTTAGTTTTTTGAGCCTTCTTTGGGTCTCTATTATATCGACAAAATTGTTTGACTTCCCAGTGCCCATCATATTGGATTATGATCCTCATTTCACATTGAGTTTTTGACAATTTTTAGTCCGCTATTGGGACAAGATAAAACTTTAGCACGGGCATTCCATCTGTAGAAGGGTGGATAGTCGAAAATGATTATTTAGACCCTAGAAAATATGTTAAGAGCCTATGTATTGGACTTTAAGTGTCTGAACCACCACTTGGCCTTAAAAGCTCAACTATCCCCAAAAGCCTCAATGAGTGGTTGACCACCCCCTAACCCCTCTTTGTTTTTTTTTTTGTAACTTTTGTTACATGTTTCCACACAAAAAAAATATAGAGATAATTTGAATATTCCAAATTGACAATTAGCTCTCCGTAGTATCAAAATGAACAAGGTTCCTAACATATGCCAAAAAAATAATTTACTTCTTATAGTCAAATTGTTACTGACTCAATAGATTCTGATTGTCATATTAAAACCAATGAAATGGCAACATTTGTCCTATTTAAGTTAGCGTCACTAACGAAATATGTTAAGTCAGTGAAAAAAATTTGACTCTAAAACCAATAAAAATTTGACATACCTCAGAAACGTTTGAATTCATTTTGATAACATTGGAATTATAAATCAAGCAAACCACAAGGACTGGACTGATTTTGAATTTTGCATTTTCCCTAATCTCTAAAATGGCTATTTCCCATCTCAATCTCCTGTACAAACCGCATCTCGATTCAATCAACACGGGGAAAATCAAAATCAAACCAACACAGACTACCCAATCCAACAATTCTAAAGGAGTTCGAAGAAAACCTGAATCCATTCATCATATCCAGGCCCAGCACAATGAGGACCCACTGTAAATGGAACTCACTCTGCTGTTGAGCCATGAATTAATGATTTCTAACTTCTTGCAACAGCAGTTAACTTCGAAGATTAGCAAAATGTTTTAAGCCCAGCCAAGGACTTTTTCACAAGCCTTTCCTACAAATTATAAATGATAAAGAGGAAAATTATAAGGGCAACAGATATCACCATTGAATTAGAAAGAGTAAGTTGCACCATGTATTAGAACTGTCGCTCAACCATGCCATTAAATAAACAGTATAAATAGAGGAAGCAAAACGGCATTTCAAAATCTCCAAAAAGGGGGTGGTCCAGAACATTAAGAGCCTTGAATGCTACAAATGCAGACTCTATGAAAATAGTTTTCTATCTCTAACACTATATTTCAAGACTCTAGCTCTGAGGGAAAAGTTGCCTCTACCATCTTCTTTACTATCCCGCAGAGAGAGCCTCACCACCTATTATTAGGTGGTTTGACTTTGTAAATACGAACAATCCAGTTAGATGTTGTAAAAGCCTCTTCCAAATGTTCAAGTTTGATATCCTTGTTTCCAATTTCAACCCCTCTTGCACGATCATACCTGCCATTCCAAAAAAAGCCATTACAAAGTATAGCATATTCAAACTAAAGTCCTCTAATGCCACGAATCTGTAGAATTGCAAGCATCTCTGAGCAGAAACCAGACTATTAAAGGTCAATGTAAATGGTCAATCTAATAATATTTGAGAAGGAACATTGGAGGCATTGATCACAAATTCAGTACTCAGCTGCACAAAAAATTAATTAAGTCAATGAGCTCTTTGGCGTCAATTTTTCTCCATGGCTTTCAACTGCAGTTATCACACATTTCCAGAGGGATTACCTCCTAAGCCTTGATTAAGCAAAACCAAATCAACTGGTGCTTGTTGATTTTATTAAAAGGCCTCCCGATGATGTAAATGATTAAAACACCCCAACTAAGTGAATTGCAGGTAAAAACTTGTATTCCAAGTGTCAAATTCATGTTCTGAATTCTAATTTTTCTTCTCTGCTTGCATGTATACACAACTGCAAGCTCATTCATGAAGTAGCTATGACATGCAATACCATGCTATAATTGACATACGCGCATCCACAAGAGTGTGTGCCTGTGGTTACAAACACACTTTCATATGATACCTTTTCTAGTAAAATGGAAGATAAACTTTGAACTTACCCAGGTGGTTTGCCATATTCTGTTGTCAGTTCTCCAAATCGATAATATGACAGCTTGTACCTGATTACCAGAAGAAATAAACACGTAAAACCATTGAGTGGGCACACACTTCTGACAAGGGTAATTCACTACAATTAATAGAAGAAATGACTAAATCATTATAGCAATGCTAAGAAACTTACATGAGACAGTTCAACATCTTGGGAGCTGCCCCTTTGTCAACACGGTAATCGCCATTAACAAGGTAATCAGGTTCCTTTATTACAGGAAAAACTCCACCTCCAATTCTCACCATCCACAAAAATCTGGGATAAATCAATTTCGAGTTAGCATATGATGGAAGGTAAACATAGACATATAAGGTCCAGTACTTCAAACAGAGATTTTTTGTTTTGTTTTTGATAAGTAATTCAAATAGAGGATGAAAATACCAAAAAAATTCTAAAGTACATAGAATTAACATTAGCAGGAGTGCGTTTAAGTAGCATTACTTTTAATCCCTACAGAATAGATTAAAAGGACAAAGGTACCAAAATTGGTCTGGGCATTAGCCAAAGATGCAAATTTAGGATCAGAATGTTTCCCAAAATTATGGCAATTCAATGGACAATTGTTAGTAATTTCAACAAACCACACCAAGTAGTTTTGGAATTAACTCTATTATTTTTTGGCAGATTGTCCAACCGTTATGAGGAGAGTCAGAAAAAATGCCACAATTGCTTAATACATAACCCACATAAGTTATAACTATTCTCTAAAGGTCACACCACTTGCCTCAAAAAAAAAAAAAAAAAAGAAAAAATAGGGGCTCTGGGGTTTCATTTGCAGGTGCTTGCCATAAAACCTTAAATATATATTACTCAGATGACAGCTAATGTTGTGATCTAAGTCAAAAAAAAAATTTTTCGAATGCTTCAAGAAGTCTTTCAAATAGTGCAGGACATTCCACATGATTCGAAATGGAATTTCATATGGCCTTACTTGTTAATATCATCGGAAGAATAGCCTGTAACACCTCCAAAGACAACTAATACATAATCCACATCGAGCGACCTCATAATTTCATATGCCTCATCTTCATAAGATGACATTGCACGCCCGACAGTAGCAATGTGTGTATTATTCCAGGTGTTATTATCAACTATAACAGTTCTGTTTCCCATTGCAGTGATCTGGTACCCGTAATCCCACCATGACATCACCTTAGCATCTTGAGGAGTATTCTGCCGAAGCCAAAAGTACGCCTCACGATAATCATCAAAGATGACCCTGTTGCCATGGGCACCCCTTGCGGCCAAGACAATTGAGGGAGATGAATATGCCTCTGATGTGACCCAGGTACAGTGGGTAGCATACTTACTGAGCAAGTAAAAAGCACCGAGAAGTAACGCAAAAGCAACATTTCTTTGGAAAGGCTGGGATTGATCAAGTGAAGCCTGTTTGTGCAGGAGAAGTAAGTAACAATACTTTTTAATATATACAACATAATTGAAAGGAGATCGCTGCATAATGTTTTTAGCAAGAAGCAGAGTCCAACTATTCATGTTCCTCTATCTTATCTCTAAACTGTGTTTACTAACATATACTACTTGATGAACCTGAATACTAGTTTAGCATCAGAAAAAAAGTTTAGAGGTCCAGAAAAGGAACATGTTATACTTAAGTTCTTCCAATATGGACTCCAGACCAACTAAACTTTTGAATGCAAACCATTGAAACAATGAGAAATAAAAGATTAATCTAACAAAATCCAAATAGTAAGCCACCAAAAAATTATGTTTCACAGTACCAACTCATTAACTCAATGGCTTTGTAATTGGATGCTTACATTGCCATCTGTAGAGACAGCCATAAAATTCTGAACAACAAAGCCATTGAGTTAATGAATAAATAAAATAAAAGAAAAAGAAGAAGGAAAGGCTTTGGTAGATTGGTGTTAAAAATAAAATATGATCAAACATACAGTAATTATGGATATATGTGATAAGCAAGCAATTAGGCATCGACTTTTGGAGTTCATATATCCAAGACTAGAGGTCACCTAATCCTAGATGAGCCACTAGAATAGATCATCAATGAATATAAATATAACCGAATTTAAGTCAACGAATTAAATTATTTTTTATTTATTGGAAGTACAAAAGACAAATTAACACCTTTAGATAGATATGGTGTCTAGTGATCGTCCTAAAGTTTAAGCAACATGACTGATCTTATAAAATCAGTTGATTTGAAAACACTGACCGAGAGCTCCTTGACCAACTGACTTCCATATTTCATCTAACCAAGGATTTATCATGCAAAAACCTTTTTTTTTAAAAAAAAAAAAATTGTGGATAAGAAAATAAATGGCCTACTTAATGCCAAGCTGAAGGGATAAATCAAATAGTCAAAATTAACAAGATTCAGTGCAAGTGAATGTTCCTCAAAAGTGAGTAGCATTTAACATCATTCTAGTATCTTACTATGTAGACAGTAGATACTACTTCGAGTGCACATGGAAAGAAGCTTTAGAACATCAAAAAATAGCAAGATCAGCTATAAAATAGAGGGACGATCACACCAAAATTTGGGTTTTCTTTTGGGCCGACACAATGGAAATCTTAAGTACAAACATAACATACTAGACAGCACGGCCTCAATTATTCTCTAGCTGACGAGCATGATCAATTAGTCAAATTAACAGCATCTGAGTACTTGCATATGTCTGAGAAGTAAGCAGAATCTAAAATCAGTACATTACTACACCGCTTACCATGTAGAGAACCAATACTTGCACCAAGTACATCTTCAAAAAAAAGCTTTATCACATCAACAAGTAGACCTATACTTCTTTTTTATAAGTAATCAATATATCATTAAAAGCACAAATATACAAGAAGTATACAATAGAAACTACCTAACTAGTAGGAGTAAAAAAACAAGAAAACCATGATAACTAATCACCAAAAGAGCAATAAAAGCAACTATTTGAGATACAAGGTGTTGAGAAACACTAATGCTATGTACCATCTTCTTATACTCATTTTATTTCTCTAAAGTTGATGTGGCTTCTAAAATTACCATTAGATTTGGGATGGATCACTATAAGATTTCGATCCAAAGATGATTTTAAAAGGCACATCAACTTTGGGGGATAAAATGATGATATATAGCATTACTCATTGAAAAATAAAGATTTAACTTCCTCCAAAGTCCCCTCACGGTCCCCAAAACTTATATCATTCATTTTCCTCCATAGACACTACAAAAGGCATGAAAGCACCATCTTTCACACAATACCACACTGAGAGCTGTTGGGAGTTCGCCAACAAGCATACAAGTCGACTATTTGTCTATGCATAACCCAAAGCAGCCCAAAATGACAGAAGAAAACATTCTAAATGGCACAAGTAACTTTATAATGAAGAAAAAGATGGTCCAAAGACTCCCTATTCCTTTTTACACATAACACTTGTCAACCACAATGACAAGTCGCTTTCAAAGATTATCCATGCTAATTATCTTTCTTAGGGCTACTAGCCAAACAAAAAAAAAAAACCACCCTCAATGGGACCTTAGTTTGTTAAACACTCTTCCAAGGAAAATGAAAACCATCATTACAACCCATGACACTGTAGAAGGATTTAACACCAAACAACCCACTTTTGTAAGGGGTCCACCACAACTTGTCCTCCCCTTCCCTTTTTATTCTCACTAAATACAACACCCTAAAGAATGAGACAAAGATATCCATCTCTCAATCATGAGCGGCTCTAGCAAAGCTTACTTTCTATTGAGCAGCACCTCCAAAAACATTTCACTAGAGTCGCAATAGAAGCATTCTTTGCGCAAGCAATACCACATAAAACTGGAAATACTTCCTCAAGAGCCATATTCCCACACCAAAGATCATGCCAAAATCTAACATTGGAGCCATCTCCCACATTAAATCTGGACTACAAAACTTCCCCTAGCCACTCCTAATATTTTTCCATAAACCCACCCCATACGCCCCAACTGACTAACTAGAACACCAACCTCCACAAGAACTTCCAAACTTAGAGTCCACTACCACTCTCCACAAAGCCTCTCTCAAGCCTAGAACGACAAAGCCATTTACCTAAGAGAGCATGATTGAACCTCAGCAAGTTCCTAACCCTTAACCCTCCCTCAAAGATCAGTATACAAACCTTGGACCAACTCACCAGGTGATATTTGAACTCTTTGCCTAGCCCACCCCATAAGAAATCACATGAAGCTTCTCAATATGGAGAGGAAAGAAGGACATGAAGTACGTGGGTAAGTTGGATAGGCTGCCCTTGATAAGGGTTAATCTTATCACCCATAGACAAATGCAATATTTTCCAACTAGCCAACCGATGTTTTTACCTTCTCAATAATATCGTCCCATATATGATTGGCCTTATAGGAGGCCTCCAACGGAAGACCAAGGTACTTCATGGGCAAAGATACAACCCCACAACCCAGCCAAATTACCAACATTTCCCATAGGAACAATTCCGAATTGGCTAAGTTTGTTTTCAATCTTGACACAGCTTCAAAACATAAGAATAAACTCTGTAAATTGCATAGATGATTTGGGTCGGCCCACAAAAAAAAAGCAAAGTATCATCAGCAAATAGAAAATGGGAGATACTAGTCCATGTTCCCACAGAGAAGCCAGACAACAAACCTCCACTGACTGCGGCTAAAATCATCCTCCCCAACGCCTCCATCACTATAACAAGCAGCAAAGGAGAAAGAGAGTCTCCTTGCCTCAAGCCAAGCGAGTTGCTAAAGAAGCATGTGGGAGAGTCGTTCATCTAAACTGAGAAAACACATCGAGGAAATATAGTAGCTATCCATGAGCATCATTTCCCCCCAAACCACACCTTCTCAGCATGTACATCAGAAAATCCCAATTAACATGATCATAAGCTTTTTCTAAGTCTATTTTACATATAACCCCCGGTGCTCCAGATCCCATTTTACTATCAAGGCATTCATTGGCAATAAGAATAGGATCTAGGATTTGCCTACCTCGGATGAAAGCGTTCTATGACTTAGAAATATTCTTCTCTAGCACCATCTTAAGCTTATTTGCTAGAATCTTAACAATAATCTTGTAAATGCTACCCACTAGATTGATGGAGGGAAAATCCTTAGGGTCAAGAGCCCCTGAAATCTTCAAAATGAGGGCAGGGATAGTAGCATTAAGGCTTCTCTCAAACTTACCACTAGCATGGAAATTGCGGAAGGCCTTCATGATGTCCTCTTTCAGAACAACCCAACAAGCTTGAAAGAAAGCCAGAGAGTAATTGTCAAGGCCCAACACCTTGTCACCACCATTCATAACTTTCACAACCTCCCACACCTCCCTTTCCTCAAAATCTCTTTGCAACCATCTCACCTCAGCCTTATCAATAGAGTCAAAGGAAAAGACCATCCACCACAGGCTTCCAATTGAACTACTTGGTGAACAACTTTTGGTAAAACTAGACAATGTGCTCGTTGATCTTCGACTAGTTGGTAGAACTTGTGTCGTCAATCAACAATGAGTCAATAGAGTTCCTTCTTCTATTGAAGTTAGCCATTATGAAAAAAACTTAGTACACTTGTCACCCTCCCGCAACCACAACACCCTAGATTTTAGAAACAGCTCACCTCCTCCATGAGAGTAGATCTTTCTCCTCAACACCTAAGGCCCTTTCTTCTTCAAGGACATGAAAAAACACATATCTCTTCTAAAAGGAACTTCTTCCATTCTACGTTTTCAAACACCCCCTCATTCCATTCCTTGAGCTTTCTTGCTAAAATGAAGCTCTAAAAGCCTTGGAAATGATAAGAGTTCCACCATTGTTTCACCTTGTCCACAAAACCTTCATACTTTAGCCACATGTTTTCAAATTCGAAGGACTTACTACCCCTTAGAAAGTCACCACAATCAAGGAGGACAGGAAAATGATATGAACAAAGTCTAAAAAGCCTCCTCTACGAAACAGTAGGAAACTAGGCTTCCCACACTCGAGAGACAAGGAATCTATTAATTCTGGACTCAGTATGAGAATCCTGATTATTTGATCAAGTAAAAGATCTACCAACAAGAGGAAGATCCATCTATCCCTGCTCAAAAATGAAGTCCAACATCGCTGGGGTTAAGCGGGCTTCTCCCAACCTTTCACTGGGGAAACAAGTGACATTAAAATCACCCCCAACACACCAAGGCAAGTTCCACCAACTGAGTAAACTAAGCAACTCATCCCACAAAAGCCTTCTATCTCTATTAGAATTATGGCCATGAACACCCGCAAAACCCCAAGTGGAATGATCTTCAACGTTTCTAAAAGAGACAGCCAAAGAGAATTCCCCCACACACTTGTCTATCTTCTCCACCACTCTTCTATCCCGCGTAATCAAAATACTACTTGAACCCCTTTGGAGTCCAAGCAATACCAATCTACATGATAACACCCCCACAAGCTATGCATGACACTACGAGACATGACTTCAAGCTTAGTTTCTTAAAAGCAGACAATATCAACTTTCCATTCTCTAAGCAAATTCCTCACACTCACACTCATACATTTATCCCCTCATTCAATCCTCTCACGTTCCATGATAGCGATCTAGGCTTCATAAAAAATAAAAAATAAAAAATTTGAAAGCCCCCTTATCAGGCTTGAATTCTCACCTTTGGGATCATAGTTAATGGAACTCTCCAACCCTCTTAGCTCCCTGTTGCCTTTATTACCAAGTTTAGAAAGAGAAATTCACTCCTCAAGACAACATTGGCGCTCTTCGATAACTGTCAAAAGAGTCATGAATTGCTCCTCATAAAACCCAATTTGAATAACCAAAGATACCCAACACAACAAGGAGATAGGAGCTCAGAGGGGCGCAAAGAAACTCCACATTGAAATCCTGACCCAGAGCCAAGTTGTAAACTAACCGCCTAATCCCACCATCACCACCCCATTTCCCCCCCCCCCCCCCCCCACCCACCAAAACCACTGGCAAAAAGAAATGTGGATAAACGAGGGGAAGGTGGATAAAAGAAATGTGGTCCTACTTCCAAAAAAGGAGCTGCAACCCCATCTATGAAGAAGACAATGACAACCCAGCATCACCGGTAGAGGTACCAGCAAGATGTGCACCAATAGAGGCATGGTAGAGGCCCACGAAAATTCAGGGCCACCGGGGAAGACCACCTGAATTCAGATGCTTCAGAAGTATCGCTATCCTTTTATCAGTTTTTTTCTTTTTCTTTTAGTAGGGCTTGAAAATAGGATCTATTGGCGTTTACTAGATCAGCTAACACTCAAGGCGCATATAGATATAACTTCACGATCCTATTAAGTATTAAGCAATAAAAATGCAGTTAAAGAGCTAAGCATGTAACAACATTTCCTCTATCATGGAACAAGTAGTAACCTCATTTTATAGATGCTATAGGCATTTGGCAAAGACACTTGAACCACTGAGATCCCCACGTATTCAATAAAAACAATGCTTACTTTTACCAACTGAAATAAAAAGTGCAAACTATTTGAAGTGGCAATGGCCTCACCTTAGATGATCCCTTCGAACTACCGCTTCCCTTAGCAGAACCAGTCTGGGCAACCTTATTCTTTGCCCTTGCTACCAGAGTCAAATTCTTTACAGTAGCAGAAACAGCAATGGCACTAATAAGGCATACTGCAGGTGTAGCAACAAGAATTAAACGAACCATGACTCCAGCAAAATACATGCTGGTCAGACCATACAGAACGATAAAAATCGTGGCATCTGACAACCGCTTGAAGCAAAAATAGAGACCCGCAGGGAAAAGAAAAAGCAGGATATGGAAATCAAACATGAAAGATGACCAAGCCGTTGGCTGATGCTCAGAGACGGAAGCAATAATTGGAATGTGATCTTTTGCATATGTTGGATCAAGCAAAGAGTAAAAGCGACCAGTCCATGGAGAGATGTACCCAGATGCTGTGCCTATTCCAAGAGCAATAGCACCAACACTTACTGCAGTCGTCACAGTGATCCTCAAAAAGGCTTCAAACAATTTTGTGTCACTTAGCAAGTGCTTAACCCATTCTAAGAAGTAGAATACCTGCACAAATGGTGCAATTTAGTGCAACAAACCGACTTGCAGAGAAGAGTTAGGAATAAAGCCAAACATTCTTGATGATAGCCAGCATAACTACTATACAGGCCATGTGTGATATACTGAAGTCCATAGCATACAAGTATGCACGCATACAGAAGACCATAGTTAGTCAGTGCTAAAAAGCTTGCAGTCAAACATTTTTTCTTTTTAAATTGAGGCAAAGTGAAGTGAAATGAGAGAAGAGAGGGGAAGTGAAGCAGCAATTGTAAAGAATAGGAAGCAATACCTGCATCAAGAAGAACACCCCCATGGCCGCCATATGCTCCCCGGATTGAACATGCTGAAACCCCACAAACCGAATCTGCATAGCCAGCAGCATTCCCAAGATATACATGCAATTGTAGGCCACATAGAGCCTCATGGAATACCTGCCCGTGATCAGAAGCACTAGCACGTACAGCGGGATCAAATTGATTATGAACACGTATCCTCCCCACGCCGAAACCATATAGAAGTAGCCGAAAGCGGAGGCCAAGGCCCACGCCAACGACCCCGTGTTCACGGCCTTCACAAACATGTAAAAGGTGAGCAACAGCGCGAATATGGCCACGCCCTCGTTGTCGTACGATCCGGCCACCGATCTCGATATGTAACCCGGGCAAATGGCGATCAGCGCTGCCGCCACAAGCCCCGCCCCCGAATCCCAGAGCTCTTTACCGAAGAAATACGCGACAAGGGTCGTGTTGGAAGCGAAAAACGGCGCCGTCAACACACAGACCTCGCGGATATGGACGGCGAAGTGGAGGAAGCGGAGGATCCAGTAAATGATGGCGGCGGTGACCATGAGACCCGGGTAGAGCGTCCCGCCGATGATGCGGCCCAGCGGATACCAGCTCTCGGAGTCGAACCAGTTCCAGAAGTCGTAGAAGCCGTTGCGGGTGAGGTAGAGGGTGGTGCGGTAGTTGAAGTAAGGGTCAAACTCGTGGATCATGGACTCGTAGCGAAGCACGCTGAAGAGACGAGTGATGAAGGCCAGGACATAGACGAGGCAGAGGATCGACACTCGAATCAAGAGCTCTTGCTGTTTGGTCTTCAATTTTAGGGATTTGAGAGAGAAGTATGAGCTTAGATCGGGCTTCTTCAGGCTCGCTGGCATCGGGGCACTCTCCTTCGATCCCAATTTCACAGACCCGTTTATGGGTTCGGTTTTCCCCGCCATGTTTGGGAGATAAGAAAATGAGGAGCGTTTAACTTGAGATGATTCAGAAGTTGGGGTTTTCCATGGAAATTGTTGCCCTTAGTAGAGTAAAACATGCACTGGTACAGTGCACTGGGAGAGTGGAAAATGCGGATCTGGTGGACTGGATAATCTGTGAGATGATCCAAATGCTAAAGGGAAATGTGAATATTTTGGTGCCAGTACCCGAGATTCATCATACAGGGGAATAGGGTTTTGAAAAGCAAGTGGAATGAAGACGAAAGACTCTTGACTTTCAGTTGGGCCCAAAACAGGCCAAATTGGGGCTCTGAACTGTGCCTTAATCATTTCGGTTTATCTCTTGAGATAAAATACAAGTGTCACAGTGGAGGCCCATTAGCCGATTAAATGACTACTGAAGGGCCCAACTACCAATAGGCTTCTAGTACGTCACCCATGGGCCACAGATGTTGTCAGAAGGCCCATAACCAAGGGACTTGAAAGTACTGGCAAACCTACCTTAGAGTACTAGCCGCAGATATCTTATGTCATTCTCTTCCTCATGTTTAAGGAAAATTTCAAAAAAACCATGAAAACCTACTCACATCAAATTCTCTACAAGTTATTTTTAACCATCCCTCAAGAATTGTTACAGTGTTTCTCAATGTGTATACATTCTTTTAATATAAACATTCATCTTTCATCTCCCATCTTTTATCTTTTTGTCTTTAATTAGAGATTGTATTAAAATTTTGTGAAAAAAGTGAGGGTAGGTAAAGAACTTGTATTTTGCAAAGGTGTACATGATTTGGGTGCAGATTTTTCCACAAAACTGACCTTCACCACTTATTAAAACTCATATAATAAATAATTAGGGCTTTTCCCCAATATTTTCTTTGAAAATACATCGTAATGAATTTTTAATGTTTCTGCCCATGCAAGAATAGTATTTTGGGTAATCCAGGCCTTTTGTTTTCTCTATAGTTTTCTAGGGGAGAAGTGAAAAGTTTTCCAAGTCTTTGTTGACGTTGGAGGAGTGATTGGGTTCTTTGCTTTACGGTGAATTGGAAGAGGGTATGATGGCTGACGATCTGACCAAGAAGTGGCAAGATTTTAAACTTTCGGAGGGTGAGAGTGCGGAAGTATTTGTCCAACCACAAGCTTTTGCAGAGGTTGTAACAAGAGGAAATTGTTGCTCGGTGGGTAAACTCATCTCTGACAGGATCATTGGTAAGGACACTGTAAGATCTAAACTAGTGCAACTATGGAGACCTATGGGGTCGATATCTTTTAAGGTGATAGGGGAGAATCTTTTTTTGGCTGATTTTGAGCATTCATGGGACAAGATTCGGGTGTTGGAGGGCCGTCTGTGGGTGTTTGAGGGTAGTTTGTTTTCCTTGGAAGAGTTTGATGGACTAACGCCTCCTCTGGAGATCTCATTTGATAAGGCGGCTTTCTGGGTTCGTATGTTTAACCTTCCGCTAGGATGTATGGGACAAGAGGTGGGCTTTCAAATTGGCTCTACAATAGGGACGGTTGAAGAAGTTGAAACTGACGACGAAGGTATTGGCTGGGGAAAGTATTTACGTGTAAGGGTGAAGATAGATCTATCTAAGCCTATATCTCGAGGTCGGCGGCTCACTCTGTTAGGGAACACGGTCTGGATTCCTTTTCAATACGAAAGGCTTCCTCATTTTTGTTTTCACTGCGAAATGTTTCACCATGGAGAAGTAGGGTGCATGGGTATTAAGGAGGCGAAGCCTGAATTTGGTCTTTGGCTTAGGGTCTCGCCGTCTGTCTGGGGGAAGGAGAAGGGGCTGCAGTGGTTTGGTAAGCGTCCATGGGCTCACCGGACTTCCCCATCATCACCAGAGGGAGCTAGTAGTCCAAGTCAGACGGGGGGCCAGCAGAATGGTTTGCCGTCTACGGTGGAGGCTGGTGCCGGTGGGGGAAATGTAGTAGTTAGCCGAGAGATTCAAAGTGCAGCAGTTGAGCGAGAAGATCGGAGAGAAGGGCTTTGTCCATTCTTACTAACTTCTTCTAGTGGCGCGGGAGTTGTGGACACGTCAAAGGAGAATTCTGAACTGCAATCTAACCACTTATTCGGTGTCACAAAGGGTATGGCATGTCATGTAGATAAGGTGGCTACGTGCTCATCAAGGGGTATTTTGCATGGGGGAGTTGGTGCATGCTATACTAGTGGGCTGTAGACACAAGGAGGTTCCAGCTGTACTGCAAATAATAAAGGTGTGGGGGGGTATATGTGTCTCATGTGGGCTGCTTCATGAAGGAGATTGTGATTGCTATCTTACCCCTGTATTATCAGAAGGATTTAAATTGCATTCGGAGACTCCTACTGAGAGGACTCCACCTTTAGTGGAGAAGGTTGATAAGGGGGCTGTTTTGAACAAGGGTGCTGATTTTTTAGGTGGGGTCAAGAATAATTGCAGTATGATGGGCAAGTCAGCAACGGAGGGGCATATGGTAGAAGCGGGTAATGCTAATTCTTTACCCTCTCATGATGGGTGCTCGTCGCCTTTGCGGCCAAAACATGGGACATGGAAGAAAAAAGCAAGGGGAATTTCACAAGACAACCTTGTGCAGAGTCTTTCTACACAGGTTACTGGGCGAAGAAAAGCAGAGGATTTGGTTAGATCAGAAGATATACCTATGCGTAGCAAGAAAGGAAGATTGAAGGCTGGGTGTGTTACGAGTATTGAGAAATCTGTGGCGGAGGCTGTCGTTCAGCCCCGCCAATCTCGATGAGTATCCTCAGTTGGAACTGCCGGGGGCTTGGGAACCACCGGACAGTTCGGGACCTTTGCCGAATGGTAAAGGAAAAGAAACCCTTTTTGGTTTTCTTAATGGAAACTAAATTATTGTCAAAGCGATTGGAAATGGTTCGTGTTAAAACAGGTTTTGGAAATGTTTTTGGGGTGGATTGTGTTGGACGTAGTGGAGGACTGGCATTGTTATGGAATGACCATCTCTTGGTGGAAATACAAAATTTTAGCCGCCGTCACATTAATGTTATTGTTGGTACTGGGTCGAATGGTCAAGTATGGAAATTTACCGGCTTTTATGGCAAACCTGAGGCCTGGAAGCGACATGAGGGGTGGAGTCTTCTTCGCCATCTTAACTCGACTACACCGATAGCTTGGCTTTGTCTGGGGGATTTTAACGAGATTTTGGTTGATTCTGAAAAGTTTGGTGCAGCTATGCGACCTCGATGGCAAATAAAAAAATTTCGTGATACGGTGGACTTCTGTCAACTCTTAGATCTGGGTTTTTCTGGGCCAAAATTCACTTGGTGTAATCGCCAAGATGGAAACCAATTTATAAAAGAGAGATTAGATAGAGCTATGGCTAATACATTATGGTGTGATTTATTCCCGACACAGCAAGTGACAATTTTGGCTGCACGAAGTTCGGACCATACACCTCTCCTTCTTTCGTTGCAGTCTTTAAACCATGCACGTAGGGGCACTCAGAGGCGGTTTTTCTATGAGGCGGGCTGGCAGAAAGATGGGCAGTTGAGAGATGTTATTTGCAAAGTTTGGAGGGCTAAGGTTGCACAAAATGATGTTTGGGGTGCTGTTCGAAAAAAATTAGACATGAGCAAGAAAGCACTACTTACATGGCCACGTAGGAATTCCAATGGTATAGAAGATTCTCTACAACAAAAGTCCAATGCAATCCAAGTCTTGCAAGATCAGGAGGGTGTGTTGGATTTGGACTCTATAAGGGGACTTCAAGATGAGGTGGCCGAAATTTTGGAAGGGGAAGAATTAAAATGGCGCCAGAGGTCTAAGGAGCTTTGGTTGCAAATGGGGGATAAGAACACAAAATTTCATCATGCTAGTGCTACTCAACGAAGGAGGAAAAATGTAATAACAAATGTTTTGGATATGGAAGGAAGGAATTTCACGTCACCAGCAGGTATTGAGGAGGCATTCATTGGGTATTTCCAAAATATTTTCACTTCATCAGAACCTACGTATACTTGTATGGAGGATAGTTGTGCACATGTGACCAGGCGGGTTTCATTTGAAATGAATGAGTATCTACTGGGTGAGTTCACTTCGGAGGAGGTGCTTATGGCTCTTCATCAAATGGCTCCTCTTAAATCTCCAGGGCCGGATGGTTTTCCTGTGTGTTTTTTCCAAGATAACTGGGATGGAGTGGGAAAGAAGGTATGTGCAGCTGCACTACATTTTTTTAATACTGGTTTTTTGGATGCACATGTGAATGTCACACATATAGCTCTTATTCCTAAATTGAGTAAACCCACCAAGGTTTTTGATTTTCGCCCAATTAGTCTATGCAATGTTTTCTATAAGATTTTAGCTAAAGTCTTGGCTAATAGGCTGAAAATTATTCTTCCTAGAATAATATCCAAAAATCAAAGTGCTTTCATTCCGGGGCATTTGATTTCAGATAATATTCTTGTTGCTTATGAGACTTTACACACTATGCAAGCTCATATGTGGGGGAAAGTGGGTTATATGGCACTCAAACTCGACATGAGTAAAGCTTATGATGGGGTTGAGTGGGGGTTTTTAGACCAAGTAATGCAGAAAATGGGGTTTGCAAGACGGTGGATTGATTTAATCATGAAATGCATAACCACGGTTCAGTATTTAGTGATTGTTAATGGGAACCCGGTGGGGGCCATTTATCCATCTCGGGGGATACGTCAGGGGGATCCTCTTTCCCCCTACTTATTTCTCCTTTGTGCAGAGGCCCTTAGTTCTCAACTTCAACATGCATCTGATACTGGTGTCTTAACTAGAGTACCTACGTCTCGAGGGGGCCCTCGGATAAATTATTTGTTTTTTGCAGATGATAGTCTGTTGTTCTGTAAAGCATGCCCGGAGGATTGGGGGATTTTGACTGATTTGTTGGGAAAATATGAGAAGGGATCGGGTCAGCGTCTGAATAGGGAGAAAACCTCGATTTTTTTTTTCAGTCGAAATACAAGCCAGGAAGTTAGGAGGGGTATTCTTTATTTATCAGGGATTCCGGCTACTCAAAGGTATGATAAATACCTTGGGCTTCCAGCACTTGTAGGCAACTCTCGCATTCGAGAATTTCAAAATATTATTGATAGAGTACGGGTGAGAGTGTCGGATTGGAAAGTAAAATTTTTGTCACAGGCTGGTAAGGAGATTTTGATTAAAGTTGTGGTGCAAGCCATTCCAACTTATAGCATGAGTATATTCTTGCTTCCGACAACTTTGTGTAGGGAGTTAAATTCGATTATGCAAAAATTCTGGTGGGGATACAAGGAAAATGATAAGAAAATTTACTGAATGAGTTGGGCGAAAATGGGGTTCTCAAAAGACCAATGTGGTATGGGTTTTCGAGATCTTGTGGCTTTCAATAAAGCATTATTGCCTAAACTGTGGTGGCGGTTGGTGCAGGAACCGGGTAGTTTGGTGGGACAAATTTTGAAAGCGAAATATTACCCAAGGGGATCTCTGCAAAATGCCAAGCTGGGTAGTCGTCCTTCATTTGCTTGGAGAAGTCTTTTGGAGGCTAGGGAACTTTTTCTTGATGGGTTATGTTGGCGAATTGGAGATGGTAAAACTGTTCGTATTTGGGAGGATAAATGGCTGCCATGCCCTTCTTCCTTTAAGGTACAATCTAATTGTAGAGAGTTGGCAGAGGATGCAACTGTAAGTGAACTTATGGATCCATACACGGGCGAGTGGAATAGGGATACCATTGGGCGAATTTTCTGGGCAGAGGAAGTGGAAGTAATTAGAAATTTGCCTTTTAGTAGATACAATTTTCCGGATAAATTGGTTTGGCGAGCTACTAAAACAGGGGCCTTTACGGTTCGCAGTGCTTATCATTTAGAGAAAGAAAGGCAGTTGTTGCAATATGGGGAGGCTTCTCAGCAAACCAAAGATCACAGTTTATGGAAAGTATTGTGGAGTTTGAAAGTGCCAAATTCGACTAAGGTTTTTTTATGGCGGGCTTTTCACAATATTCTTCCAACTAAAGACAATTTAGTTCGGAAGGGTATTATTAAGGAGGCTACTTGTATTTTCTGTTTTCAATCTTCTGAAATTGTTGGGCATATCCTTTGGGATTGCCCATCGGCAAGGGATGTCTGGGGAGCTTCTTGCAGAAGATCACTGCAAAAATCTAATATGCATGGTGGGTCTTTTATGGACCTATTTGGCAAAATTGTTACACGTTGCTGCAGTGAGGATGTTCGGCTTGTTGCTGTTTTGGCCAAGAAAATATGGATGAGGCGGAATGTAGTTGTGCATGGAGGGGAATTTTGTCATCCGAATAAACTGGTACAGGAGGCAGAAGCTATGCTAGTTTTATTCTCTAGTGAACCTTGTCTCCAGGGAAGGAATGTGCATGGAGTTGAGGAACCTATTAGCTGGAAACCACCTTCTTTTGGGCACTATAAAGTAAATTGGGATGTGGCTCTTGATGATAAAAATAAACTATTGGGGGTTGGTATTATTGTAAGGGATTTCAAAGGTCTACCGCATGCAGCACAGAGCAAGACTTATTTTTGTTCTCACCCTCCAGTGATAGCAGAAGCTATGGGGGCATTACGGGCTGTAGAGTTATGTCGAGACTTGGGTTTTCAAGATGTTGTTATGGAAGGTGATTCAGTGATTGTGGTTCAGAGTATTCGAAATCCAACTGCTGATTGGAGTGCTCATGGACAGATAATTGCTGACGTTAGGATGGTTCTTCAATCGCGTAGAAGTTGGATGATTGGGCATGTTAAACGAGATGCGAACCAAGCGGCACATGGACTTGCCAAATATGCAGTTAGAAATCAAGTGGACAGGGTTTGGTTAGATGAAGTTCCAAATTGTATTTCTGCTGTTGTTGATGTAGAGCTTTCAGCTTTTTCTATTTAGAGTGTTGTATAGCTCTAGATGTTATTGTTTTCTGATGAAATGAAGTGTTATTTTCTCAAAAAAAAAAAAAAAAAAAAACTCATATAATAAATCTGCCAAAGTTCCCTCACCTCCCATTCACCCTTCTGCCGGCACAAAATTTCAAACACATCCATACTCAACAAACCTTCAATATGATATCTAATTAATGCCTCTATTATTTTAATTATACTCTAAATTAATACCCAAATATTCTATTTGCCTTACTAAATCATTCTATCTCATAAATCACCAAATAAAATTATCATACTATAATATCTCATAAAAATCATGGCTTATGATGTAATAATCTCAAACTAATATTTATACATATAATATTCACATAAACTAATAAATTTCTCATGAATTATTATCTCGCCTAATATTAAAATAGTCTTATCATCTAATTAATGTCTCTTTAAATCAGGATTTTAAAATTTAGGGCGTTACAATATATAACTCTTTGATATATTCAAATTACATAGTAGAATATAATGGAGTATTATGACTCTTATTAAACTTATAGTGGAGCATTTTAATTTATAGTGGAATTTGATGAAAAATATAGTGGAAGAGAAATAAGAAATGGAAGAACGGGCCATCCTTTTATCTTGTGCTATCATTTACAAACTATCCAAACCCATTATTAACATACTACTATTATTTCTAGCTAAGCTCTCATACTTTTACCTTAAAATGTGGTAGTAAAAAATTTATAACTAATACTCAATGAACTTAAACCTTTTGACTACTACATACCCAAAAATCGTGGCCTATTGAGATCATTAACCCATCCAAATAATTCCACAAATTGTGGGTACTGTAGCTGTTTCACAACTTGACCTATCAAGCTTGAAAAATATCATAATTCTTTCGATTTAACTCTAAATGACACAAAATTTGTTTTGAAATTTTCTTCATTTAAAGGCCTTCAAGATATCCAAAAATTATAGCAATCCAATACTTTTTCATACCTTAAAAGTCTCTCGAAATTCTGTGGTTCTATTTGACTGGAATTTCAGCTTTGACACTTGCACTTTCCAAAAATCATAACTCATTTTACAAGTGTCCAAAACTAATGAAATCACTTATAAAATCTTCATATCTTATCATTCTACAATACTTTAAAACAATTTCATTTCTTTCATCCTGTTAAATTTTTGTTGGAGTAATTAGTGGCCAGCTACCATGAAGTCCACTCAATTAGTAGATTTTTAGGGGGTTGGGTTAAAATGCATACTTTTTAACTAATTCAGCTTAGAGAGAGAAGCTCCAACTTCTCTCTACTTGCTCTTCAGCTAGTGTGGTCCTTAAGGTCGGAGGGATGGTTTCTCCTCCCTCCCTCCTCCTTTGCCCTCTTTTTGCTTAGTTCCTAGCAGCAGCGCACCTCCTCCATCACGCTGGCAGTCTCCTCCACCTTACCGCTTGGCTCCTTCTCGCGTCGGTTGTCAAAAGGATTCTTAGATCGGCCTTCTTAAAAGCCGATTTACTTTTGTAACACCCCGGTCCTATATTGGGAAGATGAGAAGAAGCCCACATAAAGTGGGTAGTTTATAAAGATAGTCATGGGTGCTAAGTCGTACATTGCCTAGTTACTAGGTGAAACTGGGCTTTATAATGAATTGTAGGAGATCTCCACATTGACTAGTCATTTTGAAGTTATAGAGCAGATGTGGCTAGCGCTTTTTCCTGGATCGTTACAAGTGATATCAGAGCCACATAGTAATGCCAAGTCATGTGGTACTGGAGCACTGCATGACATGACTCTAATGAGGACGTCAGGAATTTAAGAGGGAGAGTTTGTAACACTTCGGTCCCATATTAGGAAGATGAGAAGAAGCCCACATAGAATGGGTGGTTTATAAAGATAGACATGGCTGCCAAGTCCCACATTGCCTAGTTAGTAGGTGAAACTGTGCTTTATAATGAATTCTAGGAAAGCTCCAAATTGACTAGTCTTTTTGGGGTGATAGCACAGATTTGGAGCTTTTCTAGAATTCATTATAAAGCCCAGTTTCACCTAGTAACTAGGCAATGTGGGACTTAGCACCCATGACTATCTTTATGAACTACCCAATCTATGTGGGCTTCTTCTCATCTTCTCAATATGGGACAAGGGTGTTACAAACTCCCCCTCTTAAATTCCTGACATTCTCGTCAGGCCATGTCATGCAGTGCTCCAGTACCACATGACCTGGCGTTACTAGGTAGCTCTGATACCACTTGTAACGACCCAAGAAAATGTGCTAGCTACATCTGCGCTATCACTCCAAAAGGATTAGTCAATTTGGAGTTTTCCTAGAATTCATTATAAAGTCATGTTTCACCTAATAACTAGGCAATATGAGCCTTAGCACCCATGACTATGTTTATAAACCACTCACTCTATGTGGGCTTCTTCTCATCTTCCCAATATAGGACCGGGGTGTTACAAACTCTCCCTCTTAAATTCTTGACGTCTTTGTCAATGTCACGTCATGCAGTGCTCCAGTACCACATGACCTAGGAAAAAGATCATGTGGTACCACTTGTAACAACATAGGAAAAATGTCTAGCCACATCTGTGCTATCACTCCAAAAGGACTAATCAATTTGGAGATTTCCTAGAATTCATTATAAAGCCTTATTTCACCTAGTAACTAAGCATTATGAGACTTAGCACCCATGACTATCTTTATAAATCACACACTCTAGATGGGCTTCTTCTCATCTTTCCAATATGGAACTGGGGTGTTAAAAACCCTAAAAGGACTAGTCAATTTGGAGCTTTCTTAAAATTCATTATAAAGCCTAGTTTTACCTAGTAATTAGGCAATGCGGGACTTAGCACCCATAATTATCTTTATAAACCACCCACTCTATGTGGGCTTATGCTCATCTTCCCAATATGGGACCGGGGTGTTATAACTTTCCTCCGTTGGCTCAAGCCATCCACGCGCCACTACACCTACTTCACGGGCTCCCCTGCGTCCCATTGACACTGACGGGTTCTCATTCCGTTCGTCACGCATCGGAGCGTGGATCGCGTGAATCTCACTCGCTTTCGTATGAATCTCACATACCAGTCAATTCTTTTCCATCCTCCATCTCGCTCCTTGCTGCCGCTACTGGATTTGTGATTTTTAGTTCTTTTAATTGTTTTCTTGGCCTTTGAGCTGAGGAGGAATAATTCGGTGTAAGAGTTTATCTCTCACGACGGGGATAATTCTGTAGTGACCCGAATTTTAATATCTAATTAAAGAGTTAATTTTGAGAATTGGACATAATTAACTCTGAAGCCATTACAAGACCTTTGGAAGAGAATATGGAATAGCAAAGCAGCAAGAGTAGTGAATACTTTCATGTGGTAGGCATGCAACGATATTTTACCCACGAAGGAGAGGTTATTCAAAAGACATATTATAGAAGATCCCCCATGCCCTATTTCTGGGTTGGAAAATGAAACTATTGGACATATTCTTTGGAGTTGTCCATCTACAATGGATGTTTGGATGGAGTGTGTACTGGAGATCCATAAATGCACAAGCGGTGGAGATGATTTTATCCATATTGTCGAAAAGCTTATGGATAGGCTTAATCTTGATCAACTGTAACGGATGGCAACATTAGGTAGATTAATATGGCTAAGGAGGAATTCAGTGATTTTTGTGGGAAATTTTTGGGCCCTAGGTTTCTTTTTAGCGGAGCAAAGGAACAAGTGGAAGCTTGTAATAATGCTGCGAAGAGAAGGAATGGAAGGGAAGTAGCTCCAAATCCCATTCCCTTAGTTGAATGGCATAAGCCTAGTATGGGGAGTGTAAAATTCAAGTGGGATGCAACAATGGACATCAATCATAACAGGATGGGTATTGGGGTAATTGTTCGCAACCATGAAGGGGATACTCTCTCAATGCTCTGTGCTAGAAAGGAGCATGTATATGATCCTACCATGGCTGAAGCCATGGCAGTGTGGAAGGCGGTTGAACTCGCAAGGGAGTTGGGGCTACACAGAATCATTTTGGAGGGTGATGTGTTGATTATTGTCACTGCTCTCTGGAGGGATGAAGATTGCTAAAGCTTATATGGACAAGTGGTGAATGACACGAGGGAGATGATGAACAGTTTCCAGGAGTGGACAATGCAGCATGTCAATAGACTTGCAAATGGTGGTGCACATTGTCTTGCAAAGCTTGCGCTCACGTTGGGAGAAGATAGAATCTAGAGGGATGATTTCTTGTTTTAGCATGCATGAACATATATCTGAGGTATTGTGATCTTTTGATGAATGAATGCTTAGAACCTTTTCAAAAAAAAAAAAAAAATAGAAGAAGAAAAAAGAAGTGTCTAAAGAAATATGTTGATATTTATGGAAATGTATTTTGATTGGTGGAATTTAATTTATAGGTCTTGATTTTATTTATTTGTTTTAAACTATGATTTACATTATGGATGAATTAAAAAACATCAGACAATTGTATTTAGGGTTAAAGGAGTTATTTAAGCCATAAAGATATATTAATAATTTTGAAAAAAAAAAGGACAAAATAATGTTGAGACTTGATATTAGGGATTTAATTAATTTGGTGCAAGGGTAGAGAAGAGTGGGATATCACGTGGGTTATGCACAATGGCAGATACAAGCAGGGCCGGGGCAGGGGCGCCCGCCCTTGCAAAAATCCTGAAATTTTTATGTTTTCTTTTTATGTCTCTATTTTTTAGGGTTATAAAGTTGTCTGCATGTTACTTCTTTTATGGATTTGCAATTGTTTTGTTTCATTGTTGTATAGGACAATGCTTTAGGTTAAATTTCAGAAGATTGCGATTTGTTTGTATAGCTTTGTATAGTTGTTGTTGTAAGTTGCTTTGAAGTATCTTGAGTTCGAGTATATATATATATATATATATATATATATATATATATATATATATATATATATATTCCAACGTATATTCATTTCCAGACTAGAAAGTTTAGACAGGTGTTTAATGAACGGGTGAGAACTGGAGTGGAGATTGAACCTTCTGTTTTCCTTCAAAGGTTCCATACTTTGAGAGAGTGAGACAAAAAAAAAGTTTGAGAGAGAGAGAAAGAGAGCAATTTTACACTAACAAAAGCAAGGTTTACTGGCTCTCAACGTCCACCTCAAAAGAATTCTTAACCCTGCCCTGCCTTGAGATATATATATATATATATATATATATATATATATATATATATATATATATATATATATATATATATATCGAAAGGAAAGTTCATTGTTAGGAGTAATCATTCTGTGGATTTTTGTTGAGATTTAATATCATCATGGTCATTATCGCAGTCATCATTAAGATATTAAGGTCCATCAAGGTGGAAGAATTCTTAACCCTGCCCTACCTTGAGGCGCATTTCTAAAGCCACTCAGAATGAGAAGAAGCCCGGGAACCCCAATCTCCACAATCTATTATCTCCTTTCAGCTTTATTGGCCAGCCCATTTTGGCCAAGGGGATGGCTAAAGCCACCTCCCATGGCCGGTCTGGGGGTGGATCTTCCACCCCCATGGCCTTTGACTTGGTTTGACCACCCCAAGGTGGCCGTAGGGCTGGCAATTTTGACACGACCCGATAACCTGATACGAACACGACACGAAATTACCGGATTTGGGTTTATCATAAATGAGTTTGGGTCAAAAATGGGTCGACTCGTTTATTTCGTGTCTGGCTTGTCATGCCACGGGGTGACCTGCCAAAAACAGTTATAATTAAAAAAAAAAAAAAAAAAAAAAAAAAATAATTGAATTTGTTTTTTACCCATTCACTCATGACTCATCCTTATCACCTAGAAACTCTAAGTCTTGATTCACGCAATTTCACTTTTCCCACCACTTTCTCCTTTTTTTTTTTCTTTCTCTACCGACAACATCACCCACCCCTATCTCCTTCATATTTATTTTTTCCTTTCTTTTTTCTCCTTGTTCTTCTTGCTCAACCTCCCACAAACCCACAGTCCCACCTTCTATCTTTCTCCCTCTTACAGAGACACAAACTTACTCAAACTCAAGACGCCTCCTTCTTGCTCCAACCTTCTCTCTTTCTCCCTCTCAGAGACTTACTCTTGACGCATCCTTCTTCTCTCCTACTGCTATTAGCCTATTACCCACAAAGCTACAAGGCCCACACCAACATATCTTTCTTCTACAAAATCATAGAAATTTCCTTCATTCAAAAATGGGTTTCTACCATACCTTCACGTTGATGGGTTTTTGGCTAGCAGAGACGAGAAAGACAGACCAGACAGAGAGACGGAGACGACATAGATGAGAGAGAGAAAGCAAAAGAGTTTTAAGAAAAAATGAAATAAAATAAACGGGTTAAATAGGTCATATCGGGTGACTCGTGAAATTGTTGTATCGTGTCGGGGTTTGGTGGGGCTAACCCGTTAGCTAAACGGGTCGTATTTGGGTTTATCTTAAACGGGTGATGAATTGTAAACGGGTCAACCTGCCAACCCATTTTGCCAGCCCTAGGTGGCCGGACCACCCCCAAGAGCAATGGGGGTGGTCCGGCCACCCCAAAAACTAAACCCAAATTTATTTATTTTTCTTTTGGCCTTTTTGGGGTGGTTGGACCACCCCAAAGGCCATGGGGACGGTTCTTCCACCCCTAGACCGGCCATGGGAGGTCACTCTAGCCACCCCTTTGGTTTTTTTTTTTTTTTTTTTTTTTTTTTTTCTACTTTTTGTTTTAATTTTTTTAATTATTGATTTTTTATAATTTTTAATCTTTAATGATTTGTTTATTATTATTTTTTTAAAAAAAAACACGTTTTTTTTTTTTGTGCCTAAAACGTTGTTGTTTTGGGATCCCTTCTCTGATATTTCCAAGACCTACTTTTATTTTATTTTTTCTTTTATTTTATTTTTTTGTCAACTCACCTGGGTTGTGGTGGCATTTTAGTGGCTTAAACAAATCCTCTTGTACGACCACATGTTTTTACTCTAAATGTTTTGCAAGAGAGAAACCAAGAATATTTATCATAGCATAAAAGATTGTAGTAATAAATTTGAAAATAATTGTAAAATAATTTTACCTTTTTTGGGGAATTAAATTAAAGAAGGTATTAAATGTTGATTTAATAATGATTCTAAAAGTCACATTACATTTGAAAATAAAATAAAAAATATGAGTCTTATATATAACAGGATAAAGTATATTAAAATATATCATTATATTATATATATTAATTATTACTCTCACTCCTTACCCCTACAAAAACAAGATCTTATAACCGCCACTAGTTATGCAAGCGTAGATAAATATAAAATAAGAGTGATGCAATAGGCATGTAATCAAGGACACATGGTATTTAGGAAAGTAGTATTTTTTTATAAGAGGATAAACGCTTATCAGATAAACTTGTAAGGAAGTAAATATCTTCTTAACCTTCTTCTCTCTTCAAGTGTATAAAGTGAAATGCCTAGCCTCTATTTCACAAAAACATGTACAACACCCATTTCTTACCTTCTTGTCACATAGCTAAACCCACACTCCAAAACCCTCTTGTGTACTGTTTGACAACTTGACCTATCAAGCTTGGAAAAATCATAACTCTTTCGATTTAACTTCGAATGACACAAAATTTGTTTTGAAATTTTCTTCATTTAAAGGCGCACAACATATCCAAAAATCATAGCAACCAAATACTTTTTCATACCCTAAAAGTCTCTCGAAATTCTATAGTTCTATTTGATTGGGATTTCGGCTTTGGCATTTGCACTTTCCAAAAATCATAACTCATTCTACTAGCGTCCAAAACTCATTTAACCACTTTTGAAATCTTCATATCTTATCATTTTACAATCCTTTAAAACAATTTCATTCTTTCCTCCTATTAAATTTTGGTGTCCAAAACCATATGACTCTTCTTTCTAACTTGCTATACTTTTAACTAACAATTATTTATTATAATAATATTCATATAATCTCATAAATTACTCAAGAAATAATATTTTGTCTAATATGGATATTCTTATAACCTTATCCTCTAATAAATATACCAATAATAAGTAATTAAAATCTAAGGTTCAACACTCCAACTCTTGACAATCAAAAATCTTGAGTATTTGAAGTGTTGCGGTTAATTCTTCACTTGATATTAAGAATTTGAGTGATGGACAATATTGAATATACAAGAGCTGAAGTGTAGTGCCCCAGATTTTTAAAACCCTTATTTATGATATATTAATTTAATAATATAATTTTATTAATATTCATATTAGGCAATGATATTAATTCTTGAGAAATTTATGATATTGTATAAGTATGGGGGCGTTTGGTAACCAATTTCAAGGGGTTTGTGGTTTTGCACTATGGCTTGATGGGCAGCCCATCAGCCTATTCCTTACAAAATCGTATGCTAGACTCCTCGGTCTTTGAAAACCGAAGCCACTCCTCGTTAACAATGCCTAATTATGTTATGAAATTGTCCTTCGTTTCCTCATATCTAAACAAATTAGACACCTAAACAAATTGCAGGGGCAATTTCGTCAACAAGCAGGGTTGGGTTAACGAGGCAGGGAGCATTTTTTTCAACGGGGTAGCTGGGCGAACGTTTTTTCTTCTGCAGGTTGTAGCTGTCAGCCGTCCATCGATGAACAATAATGAACGACATACTTGCCAAACCGGTTGCCAAACGTAGCCTATTATAGGAATGAATGGTAATTGGTGAATAGTAGTTGGAAATGGTAATTAGAAAATGGTAAATGAAGACTAATAGATGGAGCTAGTTTTTCTATAAATAGAATTCCTCCTCTCAAAAATTTCACCCCATCTCCCTTCTCTTTCACACATTCTTCCTTCTTCCTCTTTCTTCTCGGTCTTTCTTCTTTCTAATTATGTTTCACACCAAACAGAGAAAGGAAGAAACAAAACAACATATCAAAGCATTGATGTATAAATATAGCTCATTCTCCTCACTACAATGTATTGTAAATTGTGAATTATATCAATTCCTTTCAAATCTTCTCATGGTATTAGAGCCACACACATCTTCACTTTATTTTGTTTTTTCTCTTATTTGTGAGTTGAATCATAGCAACTTACTCTCTTTCACTATTCTCTCCCAACTTATTACGCCCAACAACCTTCTTCTCTTTATTGTTTTTGTTTATTTCTCCTCCCTTCTTGATTACTCAACAACCTATACTCTTTCACTATTCTCTCCGCTTATTACGATCAACATCTTTCTCATCTCCTTATTGTTTTGTGATAAATATCGAATATTGAATATTCGAGCCCCTTAACTTGCACAAGTTATCCCTTAATTACATTTTAATATAATTTTTTTGTGTTATTTTTATGTTTATAGTGTTTTGTAAGGTCTTAATGAGAAATTCACTTAATTTGAAATTCGGATTAAGGCCAGGTCGGATGCGTTGGGAAGATGACTCAAAGAGCAACAATTCATTATTTCACGATGAATACCAAATTCTAACATATTGAGGGCCAAAACTGAGGTTGAAATAAAGGTATGGTAAGCTATGCAAAAAATAAAAAATAAAAAAGAGAGGAAAAATAGGAAAATAAAAAAGGATCTTGGAACTCAAACAATGCAAGCACCATGTGCTAAATATAGGAAAGAAAGAGTTATTGGCTCAAAGGTAAAAAGTGGTAGTTGCCAAGTGGTAGTTGTCATTACTCTTTGAAGAAGAAAAAATGGTGCATATGGTTGTGAGTTTGGGTGGATTAAATGTGACAAAGTTTTCCTCCAAACTGGGTTAGAGGAATTTCCTAAATATAGGAAAGAAATAGTTATTGGCTCAATTGGTAAACAGTGGTGGTTGCCAAGTTGTAGTTGTCATTACTCTTTGAAGAAGAAAAAATTGTGGATATGTTTGTGAGTTTGAGTGGATTAAGGGTTAGTTTGGCAACCGGGTTGTCCCAGATACTGTGCATAATTTGACTGGTTGACCATCAAGTTTGAACTTTCAACCTCAAAATTTCACCCGCTTTTGACCATATTGCCCCATGCTTCTCCATCCTTCACCTTTTTATTTTTTTTCCTTGAAAATCCCCTTGCCTACCGAACCAAGCGTCGCCCCCCCCCGACGCGAGTATTGCCCCCTACTTCCCATATGAGTAACCCCACTCAACAAATGGAATCCAAAGGTAACATCAATACTCCACAATTAAGACAAAACCGTGATATGCAATATATAGGTTTACTGTTCCCCCTTCAAAATCCCCAATTCCTAAACAATTGTTACTCTTCAAATAGTAATCAAATACAAATACCCATTCAGTTCTTGACAAAAATTTGACCTCAAAACTGACAACCACGCTTCAACACAAATTTGAGACCAATTTGTGACATGAAAAAGGGGGTTTACGGGTTTCTACTATATAATTTCTACAATTCACCCAAATTTTGACTTTATGTTCGAATGCTCATTCAAAGAAAGCTACCAAATTCATCATTATTATCACACACTCTAAAACTTGAAGCCCAATAGGGAAGAAAAAAAGATTTGAGCGAGAGAGAGAAAAATTGCCTCTAGTAGTTGCCGAACTGAATCCTATTGGTTTCCTCCTGCCTTTGGTTATTACTGAAGAAGAGGGGAGAAATTTTGTCTTGTTGTGGGGGAGAGGGACTCGGGCATTGAAGGGGGACCAAAGGGTGTGAGTGAAAGTGAGAGGGATTCAGAAAAATGAATTGAAGGAGGGATGAGAGAGAAGGAAAGAAGAATACCCAAATTTTCTTATTCTTCTTCCTCCCTGTGCGTTGGCTGGGACTTTGATTTACAGAAAAGAGAAGCTCTGCTCCTTTATAATGAAGGAAAAGGAGTTCTCCCCTTTCTCATAGAGGGTGCGTGAGGGAGGGAGAGCGGGAGAGGTAAAGGTTTTCTAACAAAGGGGGTGAGCGACGAAGGGAAAGTGTGTAGGAGAAGAGTTTGTAGGCTGGAAAAGAAAATAAATGGGTAAAAAGATAATTTTACAAACTGGGTTTGGGGGTCAAGTGTTGGAAAGCATGAAATCAGATGTTGAACAATGTCTAGGCAGGCAACAAACTGGTTGCCAAACGCCACCTAAATGGGATAAAATTTTCGTCCAAACTGGGGTGGAGGAATTCCTTCAACCTAGTCTATAAAAGTAACATGTATCTATTTTTTTAATAACATGTGAGATTCAGATGAGTTTTTAATAAAATGTATTCCAACTTTGTCCCTGCGATTAAAAAAACATGTGCATCTCACATGTTCAAGGGACACATGTCACTTTTATAGACTAGGTTGAAGGAAATTTCTTCAACTCAGTTTGGAGGAAAACTTTGTCCGATTAAATGAGGCTCATTTAAAAAGAGGACCTCATATGACTATAAATAGCAATGGATTTCAAGCCTTAAGGGTATCATAGTGTAGGAACTCATAATGTGATGAGTATAGAATGTGGAATAATAAACGAGAGAGGAGAAAGAGACACAAGACTAAGGTGGTTCGGCATATAGCTTACATTCACACACTTAAGCCTTATAGGCTACATCTTATTTTTATTGAGTTATTGAATACATAGAATGCTCTCTCTAACTAGAAATGGGAACCATTGTGATGGGTGGAAATCAGCCCACACATTGTCTGACTGCGGAAAACGAGTGGTACCAACACCAAAAGAAATAAAATTTGGCAAAGAAAATGCCAAGGTAGTAACAAAATCTGACAAGCTTATGGTGGAAACAAAGGTAAAAGAAATAAGGGGTTTTGTGATTGTGAAAACAATCCAAATCAAATGCTAAGAAACAAAACTAAAAATTTAAATCCAGAATCTAATAATCGGCATTAGCCTATTAGCTCTAATACCATGTTGAAACTCATAATGTGATGAGAATAGAATGCAGAATAATAAGCGAGAGGAGAAAGAGACATAAGATTAAGGCAGTTTGACATATAGCCTACATTTACACACTAAAGCCTTATAGGCTACGTCTTATTTAATTTGAGTTATTGAATACATATAATGCTCTCTTATTTATAGAGAGGATATGAGGAATGAAGCTTCTATCTTAGCAATGTGGGACTAGAGGAGGAGGCTTTTATACAAGCCAATAGCCAAAGCCTCTCCTCACTTTAGCCAATGGCCAAAGCCTCTCCTCACTTTAGTAAAGAGCTGAAAGAAAGAACGAACACGAAAGAGAACGAATTAGAGACAATTAGATTCAGAAAAGAGAATCAGTGAGCGTAGCGGTCTATTGAGATCATTAACCCATCCAAATAATTCCACACGTTGTGGGTACTGTACCTGTTTGGCAGCTTGACCTATCAAACTTGGAAAAAATCACAACTCTTTCAATTTAACTCTGAATGAGACAAAATTTATTTTAAAATTTTCTTTCTTCAAAGCCTTACAACATATCCAAAAATTATAGCAACCCAATGCTTTTTGATACCTTAAAAGTCTCTCAAAATTCGGTGGTTCTATTTGACTGGGATTTCAACTTTGACACTTGCACTTTCCAAAAATCATAACTCCTTCTACAAGTGTCCAAAACTCATGAAGCCACTTTTAAAATCTTCATATCTTGTCATTCTACAATACTGATAAGTGTCGAATATTGCATATTCAAGCCTTTTAACTTGCACACATCAATCCCTTAGTTACATTGTAATATAATGTTGTATTTTTTATTTTTTATTTATTTTTATGTTTATAGTCTTTTACAGGTTCTTAAGGAAAAATGCATTTATTCTAGTTTAAAATGCATTTAGAAGAAGCCACATAGGTCATGAAAAAGAATTGTGGCATGGGTCATGAAAGAGTGGCTTATAGTCTAGAATCCATCGAATTCCACTAATTCACAAAGACAAGTCGACTTATTTGTTTTCATTAAAAAAATAACATGCAAGTGGGTGGTTTCATGCCCAAGCCAATTTGGTGGAAGAAATTCGGTGCAAGTGAGCTAAAAAGAAAAAGCCAAGCCAAGAGAAATTCAAAGTGGGCCATTAAAGAAATGAATGCATGTGGACAAAACAAGGTTATCTCTTTTGCACCATTTCTTTTCCACCATTTTGGTGGTCATGTGAGCAAAAGAACATTATGGCCACTATTATGCACTCCACTGAACCAAAGCAAAAAGAGAAGTCAAGGAAAGTCACAAATCTAATATTTACAGAGACACTCGTCCGCTATTGTGTTTGGAGTGTGTTCGGATGAGAAACTACTTCAAGTCTCACCGAGACTTTCGTTTGCAGAATCATCTGAATTCGGTTAGAACAAGGTCATCACAGAGAAGCTCGTCTGAAGCGTGTTTAAACCTCGTCTGCACGAGGTCCTTACTGAGATCTTGTCTGATTCATCTAAATATTTATGTGCTTGCCGCTCAACACTTGTAGGTTTATTCTTCAACTCTCTCTCTCTCTCTCTCTCTCTCTCTCTCTCTCGTGTAAGCCTCTGCATTTCCTCAATCGTCTGTGCCTCAAATCCTCTAATCAATCTCTATTGTTATGTGCTTATCTCAGGTATGATTCCTCTAATTTCTTTCTGCATTTCATATTTTTGGGAAACTCCATAAGGCTAAGGTTCATACATTACGAGTTCGGGGTTTTTCTGTTGGATTTGGGGTTCGCTTGTTTGATTCTTATTGATGGTAGTTGGTTGGGTTGCATCCCCGTAGAATTTCTACGTTGTACTTAGGTCATTTTCATACTTGGAGTGCACCTCACATAGGTTGAAAGATTTTATGCACATCACGTGTTCGATAAAATTTCTAAATTATGCAAATTCCTTTTATTTGGTTCGTATTGCCTATGCATCTCATTTTCATGTTTCTATAATGCATTGCGGTCATATTACATATGGTTCATGGCATGTTTATCTTCAAAAATGTTTCATGGCTTTTCATGTGCTCGGTAAAATGCTTACATGAACTATGTGATGTTTTTGAGTTTCTATTTAGTATCACTACCTCACGGTTAATCCTAAAGCCCACATTTTCTGGCTGTATTGGTTTGTTTTATTTTTTATTTTTTGGTTCTCAATTTGTTTTGTAGAATATGGCTCGTGGTGTGCCATCCTCAAAGAAGCTACCTATTCGCTCTAAGACGAAGGCACAAAAGAGAACGGCACATGCAGATGAACTTGTCTCCGAGCCAGTTCCCGCTCCTGAAGAAAGGCCTAAGATTGGGTACCATTTTGGAGTGTGTCTATGATAAGCGCCGAATGTTGCACATTCAAGCCCCTTAACTTGCATATGTTAATTTCTTAGCATTGTTGTTTGTTTGATTTTGTATTGTTTTATTGTTTTCAGGTTTTAAATAAAGATGCAAGAAATTTCATTGATTTTGGGCTTGAAGCATACTTTGAGAAAACCTAGAAGATGTGGTTGAATCTAACCAATTCATGAAGATATGGTTAAGTTTAATCAAATCAAGGAAATGATTAAATCAAAATTTCTCAAATTGGAGTTAAAATCGGATTAGATTAAATTTCAGATTCTGCACATGTCTCAGTATTTTGACCATAACTTTCAGTTTAAGTATTGGATTGAGGTGAAACTAGCGTCATTTGAAAGCTAACTCAAAATACTACAAATCATTGGAATAGGATTTTCCTAATTCGAGCATTTGCAATACCGAAATCGTCCCGCAATATAAGAATGTAAATTTGGACGAATCCTATTCCGATTTGTAATAGGATTGCTTCCTAATTTGACTAGGAGACTGAAGTACGATTTTTCTAGGATTCCTAGTGCTTCTAGGGTTTGTTTTACACCTTATAAATAGGCCTTTAAGCATTGAAGAGAGGCGTGCTTTGTTTTAGATAGAACATATCTTCTTGGAGGCTTGGAGAGTTGAAGAGGAGATGAACATGGCAGGAGGCCATCCCAGCACTAGCATGAGCAACTAATTGTGTAATAGGGTGTTGATGTAGCCCTTTCAAAGTAACAATAGTTTAATTATATTTTAATTTGGATTTTTCAATATGCATGATGGTTGTATAACTGTGAAAATAGATCTTAATGTTTATATTAAATCATTATGAAATTACTCTCTTGTCTTAGAAAGTCTTTTATATTGATTGAATTCAATCCTTCATATTTTCTGTGATTATATGAATGATTGTTATACAACGGTTTTAACTGACACATGATCAAGAAGGTTTGATAGGCCATGCCTAAGAAAGGCGAATTACTTTACACCCTAGGTGTAATTTAGGTAGACAATTCGTACTAACCGAAGATGAGTTATGCTTATCCATTGATTGTGTGTAACTGATTAAGATATTTGATAGTCCATACTTAGGGAAGACAGACCGTACCACATCTAGAGGTTAAGCAGATTGTCCCTGCCATCCGTAAATGGATTATACTTATTTCTTAATTATGGTATTTTCTAGATTACTTGAGTAAGACGAGCCCTATATCATGCATAATATGAATTTTCCTTGTTAATTTATGATTGACCATTGTTATGCAGTTAGTGATGAAATCAACCCCATATTCTCTCTCTCATCACAATCTACTTTTGCTTTATTTTATGCATTTACTTTATAAATCCAAAAACAGACAATCATCTTTTAATTAAGTTATATTTAATTCTGAAAAACTTGATAATAACATCATTGCAGTCTTTGAGGTTCGAAACCCTCTATATAGTCTTATCCTACAAGGATTCGTCCTATTGCGAGTGTTAATTTTATTATTGATTGTTTTTGCACACAAAAAGACCACATCAATCTACCCATGATGCATTCTTTGATCAGTTTGAGGATCCGACTGTTATGGCAGAATGTGAGGTCAATTGCTCGAATCTTCAAGAGGAAGGGGAATTTCAATTCATCCCTTAGCTCTTCACTCAGCACAAATGGGAGTATTTGTGCTACCGCCTGCTCGCCCATATGTCAAACTTGTTCGTGAATTTTATGCAAACATCAAGGGGAAGGAGGATGAGTCTGAAGAAGAAGACGACCCTTTGCACTTGGTTACTCATCTTTGTGGTGTCATGATAGAAGCACTTGGGAAATGATTGCCGAAGTCACTGACATTCTGATCATCGATGATCCCTGCTATCCTCCCATCCAAGGCTGTCATGTCCAAGGTCTTTACTTCTGTTGATTCTTACAAGCATTGGCATTTCTGCCAAAATGTGCTCTCGATTGGGAAGCTGGCACACCTTGTGAAACTAGTTGCTCGTATTATGATGCTCAACATATATTCGATTGATCATCATTTGGATTTGGATCTTCCCCGAGCAAGATTTTTGTATGTGCTACTCACGGATGTATCAATTGATTTCTCTTCAGTCGCTATACCCCTTATGGAGGCTGCTTTCTTTGAAACAACCATGTCCTTGCCTTTTGGAAGCCTCATCTCGCGCATCATTACCAAATTTGTCATGGTACTGGCCACTGAACCAAAACTCAAGCCTCTTAGTCCATTCTCTCGAGCAACTGTGCGAAGATCAATTGCTCAAATGTGTGTTCACAACCAAAATATGGACATTGATGAATTTCTAGCACCCAACAATTCAGATGGGACATCTTAGGATGTTGGACCTTCTGGGGCTCATAGTGCTACAACACATGTATCTCTAGCTAGTGTGATGGAGAAGCTAAATTTGATGGGTATTCACATGGAGCATTTTGACACTAAGCTTACGGGGATTCAATCGATAGTATTTGCACTTACAAACGTAGTTACTCAATTGAAGACTCAAGAAGCTCCTGTGACGTCCTACATTGCCTGGGTATGGAGATGGAGATGTGCTTATATGTATACTTACACCCTTTATGAAAACAATGCGTTTTAAAGCCATGATGGTCATGATCCCATCAGAACTCTATAGTTAAGCGAGTTTATGCGAGAGCAGTACCAGGATGGGTGACCTCCTAGGAAGTCTGGTTCGGGGGAGCCAAAAGCGGATCATATTGTGTGTCAAATGGGTGGAGTGTTACAAATAGTATCAAAGCCATTGCCCAACCTGAGATAAAGGAGCGTGCACAAGACCATGGGGTCGCTAACGGGCACTCGCTGGGAAGCCAAGAATGGGCTAATCCCATAAAGGTCGCCAGCGAGGACGCTGGGTCCCAAGAGGGGGTGATTGTGACGTCCTACATTGTCTGAGTATGGAGATGGAGATGTGCTTATATGTATGTTTACACTCTTTATGACAACAACGCATTTTAAAGCATGATCCCATCATAACTCTGCAGTTAAGCAAGCTTATGCGAGAGTAGTACCAGGATGGGTGAACTCCTGAGAAGTTTGGTTCGGGAGAGCCAAAAGCGAACAATATTGTGTGTCAAAAGGGTGGGGTGTTACTAGGGTTGGCAAAACCCGTCAACTTGTAATGACCTGCCACCTGATTGGCCTCCACCCGGACACGACCCATTTAGCTAAATGGTTGGAAATCTCCAACCTGGACACGACACACTAAAATTAGTGGTTACCGTGTCAACCCGGAGACAAAATCAGAGCATGAGAGAGTGAGATATTGGAGACGGAGTGAGAGGGAGAGGGAGAAAGAGACGCGAGCTGAGAGAGAGGGATGCGGCGGCGACGCAAGAGAGAGAGGCGAGGTTGACGAGCGACGGCGTGTTAGGGTTTAATATGAGGAGTTAAACCTAAGAGATGGAATTAGGGTGAGAAGAAAGGAAGAAGAAGGAGACGGCTAGGGTTGGGTTGCAAAAAGAGAAAGGCGGGAATATTCTCGATGAAGTGAAAATAGATTTGCAGCTTATTCAATAAAGTTGGACACGTGGAGCACATTTCATGGAGGTAAAATCAGCTGGCAAGAATTATTGATATAATGCTTAATAGCTGTATCAAGGTAAAAAAACATGCAGTTTTGGGAGTAAAAGAATAAGAAGGAAGCTTGTTATGGGTTGCTGAGTAAGCTTGGGTTGAAATGTGCTTTTAATCTAAAGGCTGCACATGTGGGCTTTTTTTTAAAAAAAAAATTATTTTTTTAAATAATTTAAACGAGTGTCACCCTCGAGTTGAGCCCCCAAGAACAAAATAAACGGGTTGAACCGTTTATGACCCAAACCCGGTAACTTCGTATCGTGTTTGTGTTAGGTTCGTGGGTCATATCAAAATTGCCAGCCCTACACAACTCCACTTACTCTAAGCTATCGCAAGTACAGTTGGATGTCACTTTTGTGATGAAGAGGTGGCTGAAGAAAATGAACAGAGTGCTACCACCACAAGAGCTCGGTCATTTAGAAAGGTAGTATCTACTGCAAAGTCACCCTCCAATCTAAAGCTTCGGATGATCCAAAGGACAAAGTCTAGCCCCTCTGTCTCTCGTGCCAAAAAGGGGAGTGACGAAACTGCTGTTATGTTTTCTTTAATTTATTTTTTTTGGTATTATGGGTAGGGGTGTAAACGAGCCGAGCTTGGGCTGTCTAGGCTCGGCTCATTTATTTTTGGGCCAGGCTCGAGCCCGACTTTGTTGCTCGAGCTCGGCTCGACAGGGTTGGAACCCTATTCGAGCTCGAGCTCGAGCTCGTCAATTTTGCTTGAGCTCGAGCCCAGGCTCGAGCTCGAGCTCGACTGTTTGTTTTTTTTTTGTTTTTTGTTTTTGGTAATTTAAGTGTATTAGATTACAAAAATCATCCATACAGAATATTTTGCACCTTAAAATACTAAAGAAAATTAACAAACATAACGGATTAATGTCAACCTTACAATTAAAACTAACAAAATCAACTAAAATGCTAAAGAACATTAAACAAACAAAACAAATTAATCCCAACATTACAATCATCCACACATAATCAACTAAAATGTTAAAGAACATTAAACAAATATAACATATTAATCTCCATCTCACAATTCCATACATAATCAACTAAAATTTTAAAAAATAGTTATTAATGATAATATATATATTTCTTATATGTTTTTATATTAATATATACATATATTATATATATAATATATACACACACATATGCATAAATAATTTTTTTTTTTTTTTTTTTAAAAAAACAAAGGTATATAATATATTTGTTATTATTGAGTAAATAAGTAATGTTGATTATATATTCTTATTTGTTACTTGATAAAAAAATATACGAGCCGAGCCTAATAAGCGAGGCGAGCCTTATACGAGCCGAACTCACGAGCTTAGTCGAGTCGAGCCGAGCTTGCTTCGTTTAATATTCGAGCCAGGATTTGTGTTCACGAAGCGCTTCATTTAATATTCGAGTCGAGCACGAGCCGAGCTTATACGAGCCAAGCCCGAGTTTGCTCGCGAGACGCTTCGCTCACTTAACAGCCCTAATTATGGGGTGTACAACTTTGGCAAGCCTTTAAAAACTTTGTTAAATTATCAAAAGTTTCATGTATGATAATAAATATATAAATATTAACTAATCTATTGAAAGGCATACTTTTATATATATATAATCGAGTTAACGAGTCGGGCGAGCTAGGCAAGTCGAGCTTTAAATGAGTCGAGCTCATAAGCCCCTGTCGAATTAAATCAAGCTAGTCGGGTGTGTATCACTAGTTAATCGAGCGGGTTTCAATAGCAATGAGCGAGTTTGTACTATGTCGAGCTCGAGTTCAGATCGAGCTTAACCGAACGAGTATCGAGCGGGCTGTCAAGTGTATCGGCTCGTTTACAGCCCTATATGGAAGCACTTCATATCATTTCTTGATCCTAGCATATCTCTCTTATGCATGTGATATTCTTCAATGATGCAAGCTTTTGTAAACTTCTTAACACTCTTTTTACAGCTTTGGTGGACGTAAATTTGAGCATGCTTTGAAGCATGGATCAAAAGTAGTCTCTTCATAATAGTCACGCTTAGGTGGTTTGTGGCTGGCGTTAAGAGGAATGGTAAGAGTCGGCTATTTTTGTTTTATGCTGACTAGTTTCTTTTTCTTTTTGTTGCAAACGGTCAATTTTTCCTCCTATTGATCCCAGTCAATATTGGAAATGCTGTCTAAGTCTTGTTATTTAGATTTAAACCATAGAGAAATGATAAAAATCATTCTTTCAACATCTCCGTTTAGTGAATGAATGAATTTACAATTAAATTTTTATGGAACCCACATTAGTCTACAAATTCAATGATGAATCTATTAGATTTGCAAAAAAAGATGGTTAAAAGATGGTTGAGAGAATAATGTGTAACATGTCTCTAAACTGTATGTGTTGGAAAGGTTAGAGAATGATTTGGGTTACAATCTTTTGAGCTGATTGATAATCTTCCTATGCTTTAACTTTGTTGATGGCAATAGAGGTCAAACGGTATTGAACACACATATGCAAAATGATATATCAAGATACACTCAAATGTCTGCTTTTATGCTCCTTACTGTAGTGAAGAAGGGTCAATGTTCTGGCCTAATCTGTAATTTTAATTTTTAGAGATATGGCCACGTCATGTTTTTAAGCATTTAATTTTCTGTTCTAAAGTATTCCTGTAAGTTTCAAGAGAAACTATCACTCAATAAATTATCACTCCATACGCCCATATACTTGCAAGTTGCATGAACCCTGCTGAGAATTAAATGCACTCCTTGTGTCTCACTTTGTACGTCTTGGTTTGAAATGGCTCAATTATTAACAAAATGATAAAAATATAGTAATCTTTCTCAAATATCCTTTACATTATATTAGAGGTGACACAATTTTCAATAACAATATTGTTTACCTTAAAAAGGGTATAATGGAAAACTGAATAAGTAAAATTTCACCTTTTGAGATGAACATTAGGGCATTACATTTTGGAACTCCATGAATTAACATTTTCTATGTTTCTAGTATGACTTAATTCATGGCAACAAGGGCAACAAATCTGAATATGCAACTTTGACATGGTCATCCATGCACACCACATCATGTTATTGGCCTGACGTGTAAAAGAAGAAACCTAGTAGGCCTCTTGTTAAAAATTGAAAGCAATATTAGGAAAGAACATCCCTAACACAATATTATATTGAATTTTTGGACATTTCATCCATGATGTGTAAAAAAGATATCTCAAAAACAATGAGTGTGGTTTATTGAATAAGCACAATTCTATTAGGTAGAAAATGGAAGAACTCTCAACCTTCCAAAAACTCTATCACCATCCGGATCAGTACTAAAAATCAAGGTGGAATTTTCACACCGTTTCCGATATTGTGCAAGAACAAAATGTATAAATATTGCTGCCAAGTTCAATTGCCCAAACTAACTTACAAGGCCCCTTTGTTTGAAAACATCGAGCATGGCAGCACCAATCTTTGCAGGAGACTCTACCACTGTAACCCCAGCTTCCCTTAGGGTGTTGATCTTATCTTGCGCTGTGCCCTTCCCACCCGATACAATAGCTGCATGTGCAGAAAACAGCAAATATATCGACTCCAATTAGTTATACATATTAGTAGTATGAAATAGTTAAAATGGATATAGAAATTAGAACACTTCTCAATGAGAGAGGTTCTAATCAATTTCTATTGACTCATATTGTTTAGAAAAATGCTATACATCTCAAATTTGTTTCCCAAAATTTAGTTCCCAAATGATGTGTCACAATTTCAAGAGTTAGTGACACACTTCCCAAAATAATAAATCTCATGAGATGGTGACACATCATTTGAGAACCAACTTTGGGGAAACAAATTTGGGATGTGTAGCACTCATCTATTGTTTAATGACATACTGAGAATATGAGAAATGCTAAGTTTACAAAAAATTTTATAAAGTGATGTGGCACAACATGATTGGGAATAAGATAAATCCAAATATTGAGAAATTCAATCATGTGGTGCCACATCACTTTGTAAAAGTTTTTTTTGTAAAACTTTTTGTAAGCCTAGCATTTCTCTTTATCATTGGCTGGTGTAGTGTGTTTTAAGTGACTTCCTATGTTAGTTACTTAAGAAAAAGAAAAGAAAAACTACTTAAAACACACTATGTTAGCCAACAATGTAAAATGAGTGTGAAGGGTGGCATTACTCCAAGCACAAATAGCAAAACGAAAATTTAACTAAAAATTGTTAACTTATAGATTAATTGAAACACAAAGTTCAAATAAAACACTATTCAAGTTCAATTGTTCTCTGCATCACCAGGCAACTGCAGCCAAAAATGCAAAAACCTTTTTTTTTTTGGCTACTAAACAATACAACACAAGATGGCCAGCAGAGCCTCCACTCCTTTTACAGATGCATTAACAACTAGCAGTTAATCTCCCCTTAATTAGACTCTTCCTCTTGTGGCCCCCCTAAAAAAGTTATAGAAAGGATTTCCTTCAATTATATTCCTGAGTTTACTGTCAGTCCAACTTATACTCTCCTATCCTCAATTTAGCCTGTAAAGCAGGTAAAAAGGCACCCAAGGATTCCACTCCCAATCTTGCAGTAACATAATAAATCTATCCCTTGTAATTTTTATTGCAGATCACAAGTTAAAAATGTACATGTATCATGATTCCTTACAAATAATATGCACTGCAATTCAATGTATTCAAATCAAACAATCATATTTAAGCATTTTCAAAGTATTATACCTCCAGCATGACCCATACGACGGCCAGGGGGAGCAGTTAGTCCAGCAATAAATGCAACGATTGGCTTCTCAGTCCCACTTTCCTGTTTGATAAGTTTTAGGATCAGTTTAATACTCATACTGACAAACAAGAAATGCTGAAGCAGTGATGTATAGAATCTACATGGTGTGGACTATAACTTTTTTAATTTTCAAAGCAAAAAGTAATCAACTTAAGGAAACTATAAAGAGGCATCTTGTACAAGATTGTACAAGGTATACCAAAAAACAAAAAAGCCAAGCATGCCAAGTAGAAGAAAAAGAAGAAAGAAACTATGGAACAAAAACAAAAATCAATCTTATTAAAAGCATAAGGTACCCCTAAGTACACCAGAAGTATACAAAAAGAATGATCTAACTAGAAAGGAAAAGGCGAACAAGGACATCATCATAACTAATTGACAAAGGGGACACAAATGCCGCAGGCTAAAGATACAATGTATGAAAGAAAGAGGATACAAAATCCTCCAAGGACCTCTCAAAGTTCTCAAGGCACCTATTGTTTCTTTCCCTCCATAAACACCAAATAAGGCAAGTAGGCACCATCTTCCAAACCGCAGCACTTCTCAGCCTTTCAGACAATCACCAACAAGCAAACAAGTCGATAACCCGTTTAGGCATAACCCAAGACATCTTGAAACGACTAAAGAGGGCACTCCACAAAGCGGAAGCTACCTCGCAATGAAGAAGAAGATACTCCACCATCTCCTCATTCCTCTTGCACATACAGCATCTGTTCATCACAATAACATGCAGCTTCCTAAGATTATTGAAGGTCAGGATCTTTCCTAGCGCCGCCGACCACGCAAAATAGCCACCCTAGAAGGAGCTTGCGTCCTCCACACACTCTTCCATGGAAAGCAACTTCAAAACAAGCCAAGAAGTAAAAGAATGACTTGACCTTGAATAAACCTCTTTTGGAGGAGACCCACCACAGTTTATCTTCACAACCTCGTTTGACTATGACTGAATGCAATACCTGGAGAAAGGAAGCTAAGACCTCCACCTCCCAGTCATGCACCTCTCTAAAAAAACTCACATTCTATTGATTGGATCCACCCAAAAACTCCAGATTAGCAACAACAGAGGCATCCTTTGCACAAGCAATACCAAATAAAACTAGAAATGCTACCTTAAGAGCCGTATCTCCACACCATAGATCATGTCAAAAGCTAATCCTAGTCCCATCCCCCACCTCAAGCCTAGTAAAGCCTGAGAATGTCTCCCACCATTTTCTGATATTCTTCCAGGATTCCTATGCCCTGTAATGCTATAAGAACAATACTTTATAGATATTCTTATAACAACATTTGTATCAAATAAAGCTCAGTACCAGCAGGATAATTTTTAGCCCACTTCACCCACATAATGTGGTGCACATATGATCTCTTTTATCCCTTATGAATATATTATAAAACTGAATTAAAAAAAACTTTGGTTTATCGTAAGGCCTAGTTAGAAAAGACCACAAATAGAACCCAAGGCATAAAACATGATTCAACGTTTTTCATAACCACACAACCCCAAAGATAGAAAATACAAGCAACCATAACCCTCTAGCCACTAAACAAGTGACGAAGAGGATGATACACAATCTCATCACTGCTCTCGTACATGCAACACGACTCCACAATAATCTCTTCTTTTTTCTTTTTCTTGTTTTTTTGTTCTTTCATTCTTTCTTTCTAACACGAGGAAATTTAAAGGTGAAGCTTTTGGATGACACCTCAAAGCATATCCTTATATGCTTCGAATACCTCTTATTTCATTTTGTTTGTTTGCATGGAGAGGAACAATGTAAAGGGGTAAGTAGCGAAGGGAGAGGTAAAATCGAAGAAGAGAGTGACTCCATGCCTATGATGGTACCACCGTCCCTCATGTGGTGCTCATGGAGAAAGAGAGAGAGGAGTTTTTTTTCAGAGATACTAAAAGAAGAATCCTTTTCATGGAAAGGCAACTAAAGTATGGGAAAGTGCCAAAGTTTTGTAAACTTAAGAAACTTTCAACAATTAAAGGGGAAATAATACATATTAGGAATTTTCAATTTTTTATTGGGGAAGATACATATTATCCTCTTGTAGGTAGGCCATAAAACAGAACCTCCTTAAACTTTAGTATGTAACACATGAGTAAGGTTCAAAATTTTTAAAGTCAATGTGTACATAGCACAATCACATTACACCACATGCATTAATTGTACACTTTATCTGCACTATCATCCTATATAGCTAGATAATGATGACGATCAGCCTGAAAACTTGACAAATTAACTACTGTGATTTAGGTTTTTAACCTTGATTGAATATGTGATAGTACCAGGAAAGCTGTAAAAAAATTCAGCAACACTATTTATAATTGGTTAATGGGTAAATGTGTAACATCTATGTCAACTTTCATACTTTGGACATGACCATGAGGGTATTCGGTGTTGCAGCCTAATCACAAGAGGTAAAATGTATTTCCCCCCTTTTCTTTCTGTGAGGGGTGGGGCTTCAGGGGTAGGAAGGCATGATTAGATGATTTCAACAAAATAGTTGGAAGGTACTGTTATCACTGGCACTGCATACCTTTATCAATGCAGCAGCATCCTCTTCTGCAGTTCCACCTATCTCTCCAATAAGTACGATACCTGACACGCACAAAGCATATCATTATTTGATCATCTGCACATGATTTTCCTGACTTTCAACATAAAGTTTTAAACTCTATCTCAGATTATCAACAGAACTGAAGCATGAGGTGTCTAAAGAAGAGTAAACACAATAAAGATGCAATGGACAAAAGAATACATCAATCACAAGTCACTTCAACCACCTTATTTAAATATAAGATTGAAAAAAAAAAAATTCTTGTGCAATCAAAGAAAATTGGATAAGATACACTATTACAGCAAGAAATTTTACCAACAGAGTGCACAACTTCATTTAGGCCACAGCAGATTAACTATATCATCACCTTTGTACAATTTCAAGTCTATCAAGTAAGCAAAACAAACTTGAACCTAAATACTTTAAAGTATAACCTAGAACAGTATAATACATTAAATAACGATAACACACTTCTGTAAGACAAATGACATTTTGACTCATTTCTGAGTAATGTACTTTAAAACAGTACACCAAGACAACCAAAAATCTTATGGGTGATAGACAAGCTCGAAACAAAAGAGATAGATGAGTGTGTCGAAGAGAGAGAGAGAGAGAGAGGAGAGTTGACAAAACTATTGTTAATGTCTAAAAACAAAATATACAGCACCTAATAATTTCCACAAGACCAAGAACTACCCTAAAACACTCAAGAAGTTGGTTTAGTTTGATTTAAAATTTATTTAATTTTAGGAGTCACGGGTACTTTATGATTTTCAGCATTCATATGTTCCAATAATGGATTTAAATAACTTGAGTGGACCTTGATCAAATGGTCTTGATGTTTGCTGCCCAACTAAACCAAACTATAAAAGGACTTGGACCTAATGGGTTTTGGATACTAAGCTCAAACTCAAGTAACTTTTTAACTTATTGAAATGTTTAACTTGTTCATAGTACACTTTACTTCACGGTGCCCTAGTATTACTGATATGTTCTTTTTAGGTTCTTGGAGGGGAAAAAAATTATATTTGTATATTTTTAAAATGTTTATGCTTGTATACATTACTTGCTTGGTTAGTATTACAATGCAAGACACCATAAGCCTCCATAATCATGAGAAGATGATGTTCCTACCACATTTCTGTCTATTCCTTCACTAGGGACATTACATTAAGGAAGTGTCCCACTCTGATTCTTTGGTGTCAATTTTTATTTAATCTAATCTTCGGATTTGGAAGATCTCTCCTAGTATTTTGAGTAAATTGGTATTGGTGTTTGAAAGGGATATATCCAAACTCGATTGGACTTGGACCTAGCAAACTTTAACTACTAAACCAAAGTCAAGTAATTTTTCCATGTAATCGCTAAAATATCATATGAGCTTGTTGAAATGTTTGGGAGTGTCAATTACCACCCAACTAAACCTAGCACTAGGACTTGTTATCAACAACCTCAAATATTTCAGCAATGTTGCATATATAATTTTCCTTCCCTTTAGAGATCTAAAAAGAACATATCAATAATCCTGCTACAACCTAGGTTTCTTGAGTTTGGGCTACAAACTTTAACTACTAAACCAAAGTCAAGTAATTTTTCCATGTAATTGCTAAAATATCATATGAGCTTGTTGAAATGTTTGGGAGTGTTAATTACCACCCAACTAAACCTAGCACTAGGACTTGTTATCAACAACCTCAAATATTTCAGCAATGTTGCATATATAATTTTCCTTCCCTTTAGAGATCTAAAAAGAACATATCAATAATCCTGCTACAACCTAGGTTTCTTGAGTTTGGGCTACATTGTTTTTTTTTTTTTATAAGTAATCAGCAGACTTTATTAAAAGCGTAGGCGCCCCAAAGTACACTGGAAGTATACAAAGAAGATCACCTAACTAGAAGAGGAAAAACGTACAAGGAAATCATCAAAGCTAATCGACACCGGAAAGACAAACGCTACAGTTCAAAGATACAAAGTATGGAAACAATAGGATAAAATGTCCTCAAAGGACCTCTCCAAGTCCTCGAAACACCTATTATTTCTCCCTCCATAAACACCCAAAAACATACAAGTAGGCACCATCTTCCAGACCGTAGCACTCCCCCCCCTACCTGAAGACCACCAACATGCCAGAAACTCGACAACCCTACCAGGCATCACCCACGATAACCCAAAGCAACCAAAAAAGGCACTTCACAACACAGACGCTACCTCACAATGCAGAAGAAGATGATCCACCGTCTCCTCGCTCTTCTTGCACATACAACATCTGTTCACCACAATCACATGTCGCTTCTTGAGATTATCTAAGGTTAGAATTTTGCCCCAAGCCGCTGACCATGCAAAGAATGCTGCCCTTGGAGGAGCCTGTGTCCGCCACACTCTTCTAGGGAAACCTCCTCCCTTCCGAACACGCCAAAGAGAAAAAGAGAGACTTGACCTTGAAATGTCCTCTTTTGGAGGGGGTCCACCATAATCTATCTTCAAAGCCTCGACTCACTCTAGCTGCATGCAGCATTTGGAAGAAAGAGGTAAAGACATCCACCTCCCAGTCATGAGCCTCTCTAGAAAAACTCACATTCCACTGATTGGACCCACCTATCATCTCCAAGTTATCCGCAACTGAGGCATCCTTCGCACAAGCAGTACTAAAAAGAATCGGGAAAGCGATCTTGAGAGCTGTATCTCCACACCACCAATCATGCCAAAAGCTAACCCTAGTCCCATCCCCCACTACAAATCTCGTAAAGCCTTTGAAAGTTTCCCACCCTTTCCTAATATTCTTCCGTAGCCCCACCCCAAATGCTCTTCCAAGCTCAACAGAACACCACCCTCCCCATAAGCTTCCATACTTCGAATCTACCACCATTCTCCACCAAGCATCTCTCTCCATCCCATATCGCCATAACCACTTCCCTAAAAGAGCGCGATTGAACACCAATAAATTCCTAATTCCCAACCCTCCTTACTTGATCGGAGTGCAAACCTGCGACCACTTCACCAAGTGGTACTTAAACTCTTCACCTATCCCACCCCATAAGAAATTGCGTTGAAGCTTCTCAATGCGCATAGCAACACTCACCGGAATAGGGAATAAAGACAAGTAATAAGTGGGCAGGTTAGTGAGAGTGCTCTTGATAAGGGTGACCCTACCCCCCTTCGACAAATACACCCTTTTCCAACTGGCCAACCGATGTTCAATCTTCTCGAAAACTCCATCCCAAATATGCTTGGACTTATAAGAGCCTCCCAACGGGAGACCAAGATACTTCACTGGCAAAGTAACGGCCTCACACCCTAAAATACCAGCTAACAACTCCACTTGCTCCACATTCCCCACCGGAATTAGCATCGACTTAGCTAAATTAACCTTCAAACCGGATGCAGCTTCAAACAACAAAAACACGCTCCACAAATAGCGTAACTGGGCGGGCGACCCATCAACACATCAAATCCAATCCAATTTTTTTTTTTTTTAAGTTTTAGCTGGCCATATATACTGACATCACACTTTCAACTAAAGTGGAGAACAAGTTTTTTGAGATTTTAAAAAGAAAACCATATTTGAACCTTAATTAAAGTAGAACCTAGAACACTATAAAATTAAATATAAATTTCACACTTTTATAAGATGAACTATATTTGTTGACCCATTTCTGGATAATGTACTTTAAAACTTTACACAAAAACGGCAAAAAAATCCCATAGCAGTACACAAGAGGCTTTGAGCAAACAACAGTGTTAGACAGAGACAGAGAGGGAGGGTTGACAAAATCATTTGAAAATGCCTAAACAATTTCTATGCTACCTGATGATTTCCATAAGACCCAATGACTTTAACGCCCAAGAATACTCCTACGCCTTTTCAGTTGTGCTGCATTTCTCTATATAAATTAACCCCGTAATATTAGACTATGTTACATTCCATATGAATACAACCATACACCCTAGAGGGTAATGAGCAAAGCCAGTGTCCACTACCAACGATTAGAGAGAAGAGAGAGACATACATGGCCTGAAATCTTTCCAACTCCCAATGATTAGTCTACAATAATTCACAAATTCTTCCTAACATTGTAAACTGAAAGGTACACTCAGAATAACCAAACAAACTTTTAATAAGTACTAAAATTTGACTAAAGAACAAAAAGACATAGGCCTAGCGCATGGGAAGCATTAAGAGATTCAAAAACTTCTTTTTTCTTTCAAAAAAAGAAAAAAATAAAACTAAGATCTATAATCACAAAGATCTAATAAATCCAAGAATTCATCATCAAAAAGAGATCAAATAAACCCAAGAAAGACAAGTAAAAACCCCAAACATTCTCATCCAATAAAATGAACACAAAGATACTGACTTCATTTTAAGCAAATGATATTTCAGATCCACGAAAGTCCTAGCATGCCTCTCCCTCCAAATACTCCACATAAGCCATAATGTTATGGCATTTTAAACAACATTACTCTACTATCTTAAAACGGCCCCCAAAACGCCAATAACTCCATCATTGATTTAGGCATTACCTAAAAAATCCCAAACAAGGAGAATACTAGCAACTATAACTCGCTAGCCAAACCACAATAAGGAAAAAAAATATTCAAAAAAAAAAACAATTCACCTTCTGTCTGAGGGTCCACTATGAACTTCTCAATGCAATCAACAAAGTTTGTCCCATTAAAAGGATCCCCTCCAATACCTACACATGTTGATTGTCCAAGGCCAACAGCAGTTGTTTGGAAAACCTGCAAAGTAAATAATCATAAACATCAAAACTATGAACAACTGGCTGAACATAGTACCCAAAAAACAGATAGACATCAAATAAAGATACAAGGTAATTCAAGGCATCTTCAAACCCAAATTGACCAAGTGGCTGAAATTTGATGGTCCAACTTTTCACAGGTCGTGTAATATGGCATATGTGTGTAGAAAAAATAAAATAAAATTGCTCTTGTTAGAAAGGTACAATATTTCAGCACAATTAGGGGTCATCTTGACAGAAGAAAATACTTCCATGACGATTAATTCTCATAAGCTCTCCATGAGTGTGAGATCAAGAGGGACAAAGCAAGAAATTCCATTTCCATAAGGAAAAATATAACACATTAACACAATACTACTGCTGTCGGAGTCAACTTTAAAGAAGTCACCTCAGCTAGGCCCCACAGAAGATCAATCAAGTAAGAATAATCACATCAATTTCTGAAATATAAATCAAACTACCCTTACAGACTTGGTCTCATAAGAAGGTACTCCATTTGGTCAAAATTAGGACTCACCGCTTCATAGGTTAATGTACCCGATCGGGAAACAATTCCTACACGACCAGGTTTGTGGATGTACCCTGGCATAATTCCAATTTTACATTCTCCAGGCTTGATAATACCAGGGCAGTTTGGCCCAATCAACCGAGTTTTAGATTGCCTGTTAATAGCAGCCTTCACTCGTACCTGAAACCATAAATAATAACTTCAAGGCCATTTTCCAAAAAACTTTGAAAAGCAAAAAGTAATTTGTAAATACTAGGCATGTCAAAAGATCAAATATGGCATGACCATAGTCTATAAATTTGATCAAATTTGTTATCTAACATCTAATAGATATCCGGGTATTGCAAACCAAATAATTATTCTAGCAGCTAGACATAACCCCAATGAAAATAAATAAATAAAAAAAAAAAAGCAGGATTAAAGAGTTCAATCTGAATCACGTAGATGAAAATATTTTAATGCCAACGATCCATTAGAAATATGAACCAAAAAGATTTTCTGTCCATTAAAAGAATAAGATATACCTTGAAAGAAAAAAATATCCCAATATAAGTTACTAAATTAGTCCAATTGATGCCATAAACAAGCACTCTTTAGTTAAGAAATGTAAATTGCTCTGCCTCAGTCAACAGATTTTGAGTTTCACTACATTCATCCTCTTTCAAAATAGAATCCTCTCACGTAAAATTTATTGTACCATATCATGTTGAGGGATCCCCTCCGTGATGCACACAACAAGATCCAACTCAGCTTCCAACGCCTCCAAAATAGCTGCAGCTGCAAATGGTGGAGGGACATATATGACTGAGGCATTGGCCTTTGTTTCAGCCTTTGCTTCTGCAACTGAGTTGAAAACAGGAAGTCCCAAGTGTTCTGTTCCACCTTTCTTTGGTGTCACACCACCCACCTAGTTAAAAAAAGTTTAAAAACAAAAAAAAAAATACAGATCACAACATTGCCCTTAGAAATTATAACTAAAAATAAATAAAAATGATATTATAACCAAATGAAAGTAGATACCAATTCCAAAACAGAAATATGAAAGAAGATGTTATATTTAGGCACTTAAAAAACACATTCATACAGAGTCTAGATCACAGGCTAAAAAACCTACTTCACTTTCCAACCCTTTTGTGAAGCAAAGTATCGGACTATTAAGAAGCCACAAGAATTTCAACCAAGAATAAACACAAAAACAGGGAGGTCTCACATGCATTTGAGCTAAAATGTATGACTCCCTAGTAGACATTTTAATTCAAGCAAAATAAAACTTGCAATTGATGAACATAATAATCCAGCCATTGTCACCCTGCACCATTACCCCGTAACCTCTACAATGCAACAAGTAGACAAAAATTAACGTAACCATTTTGCATGAATCCACATATAATTTGAAGGGGTTTCTACCAAACTCCTGCTAGAAACCAAAACAGATGGCATGAAGCAATGAAGAAAGGCCTATGTGTAGGCAAAACAAAGACCCAGAATCATATTGAAACTTTATAAAAAAAACCCTAATATATATAATAATTTATGGACCATAACTTGTTCATAAAACCATAGAAACGGTACTTAAATAAAAGAGTCCAACTATTAAAATGACTTGTAACTAAAAAAGAAATACAAAATCTCAGGGTTGTGAAAAGGATCATGCACAATAAATCATATGGAGTGAAAGAGAAGAGGTTCAATGCATACAAAAGCGACTAAATTGTGCCATTTGAGGTATAAATCAATTCTGAAAATGGGATTTCTTCACTAAATATGGTGGAATTTAAGTGAATTAAACAACATTTTAAAAAATAAATCGTATAAAATAGCACATAGCCCATTGAAATCTAAAACAAACTACCACATATATGGGAGAGCAAGAGAAAGATACCATTTTGGTGCCATATTCGATGGCTTGTTCGGTGTGAAAGGTGCCATTCTTGCCGGTGATGCCTTGGCAGATGACGCGAGTGTTCTTATCAACGAACACGGCAGGCGAGGGATGCGGAGCCGACCCGTATTGCCGAGCCTGAGCCGCTGTGCTTGAAGCTCTGCGGGAGGCGATCGAGCCGATCAGCTTAGCCACGGCTTGGCGACCCATGTTTTCAGTTTTGATCGGATTCGAGTCGTCCTTCCTCTGCTACTGCCGTCTCCGTCTCTCTCTGGTAAACCGTAAAAGGTTCGATGAGACTTTTTAAAATGGCTTGTTAACCTACGTCCCACTTGGGTTCGGTTCGGTGTGGCCTGAAATGGGTCGTCTCTTCACCGATCTCGGCCCAAAATGAAACCTTTATTTGAAAATTCGGAGCGAGTGTTTTCCTCGGCTGTAAAAAAAGAAAAAAAGAAGAACCTTTTGAAGTAAGAATTGCCAGTAAAGGACATAGGGTTTTTTTTTTAACTTGGCTTTTTCATTTAACCAGGCACGAAGTTAACATTTAAAGTTTGAGAGGGCAAAATTAAGAAATAAAAAAAATTGAGAGGTAAAATTTTAATTTTTTTTTTAAAATTGGCGAAAACATGATCCCTTGGGAGCACTGCGTCTAACTAACCAGAAGTGTTTAAACCTGTATGGCTATCTAATTTCCTTAATCTTTGACGTATTTGTGCCCATGCCCCTTATTTTTCTTGATTTAAAAATGTAGAATTCATCCTGCCGAACTTGTAATTTTAAAAGATGCATGTGGCCAACTTCCCATCGTCGCAGATTTGCTAAACACTTTCCCGCAAATTAAAACAAAGGAGGCTTAAAATGAGTGGTCGGAGACAGACGAAAGGAAAAAGGGGTACAGATTGGACCATGAATTGAACTTTAATCATATGTTTCCCGACACAACTATCTCCGTAGGGTTTTAAAAATTCATAAAAATTCTAGTGAGTAGGTGAATTCTCAACTGCTTATGGGCTTTAACTTTAAGAGCCCAACCAAGGTTAAGTACATTATTTCCAATGACCTCCATTGGCCCAACCTTCCTTGCAGCAAGTTTATTATACCCTCCCACAAAAACCTTTCCTTGCCCAACTTGTAATTTGAAAATTGCCGCAATATTGTCCTTAAGTCACTAGTTCAAGTTTCATCCCCCTTTCTCTCTTGTGCGGATATATCAAAAAAAACAAAAAATGAGCAATGTTTTGAATACTTTTAGGGCCTATTTGGGCGTGCGTTTAACTCTCAAAAAGACCGTTTGAAGAAAAAGTAATTGGTTAAAAAAATTGAAAGTCCTTATAAGGGTCTAAAAAGCAAAAAAAAATAAAAATTGCCAAAACGCACTTCTGGCAAAAGCTTAAAAATAATTTTTTTGTCAAAACCCGCTTTTTGACTTAAAACTCTATTTATCAAACACAATCTCAAACATTTTCTTAGTTGCGAACTTCTAACAATCATGTACAACTTTGCTAAACGTTCCCACGAATTAAAACAAGTCTTAAAATGAGTAGTTGGAGACGGAAGGGAAAGTAGTTAAACTAATTTAAACATATCTTTTCCAATACTCAACAAATTCATAGCACACCAAAAGCACCTCTTAGCCTCCTTTCATGCACGTAATCTAAGTCTTCCTATAAAAACAACCCAAGCCCCATCCTCTTCTCATCAACCTAATCTCCCCTCACACCAATGGCAACTCAAACCTTCATTCTACTCACCCTTTTACTACTCGGTGTCATCGCCCATGCAGTCGACTCCAATCAACCTGCCTCCTGCAGCTGCAGCAGCAGCACTAGTGCTGACGAGTGCCGAGCACTGGCAGCAGAAGATGCCATCACCATAGGCATCGGCGAGGTTGGCTACACCAAAGAATTCATCCTCCTAATCCCACGTCTTAAGGGTGCGACAAGGATCATCGCCGCCGCCGAAGGCAACCTTCATATCTGTGTGGAGGGTTTGATTGAGGGATTAGACAACGTGAGAAGAACGCTCCACAAGCTGAGAGTGTATATGAAGACGACGCAATCGGTTTCGGATGCCCATGGATTGAAAGACATGGTCGGACACATCATAGTTTCCAGCAACGTTTGCCACGCTGCGCTGAATAATGCAGATAATCTTGTTGTGCAGATACTTGACAAGAAGCTAGAAGACCTTGGATTGGTGATTGATAATGTGGTATCTCGTGTTTCTCAAGTCTCAACCCAACAGTAATTTGTTGAAGGAAAAACCCTTGTCTCAATAAAAGTATCACTAAATGTAACAGATTATTAGTGTAAGATCTCCATATATATATATATATATATATATATATAAGCAATAAGATTTTATACCCAACATTTTGGAGATAATATTAGTAATAGCCTCAACGGATAAACCTAACTACAAATTGGTTTGATGCAAATTCATACAAACTCTTTTAATAAATTGTGTTAAACTTTTTTTTTTTTAATAGCTATAGGACACGTGTCATTTTATTAGATGAGTTTGTATGAAATAGAAAATTTCTATCTTTCATTATAGATAAGGTTGATCCCTTGTTATTGCGCTAGTTTGGGTCCCAATCAATGAAGAAAATCATAGGGAATAACAAATAAATAAAGGAATAAATAGAAATTGGAAACAAAAAATTTTATATGGTTCGGTCTATAATATATGTCTACCAGTGAAAGCCTTAAGGTTTATATCTTGCTCTTATTTAATTGATAATATATTGTGTTTGTATAAAAGGTTCTATTTATAGAGTTTACAAATTATCTAATCAAGTCTATAATTAAATCTCTTTATTTAGGATAATATAATTTAATTAAATATTCATCAAATTCCTAAATGTAGGGTAATCAAATATACTCTAACATTCCTTAAGGTGAAAGATTATGGAAGCTTGACTTTAAAAAGAATGATTTTTTTTTTTTTTTTCTTGAGATGGCAGGCGCACGGCCAATGGTGGTGACTAGAGTTGGTGGCGGTCAATGGTGGGAGATGGGCCAACTATAGGCTAAATGAGAGTCAACAAATGGCTGAAATGAGGATAATTATGAGCATTAAATGGGCTGGGTCATCAAATAAAACCACCAAGGCCAAAAAATTGGGCCAACAAGGGGCCGAAAGATGAGCCATGGGCATTTTTTTTTTTTTTTTTTCTTTCAACAAATTTTTCTTTTCTCAGGCTTTTTAGTTTTTCTAAGAAATGGTCTACAAAGTAGCAATGGGCAGGCTTCATACAAGACTAAATTGAAGTAAAACGGTGCAACACGCCTTGTTTTTTATGTCAAAAATTTCACACTTAAAGCCTTGATGCAACAAGCCCTTCTTCATATGCGGTGGATTGCAAAATCAAACAAACACAAAAATTATACAACTCTTCTCAAAACCAACCAAGAAGAATCAAGGAATCGAGGAAAAATATAAGAGAATCTATTCTCAGGGAGTTTCTTATTGAAAAATGATGGAAATAACATATCAACCATGGGCTAAGCCGTCTTTTATGGGTTTATATAGAAAATAGAGTCTTAAATTGATGCAAACCTCAATCGACACGCTTTTGAGACCCAACAAATAATATTGGAATACTGACCCAAGAAAGCTAAAATTCAAATTTTTTATAGAAAACCCTGACCCAACGTTTATAAATGAAATGCAAACCAAAGGTATAAAGTACCAAACCTCGACCCAATGATTATAACTGAATCACGAATCGAAGGTATAAAATTTGAACGCCACAAGGAGAATCTTTGATAAGTTTACAAGTTCTTTTAAGAACCAATAGAAGAAGCAAACCTCGCGTTCTTTTTTTTTTTTTTAATTTTCATTCATAATTCCCTCATTACAATGAGTGCATGCTATTTATGTCACACACACTTTTGTTTCACTCTTAAATAGGCTTTGTTTTCGATATTAGTCGCACACTCTCTTGCCTTTTTTCACTCGTAGCTTCCCCTTTTCAGTTCTTTATTAAATTAAGGAATGTCTAAAATAGGCAAGTCAATCAGCCAATTTAATTAGTATGGAGCTAGAAAGTCAATCAGCCATTTAATCCTTCTAATTTCACACCCACTCAAGCAATAATCAGCCATTACTCCACACAATTGCTAAGAAAATTACGCCCAATTAAGCAAGATCAGCCCCATCAATAGCTTGGATTAAATTTATTACGCCTTCATCTTCCTTTGGGCCAAGCTTGGAATGCCCCATTTTAGAACCAACCCAAATCTCTTGAATCAGCCCATTAAGTGCTTCTTTGATCTTCTTGGATCTTGCTCTAGTAATAGACCCAACTGGAACATGCAATGGATCATTTAATGGTGCTTGTTGATTCTCATCATTCCCTCTCTCTTTAAAAGGATTCATCCTCGAATCATCACCTACATCAGAAGGAGAAAGATCAGAAACATTAAATGTAGCACTAATGTTATACTCGCCTGGAAGATCCAACTTATATGCATTATCATTGATTCTCGAAAGGACTTGAAATGGACCATCCCCTCTAGGATGTAGCTTGGACCGCCTACGGGCTGAAAATTTTTCATTTCTCATATGTACCCAAACCCAATCCCTTAGTTCAAAGATAGCTTGTTTACGGCCCTTATTGGCTTTGGTTGCATATTGCTCATTTTTCTTTTCTATATGTTGCCATACACTTTCATGGAGTTTCTTCACCATCTCTGCCTTCTTTTAGGGGTGTCAATGCGGGCGGTTAAAAACCGCTCACTAATCACTATAACCGCTATAACTGCTTAACCGTATTAACCGCTAACCGCTATAACCACCTAGCGGTTATTGGGTTTACTAACCGTAACTGCTAACCGCTTTTTTATATAATATATTTTTATAATTATAATTATAAAAATATTTATACATATAACATAATCACTTGATCATTAAATCATAATTTTTTTTTAAAAAAAAATAATTAAATCACAATTTGAGTATTAATATATTATCACTATAATTTATATGATTATATCACATGATCGATTGATCATTAAATCATTTGATTATATAATAACAAATTATATATATATAATATGACATAACTCATAAGTATATCAATTCATATTAATACAACAATTAAATATCTAGAGACTTATTTTCAATATACGTTATAAACTTATAAGTCTATATAAGTCTACATATGCATATGAATAATACAAATGTATAATATCAATACTTAATCATATGATTCAATGACAATTCAAATACTTTATTCAAAACTTCAAGTTAATCATATTATTAATGTACAATGATGATATGATTCGTATAATATCAAATTAAGTAATTGACATTGGATTAAACAATGACCAATGTGTTACTTATAAATACAATTTAAGTATTAATGTATTATCATTATATGTTGTGACAGTTGTCTGAATTCTAAACTTTTTTTTATATGTTATGTTGAGTGGGTTTTTATTTTTTATTATATATATATTGCTTTTTTTTTTTTAAAAAAAAAAAAAAAAAAAAAAAAAAAAGTTAACCGGTTATGATTTAATATTTAAGGAAATTTTTTTAAAAAGTACAAGTAAATGTAAATTTTGGATCAAATATTTTTGATTTTCCAATATGGGCTCTTTTTATAGCAATTGGGCCCAAGAAGACATTAAAAATACAAAAAAAAAAAAAAAAAAAAAAAAGGTAAAAGAAAGCCCAAAAAGCCCTAAAAAAAGCCTAAAAAGCCCAAAAAAAGCCAAATTTTAAAAAAGCAGTTAGCGGGCGGTTATCTATTTCACTAACCGCTAACCGTTAACCATTAAGCGGTTAGTGGTTGTTAATGAAATCTACTAACCGCTAAGGCGGTTACGGTTAACGGTTATTGCCAATAACCGCTAACCGTAACTGCCTTGACACCCCTACCTTCTTTTGACCATCCAAACTAGTCTTTTCATTAACTGGCAAAGGCAGCAAATCCAAAGGAGTTAGTGGATTAAAACCATATACAATCTCAAATGGAAAAAAAAATCAGTAGTAGAATGAACAATCCAATTATATGCAAATTCAATGAATGGCAAACAATCCTCCCAATTTTTTTAAGTTCTTTTGAATTATAATACGCAACAAAGTAAATAAAGTTCTATTTACTACCTCGTTTTATCCATCCGCTTGGGGGAGACAAGTAGTCGAAAATAATAATTTAGTCTCCAACTTTCCCCACAAGACTTTCCAAAAATAGCTAAGGAATTTAACATCACAATCAAACACATTACTCTTAGGAACACCATGGAGCCGTACTATCTTTCTAAAGAACAAATCAATGATGTGGGTTGCATCATCGGTTTTATGACAAGAGATGAAATGTGTTATCTTAGAAATGTGCCATCGGTTTTACCTTTCATTGACTGAGGCAAGCCTAAAACAAAGTCCATAGAAATATTGACCCATGGTGCACTAGGTACAGGCAAAGGAGTGTATAATCCATGTGGTAAGACTCTAGATTTGGCCTGCCTACATGTAACACATCTAGCACAAACTCTCTCCACATCACGTTTCATCTTTGGCCAAAAAAAATGTTCATGCAACACGTCTATAGTCGTCCTTACACCAAAATGGCTCATTAGACCACCTCAATATGCTTCACACACTAGCAACTCGCGCATAGAACTATTAGACACACAAAGTCTATTCTCTCTAAACAAGTACCCATCTAGTCTGTAGAACTTTTTAAACGTCGCCTTCTCATACGCTCCATACACACTTGCAAAGTCATCATCATTAGCATACAATTCCTTAATATATTCAAATCCCAATACTTTTGCATTTAAAGTAGAGACAAGGGCATACCTTCTTGATAATTAGGGGTGTCAACCCGGTCCGGTTTCCGGTTTTTGGCCAAAACCGGGGACAGGAATTGGGGTACCTCGGTTCTTGATTTTGGAAAACCGAAACCGAAAACTGGCTCCCGGTTTAGCGGGGTCCCAGTTACTGGCCGGTTCCAGTTTGTACCCGGTCCAGTAACCAGTTTTTTAAGAAAATTGATTGATAAGGAGAAAAATTCAAGATTCAATTGCAAAATAGAAATTAAACAACTTTATACCCATTAATTTTTATTTCCACCACAAACGCAAAGAATATAACATGAAAAAACTGAAACTTAAGGGAATTTAGAGCTAAAATTTATCAATAAGCCATTCTGTTTATTATAGCTTCACTCAAACATGGACAACAAAGAAGCCAATTTCTGGCCAAACCCACAACTCAACTTAGCAAAATAAGCAACAATCGGAAAACCCACAACTTAATTTAGCAAAATAAGCAACAATTGGCCAAACCCACAACCCAACTTAGCAAAATAAGCAACAATCGGCCAAACCCACGAATTAATTTAGCAAAATGAGCAACAATCGGCTAGAAAGAATTTTATTTTCACACTGTTTCTCGGCAACAAAACACATCTCTAAATGGCGAGATGCATTGATGGTGGCGAAACCTCCAAGTCCCTTGCATTGGCGCACTGGAGTTTGCAAAAGGCTTCATGTGTGATGCACTGATGGTGGCGGAAGTGAAAGTGAGAGTGGCATTGAGTCGTTGACTGATGGGAGAGAGAGAAGCGTGAAGTAATTAACCTAAACCTAAAATAAAAAACAAAAGTAAAATATATATATATATATATGCACCCGGTTTTTACCGGGTGCCAAAAACTGGGACCAAAACTAGGGTCCCCGGTTTCAGGTTTATCGGTTTCCCGGTTCCGGTTCCGGTGTTCCGGTAATTTTTGATACCCCTATTGATAATGCATTAGCCACAATATTTTTCTTACCTTGTTTGTATTTGATTACATAAGGGAAGGTCTCAATGAATTCCACCCACCTGGCATGCTTTCTATTCAACTTACTTTATCCTTTCAAGTGCTTCAAGGACTCATGGTCGGCCTGTATGACACATTCGTTCGGCCAAAGGTAATGTTGCCAAGTCTCCAATGCTCTCATCAATGCATAAAGCTCCTTGACATATGTTAGGTAGTTCAAAGCTGCCCCATTTAGCTTTTCACTAAAATAGGTTATTGGCCATTTCTCCTACATCAAAGCAGCTCCAATACCTATTACGGAAGCATCACACTCAATCTCAAAAGTTTTAGAAAAATCAGGTAATGCTAATAAATGAGCATCACATAACATTTCTTTAATCTCAATAAATGCACGATCTTGCTCACTACCTCATTTAAAACCGACAGATTTTTTAACAATTTCAATGAGTGGTGCGGCTAGTGTACTGAAATTTTTGACAAATCACCGATAAAAACTAGTCAAACCTTGAAAACTTTTTACCTTAGTGATTGACTTAGGTGTGAGCCATTCCTTGATAGCCTTCACCTTTCTTCACCCACCTCAATTCCTTTCGCGCTATTAACATAACCAAGAAACACAACTTTGTCCATACAAAATGAACATTTCTTTAAATTTGCATATAGTTTTTCTTTTCTCAAAACATCAAGCACACATTGCAAGTTATCGATATGCTCATCTAAGTTCTTACTATACACCAAAATATCATCAAAATAGACCACAACAAATCTGCCTATAAACGTACGCAATGCATGATTCATTAACCTCATGAATATACTTGGTACATTAGTTAGACCAAAAGACATTACCAACCACTCATACAATCTATATTTAGTTTTAAATGTAGTTTTCCATTCATCACCCTCTTTCATCCTAATTTGATGATACCCACTTTACAATCAATTTTTGTGAAAATACATGACCCAAGTAATTCATCCAACATGTCATCTAGGATAGGAATGGGATGTCCATACTTTACCATAATGTTATTGATAGCTCTGCAATCAACACACATTCTCCAAGTTCAATCCTTCTTAGGCACAAGTAACATCGATACCATGCACGGACTCATGTTCTCTCTCACGTGTCCTTTGGTCATCAACTCATCAATTTGCCTTTGAAGTTCCTTTGTCTCCTTTGGATTACTCCTATAGGCTGGTCGGTTAGGAATTGTTGCACCTGGCACAAAATCAATTTGATGTTTTATTCCTTTAATAGGTGGCAATCCACTAGGCACATCGTTAGGAAACACATCCTCATATTCCTGCAACAAAGAGACAACAACACTAGACAAAGATTGGTCAAGTTCGTTAGTATTAAAACATGCATTTTTGTACAAGAGTACAAATATAGGCTGGTTTGTATAAAAAGTACTCTTGGCATCACTTGCCTTAGCATAAAAACTCACTTATTTTTTTGTTTTTCTCTCATTTTCTTCACTTTCTATTTTCTTTTCACTCTCTTCCTACAACAAAGAGACAACAAAACTAGGCAAAGATTTGTCAAGTTCGTTAGTATTAAAACATGTATCTTTGTACAAGAGTATAAATATATGCTGGTTTGTATAAAAAACACTCTTGACATCACTCACTTTAGCATAAAAACTCACTTGTTTTTTTGTTTTTCTCTCATTTTCTTCACCCTTTTTTTTTCTTTTCACTCTCTTTTCATCATCTTTTTTTAAACTCTCGGTTTCCCAATTTTTTTCAACTCATTCTCTCTTTTCAGTTTTATTTGATTTTCATACACTTGTCTTGAAGCCAACGGTACAAGAGTAATGGTTTTATTGTTTTTCACAAAAGAATGCCTATTCTTGAACCCGTCATGAATGATCTTCCTATCAAATTGCCACGGCCTGCCCAATAATATGTGACCCGCATGCATTGGAACAACATCACAAAGTACTTTATCCTTGTACTTCCCAATTGAAAAAGAAACTATTACTTGCTTATTTACCTTAACCTCCCCACAATCATTCAGTCACTGCAACTTATACGGTCTAGAGTGTTTCAAGGTAGGTAAATTCAAATTTTCAACTAAAGTAGTGCTAGCCACATTAGTACAACTTCCCCCATCAATGATCATACTACATACCTTGTTGTTAATGTGACATCTAACATGAAAAATGTTCTCCCTTTGTTGTTCCATGTCATCCTCTTTGACTTGGACACTTATAGCACGCCTAGCCACAAGTGACTCACCCTCCACCGGATACTCCACATCAACGTCACAAGCGTCCTCAAGTGATGGCATATGGTCAACATCACCCTCGCTTTTGGTTTCCACCTCTCCACCAACACATACGATCATGGTCCTCTTATTTGGGCATTGTGAAGTTATGTGACCTACTCCCAAACAACGAAAACACTTAATATCACAATTGCAAGTTTGAGATTCGGTTTTACCTTTGTTGACATCGGGGACTTTATCTCTCCTTTTTGGTGGTTCAATTTTAGACTTAAAAATAGCCCCTTCGCATTTCCTCCCTTTCGACTTCCATGAAGTAGAGGAGCTCGAATTTTGAAATGACTGAGTTCCTTTCCTTTTAAGCTGTCGTTTCACCTTTATTGCCATGTGCAACACGTCCTCCAACTCCATGTAGTATTGCAACTCCACCACGTTGGCAATGTCTCGGTTCAGCCCATTCAAAAACCTCGCTATGGTAGCTTCTCTATCCTCTTCTACACTAGCCCGAATCATGGCGATCTCCATCTCCTTGTAGTAGTCATTCACGCTCCTATAACCTTAAGTAAGACTTTGTAATTTTTTATGCAAGTCCCTATAGTAGTGACTAAGGACAAACTGCCTCCTCATGATGGCCTTCATTTCCTCCCACGTCTCAATAGGCCTTTCATGGTTTCTCCTTCTATTCATCACAAGTTGAACCCACCAAATAATATCATAGTCAGTAAACTCAATGACAGCGAGTTTTACCTTTTTCTCCTCGGAGTAGTTGTGGTACTCAAAAATCAACTCCACATTTTTCTCCCATTCCAAGTACACTTTAGGATCGTTTTTCCCTTGGAACGACGGTATCTTCATTTTAATGTTTCCTAAGTTTCTGTCAGTTCCATTTTGCCATCTTGGATCTCTTCGAAAACCTCTACCACGCCTTTCTCCCATTGGCACGAACCTGCCCTCACCGTTCAATGAAGCTTGATCCCCTTCATCTTCAGAATCATTCACGTGCGCACGCCTTCCTTCTAGCATTAGGGACTCTTTGGGAATGCCCCTCATGCCAAGTAGTAATAACATCGTCTTGCCTATCCATTCGATCCCAAATCTCATTAAACACCACGTTCATGCGTTCATATTGTTGTTGCATAGCCTACAACATGAAGAACAACTCCTCCCTACCTTCTTTGTTTGATGTGTCACCCCCGAAAGACATAGTTTTGAAACTATAGAAAAATGTTAGAAATAATTCCTCACAACAGTCCCTCACGTGTTTACACTCAAATTATGTCACTCACACTCGTGTTTCACTCTTAAATTGGCTTTGTTTTCGATATTAGTCTCACACTCTCTTGCCTTTTTCCACTCGCAGCTTCCCATTTTTAGTTTTTTATTAAACTAAGGACGGTCAAAAATAGGCAAGTCAATCAGCCAATTTAATTGGTATGGAACTGGAAAGTCAGTCAGCCATTTAACCCTTCTAATTCCACGCCCACTTAAACCATAATCAGTCATTAATCCACGCCATTGCTAAGGAAATTACGCACAATTAAGCAAGATCAGCCACATCAATAACTTGGATTAAATTTATTACGCCTTCATCTTCCTTTGGGCCAAGCTTGGAATGCCCCATTTTAGAACCAGCCCAAATCTCTTGAATCAGCCCATTAAGTGCTTCTTTGATCTTCTTAGATCTTACTCTAGTAATAGGCCCAACTGGAACATGCAATGGATCCTTTAATGGTGCTTGTTGATTCTCATCACAAATCTAGTAAAAAATGAAATTAAAACACATGGTAGCTATCTTGTTTGGACGGGTTATTTTTGGTTCTGACGAAAAAATGCGACAAAACCTTACAGGCATGCTAAAAACCATCCTTGGTTGGATAAAGACCGGCTGAGACTCCAACTAGACCCTTTGAGAATAAGCTCTGAGCCAAACGGGATCCAATCGTGATATTGATTGGATGCCTCGGGGCTCAACATTGATCCCAATTCTGAATCCTTGTTCGAACACGGACCAATGACCACTCTGACCAAAGCTCATAGGAATTTTCTCCAAAGCTTGTCCAATAGGCGTGTACGGACGAGCTTTAGACCTCATTCGATGTCGTCTCCGCCCGATTTCTTCATGAATTCAAACGCAACTTCGTCTACATAATCTCTATGTCTATTAAAATTATCTTTCCCCAAAAAAGATGGGCTACTATAGATTAAGAAACTATATGCATGCCAACTACGACCTAAAACACCATAGCCTAAATAACGCAGGCACAAAAAAGTGACAGGATTCTAAGGATTGGTTCTGTTGCGCCCCAAATTTTTAAAGTCTATTTTAGAGATATTTATTTGATGATGATTATTTTAATATTCATAGTAGTTAATGATTTTAATTCTTGAAGAATCTATGGTGTTATATGAATTTACGGAAAGTGGTAACTAGAGAATGGTAATTTGTGGAATAATAGAATAGTAATTGGTAGAAAGAGTACCATATGGTAGATAGAATAGTGATGGAAGGTAGAATAGTTAATGGTAGGTATGATAGTATTTGGTAGGTAGAATAGTAAACGGTAGATAGAAGAGTAATGGAAGGTAAAATAGTTAATGGTAGGTATAATAGTATTTGGTAGGTGGAATAGTAAATGGAGGAATTGTAAATGAAAGGTAGAATAGTATTTGGTTTTTTTTTTTTTTTTTTCAATAAATAGAGCTTCCCCCTTCACAATTTCACCACTCATCTCCCTTCTCTTCCACATATTCTTCATTCTTCCGCTTTCTATTTGGTCTTTCTTTTTTTTGAGAGTGTTTACACAGAGCAGAGAGAAAGGGCGAGACAAAGCGCTGCAAGAAAAAAAGAACACAAGAGAGAATGGACTTGAGAAATTAGTTTTAGAAAATATACTAGTGGTGTTAGTCGGATTGGAGCAACTAGATTTTTCAGACCACTTTTAGTTTCAATCTAAAAGTAAGTAAATTCACTACCCATTCTAAAATTACTTCATATCATGCTATTTAAATAATCTTGTATTAAACTGTAAATAATTATTTTATTTACCATTATGAAAATATGTTGCATGCATGAAAGATTTCTAAATGAATTATTTAGAAAGCTTCTATTTCTTTTAAATGCTTTCTAAATACAGTAAGTTTATATTTGGAAAAGTTTCATTTTTGAGAAAAGAAATTTGAGAAATGATGATGATTATAAGAAATAAGAATGATGATAAACCCTCTTACATGTTGTTCTAAGATGCATCAAGAAAAGTACAAAGAGAAGTACAAGAGATGAGATAAATGTTTATAAAATGAGGGTGCATGTATGAAGGAGAGTATTTTTGGCCCCAAGAGATAAAGAAAGAAATGAGTTCGGTACCGATGCTTAGGATGGAGGAGCAACCACTGAAAGAGGCTTTGCCCCAAGGTGGTTCCATCATTTTTGCCATGCTAAGTGCACCTTTAGTTAATTGGCTAGCCGAGGGGAAAGGGCTGTGGCCACAGTATCTCATCCTAGATCGCAAAGGCCACGCAACCCTAGTACACGAGGGTAACAGTGTACATGGGCCCTATTATGAGATAATAACTAAAAATAATCGCATTGATGATTTATGATGATGTTTTATTACTACTGGCTACGTATATAATTTATGTGATTTCCGATTTCAAAACTAGGAACATATATTTTATGCTGATCTGATTTTTAAAACTGGGAACAAGGAGTAAAACTATTCATGGTTATGGATTTTTCTTACTGGGTCCCTTTGGGCTCATTCAGTTTTATTTTTTGTTTTCAGGTAAAGAGCACAATGGAATAGGAGGTTGGAATGGGGGTGGGAACAATTATTAATTTTATAATATTTATGTATCAACTATTTGTAATAAGTGTAATAAGAACTGTGGTCATAATTTGACATTATGCAACTAAGAATTATCATTTTCGAATTTCACTATTTATCATATTTTGTGATAAAAATTTTATATGTTTATCATATCCTTTAAAATTAAGTACTCTGATAGGCCTTATAGGCATCATTTTAGAGAAAAAGTGACAAACCTAGCCCAAATCGAGTCAGAATGGAGATTCAATGAAAGGGTCAACCAATAATAACAGAAAGAGCGGGATACGTAATCTTGTCATGGTGAATAATGACAGGGGTGTATTTGGGTTGCCGGATTTGATGAAGGCGGCGGCGGAGGTGCTTAGGAATGGCGGGTTGGGGTCGGCCTATAGGGCGATGATGGCTAATGGGTTGTCTGTGGTGGTGAAGAGGATGAGGGAGATGAATAAGTTGTAGAAAGATGGGTTTGATGAACAGATGATGTGGTTTGGAAGATTAAGGAACCGAAATATCTTGACCACTTTGGCCATTTCCAGCAAGAGTGGCAGCTTATTATATCTTTTACATGGCCTATGGGGTGGTTGCCCAGCCACCCTAACAGGCCTGGGGGTGGCCGGTGAGTCACCCCTAAACCACCGTTTTGTTTTTTTGTTTTTTTCCCCCCTAAAAAAGACGTCGTTTTGGGGGTATTTTTTAAATTGATTTTTTTTTCAAAAGGGTATTTTAGTAACTTAACCTTGCCAAAACGACGTAGTTTTGAATTTTCCATCCTATTTGATGGTCATGACTAATGGAGTGGCCAAATTGCAACTGTTTGGTAGTTTGGAGGGCTACTTTATCACTTTTTGAACATTTGGAGGCTAAAATGGAAATGACTAGTAGTTTGGGGGGCTAAATTATATATATTTTTTCCTAGATGTTATGTTGAAATGTGTAGTGAAAAACTAGTAACTAAAATGAAAAAAAAAGTTGTATTTTAAGTAGTTAAAATGAAAACTCTTACTGGAGATGTTGTAATGTATGATGTTGTTATCTCTAAGCATGATAACTAAAAAACATCTCCCAAATCATATTAACAAGCAGTGCCTAAGTCTCTAAGAGCGGGCTTGGTACGTGCAATGGTTATTCCATTAGAAAAAGAAGGTGGAGTCCCTAAGGGGTAGCTCAATCGGCTGTGAACCACGCCTCATGAAGCGGAGGTTACTAGTTCGAATCCCCCCTCCCCCTTCCTTTGTGTGGACATGTCAAAAAAAAAAGGTGGAAATAAATAGTTATTCTTATTCCTTAAGGTAATAATACGAGTAATGCTATATACCATCCTTTTATCTCACAAAACTGATGTGATTTTTAAAATTACTATTAAATTTGAGATAGATCACTATTAAATTTTGTGATTATAAAAGTCATAACAAATTTAAGGGGATATAATGAGTGTGTATAACATTACTTGTAACAACACATGTTCATCAACGGAGGCCGACTACGCTCAGGGGTGTCATTGGGGGTGATGTGACCATCCCTGGTGTTCTGTCTAGATATCCATATAATATTTCAACGGAGGCTGACAACGCATGTTTTTAGAATAATTTTAAAAACTACATTTTTAAAAGTATCTCACAATACTGATGTGACAGTCCCAATTAATTTTTGGATTAGTCATTATTTTAAAAACAAAGGTGGAAGCTTGGTTGGGCCTACTAGCATTATGCATGAGATAATTAAATAAAACGTGGTCTATGGTATCAGGGCTGTACAAGTGGGTGGTTATGCTAACCACTACTAATCGATATCTGCTCACCGCTAATTCGCATATCCGCATGTGAATACAGATAACTATTTATATTTATATATAAACAAAAGACTTTACAGTTAAGAACTATTTATCTGACTAAAAAAATAGTTAAACAAAACTAGCATGAGAGGAAAGTTGCAAGTCATAATTGAGATATTAAAAAAATATAAAATGAATATTTAAGTCAAAAGATATATAGTAAGCATCCAAACTAGTGTCTGTTGGGGTGGTTCCCTACTAATTAGTTGTTAATGTATATTTATTTGCAAGAAAATCTACATCTACAAAATAAATTCTCATGTTCTTCTTCAATATAAAAACTATCACCCCTAAACAAAAGATTAAAGCAAAAAGAAACTGATAACTAAAAACACCTTATAATCATCAAGCATTTGTTATTAATAAAAGTATCAAACACAAAATTGGATTTGAAAGAAGTTGCACCAAGTAACATAATGTCAAACCTTAAACTCATCATGGATATTTGTTTAGAGGAAAAAAATATCTCTAATTTTGTTGTTTGAACTGTTAGAGTTTTCATATATAAAGCCTACTTGTATGAATACGTTTCGAACAATTTGTTCTTTTATTTAAAATGAATTTTATAAGACTCTTATTTATTGTATAAATTACTAGCAATATGATATCAAACTATTAAAAATTCAAGGGCTTAAAAAAAAAAAAAAATACTAAAATAAGCCAAAACACTAAAAAGATGCCTAACACTTTCAAATTCGTTTAAAAGTAGGCCCTAATAAAATCTCAAAAAAAGTCTAAAAGATTAAGATAGGCCCAAAAAAACCCATTACCTGATATGCATATAGCAGTTAATAACCACACATATAGCGACTATTTAGTAACGGCATGGTGTAGATACAGTCACATAAAAGTCATAGCTGCATAATATGGATGTTAACATTGCTCAAAAGAAAAAGAAAAATATAAAAAGAAAGGGGAAAATTCACTTTACCCCCCTGAAGTTTAAGGTGTTTTTCAATTTGAATCCTAATGTTTAAAAATTTGCAATGTACTCCCTAATTTTTTTTAAAATTTACAATTAACACCCTCCGTTACTAATTGCCATCTAAGTATACGGAAATTGTCAACATAGGAGCAGGTGAGAGGCATTTGCTTCTTTTCTTCTTTCACTCTAACGCCCACACGACACCCAAAAGGGGTTCAAAAGGGGTTGACGAGAAAAAAATCAAAACAAGCATTGGGTTTTAATGAGGGGTAATTACGTCATTTTACTAGCTATGTTGGGTACAAAATTGGAAGACGCAACATAAAAATTCCACGTGAGATGCACGTGATGTCATTTCCGTTTACTTAGACGACAATTAGTAACGGAGGGTGTTAATTGCAAATTTTTGAAACATCAGGAAGATACATTGCAAATTTTTAAACATTGAGGTTTAAATTGAAAAACACTTCAAACTTTAGGGGGTAAAGTAAATTTTCCCAAAAATAAAAGATTCCTTTACACTGAGTTGGCAAATTGTTATTGTCTTCTTAGAGTCATGAATGGAGACAAGGACATTGGTGCTCAAATGCCTGCTCTCATGAACTCCATTATGTGTGTAAACTTGTCGAGGTTTCTTCGAATCTTCCGGATTCAAATGGGCTTCTTTTCTATTGAACTTCTTCCTTACTTCTTGGATATTTCCCTGTGTAGTGTGCCTCCTATATTCATACTTGTGTAACAAACTTAGAAATAGAAAAATATAATAATAAATATGTTTATTGATTGACCCGAGAGAAGTTTACTTGGATACCCACATTTTTAAGGCAATATATATAGCTAGAAATGAAAATAAAAACAAAGTATTAACATATAGCTTCCAATAATTTAGTCATAAATTTTGATTTTGGCATAATATATTGGGTAAATTACTAAATTAATTCATGGGGCAAATCTATCCATATGGTATATATAAAAAGTATCTTAAAAATCCGTGTGGTATGATCTTGTTTCAAATCAATTATTCTATTAAAATTTCGTCAATTTTTTTTTTGAGGGACCCCTATGAAATTATAATTCTACTCTCAAATAAAAAAGTCAAAAAAAAGAAATAAAGAAAAAAAATAAAAAACCTTTAGGGAATAGTAGAACCACCCGCCAAAGGTGGCTTGAGCGGGTGGCTAGGCCACCTCCTCTCTTGGGTTGGTTAGCCACAGTTCGACCACCCCCGTTGTGTTTTTTTCTTTTTTTAAAGGGTATTCATAAAAAAGTCATGGAATTTGTATGGAATTATCAATTTGATCGGGAACATGCCACGAGGATTTTTAAGATACGTTTTATACAATCCAAACCTTGTGGGTCAATTAATCAATTTAGCCTAATATATTTAGAGGAAATCACAATTTTTTATTTTTTACTTACGATATGAATGAGCTATATTGGTTAATTTGCCTAGACTTTAGGAAGTAGTACTTTTCCCATTTTAGGTCCATTTTCAATAGCAGATTGTGACAGATAGGAAATAAGTACTACTTTAACAATTGGATGAAATAATTGATTTAACATGAGCTAATTAAAGATGAAAACAAAAACCTAGGTAGCAATTCAGTAAAATCACTTCTTTACTATCATTAACCTTTGTAGCCATGTAATAAATCTTTCTTTTATATATATATAAAGGAAAATAATGATTTTTTTGTATTGAACGTGAAAAAGTTTTGTTTTGTTTTGTATTGATTTTTTTATTTTATTTTATTTGAATAGTAGTAAAAAGTTAATGATGTGATATAAAAAGTGAGAATCTTTTGATATTGAATTTTTTTTAGAAAATGAGGTGAATAATATTTGGGGGTGGAGGGATGTTTATCAAACACTTTCTAAATTCACATCTTCCTTATCGGCTTAAATTTTTGAGATAAGTGATAATGTCATTACTTTATTTCTCATGACAAATTTTTAAGGAGCTACCTATAAACGTTAAAACACTTTGCTTTCTTCTTTAATTAATGATATTATAGATAAAGTCAAATGATTAATAATCAGCATCAATCATCATAATGATTATTAGTATATTGGAACATACTAATGGAGGGAGGGGAATGAAAGTTCCTTACGTAAAAGAAATATAAAAAACTCATAGTCAAACATGGGAACACATGACCTAGAAGTCGTAGGCTAACTAATCAACATAAAAAAGGCTCATGTTTCCTGGTTTTTTATTCGTTTTTTTTTTTTGTCAAGCAAAGCATGGCCTATGGAAAATAAAAAATAAAAAGACAAAATAGAAAAATAATAATATTTTGAACCCTATGGAAAATAAGTAAAGCATTTCCAGGTATAATGTACGAACTTCCCTTGATTAAGCGGGGAATGACATAATAAGAGAAAATGTCCCCAGATGAGTCTGAAGAGATATTTCATATTTGCAATGACATCGATGACGTCCTTATGACCTTATATATACGAATGAATAGCATGCTATGCTGGTGCATGTTTTGTTACATCAGGTTAATATATATTATAATTATTTATATATTAAAATTATTGTTAAATAAGATAATGATATATTATTATTTTTATTAGAAAAATAAGGAAACTTTCCTATTAAGCAATATCTCTGGTAGGAAATATATGATTTGTCTCCCATTAGAATAATATTTTTTTATTTACATGTATTTTTATTTCTGACATATAATAGTCTATATAAACCTAATAATGATCAATAAAATATATGAAAATTTTAATATTCAACTCTAGTAGTTATTTTGGGAGGTTTATGGTTCTTTGAATTACCCTAAAATTAGGAGGCCCAAGATTCGTTGAATTATCCTACCAAACCTATTGCTCTCGTTGATTATTTATCCCTCGTTACGGAGGTCCATAACACATTTTCACTTTGATAAATATTACAACATTATCAATAAAATTTGGACTCCATTTGGAAAATGTTTCTTTAATTTCATGTGATTGGTATTATTGACAATCTTGATCAAATCAAAAACAATTTGGTTGACTAGAAAAATTTCATTTAAGTGGCATAAAATGGTTTTTCTTTATTTATGTAAATTTTTTTCGAGTTTAAACTTCTCCTTCAGGAACCATAGTATCCGACCTCCTTCTTGAACGGGCTCTCTCTATCTACTGTTGTTGTTATTGCCATCGCTGTCACGAATTTTCTGTGCAAGCCAAACGCTAGAAAGTGGTTTAAAATAGTTATTTTTTTATTTTTATAAACAATTTTCGAGTTTGAGCTTTTCTTTGTTGACTCACAATATCTGACCTCCTTCTCGAACGGACTCTCTTTATCTACTGCTGTTGTCGTTGCCTCGCTGTTGCGAAATTTTTGTAGAATAATGCTGGATTACTTACTTCTACTTATTTACACCATTTTTTCGCATTTATAGATGACTTTTAAAACCACTGTTAAATTAAAATTCAATAAAGACCTTTATCATACCAAATGGTAATTTTAAAAATTACCTATAAGTATGAAAAAATTATGTAAAAAAATGAGAGTAAGTATAGTATTCTCTTTTTTTTATGAGCCAGAAGTTGTTTTCTACTTTTACTGCTGAAATCATTTTCCCGACAAAAAAAACATTTTTTCCCGACAAAAAAAAAACATTTTATCTCAAAAGATAAAAAGGGTGGGGGGGAGTGGGGCTAACCCCTTACCTTCTATAAATAGTTTCGACTCAAAACCATTCACAAACTACGAGGGCAAGAACAATAATGGGCAGCGAGGAGAAGCAACTTAAATTAGCGTCTCGAGTTGGGATAATTGGGGCCGGCGTTAGTGGCATTGCTGCTGCTAAACAACTCTCCGGCTACAGCCCTGTGGTTTTTGAGGCCACCGATTCAATCGGCGGTGTCTGGAAACACTGCTCTTATGCTTCGACGAAACTACAAACCCCTCGGTGTGATTACGAGTTTTCCGATTACCCATGGCCGCAAAGAGATAACTCATCTTTTCCTTCGCACGTGGAGGTTTTGGAGTACTTGCATGGCTACGCAACACATTTCGATGTGTTGAAGTTGATCAAGTTCAACTCAAGGGTGACGGAAATTCGGTACGTTGGTGACCATTCTGAAGACAGCGCAGAGTACGGGCCTCTGCTAAGAGGTCGTCCTGTTTGGGAGGTTGCTGTAGAGGATACCCCATCCAAGCTTGTTCAGGTGTGATGATCATTTCTCTATTTATTTAAATTTTTTTTTAAAAAAAAACTTCAAAAACGATTATTGAACTACTAAGTATTTTGAGAAGATCCTTCAAATTTCAAAAACTCTTAATTTCACTTCCTTGAACTTTTAATTAATTGATGCAATATACCAACCCTGTCAATTTTCAGCGTTAACTTTACCAAAAACTGACAAAAATACCAAAATACCTTTAATTTTCGGTTTTTATTTTTTATTTTTAAGAAAAAAGGAAAAAAAAAAAATTGAGTCACAAGGGTAAACTTAGAATTTTATAAAAAATTAAAGAGTATAAATGTCCTTTAATCATGTTTACCATCCATTTAACGTTGAAAATTGACGGAGAGGTACATTGTATCAAATTGAAAGTTCATGGGTGTAATTGAGAGTGTTTAAAATTTGAGAAGGCAAAGTCTTCTCAAAACACGTGATAATTCAAAAGTCCTAAGTGAAGTTTTCCCTTTAATTTATTTAATTTATTTTCCTCTGCTCAAGCTTATTCAAGTAATTTCTATATTAATTGAAGAACTTGTTTACCTGAAAACTACCCTTTTATTCTGGAAGTTGGTTACTCTGCTGCTTCCTCTTGTTTGTTGGTGTTTTGGTTTCTCTACTGTTGTTGTTTCTGATTTCCTTTGTGTTTTTTTTTAAAGGAATAAATTATTTTATTACACAATTTGTGTGTAACAAAAATTATATCCGTCAAACTTCATAAATATGTATATATCAATATTGATATTGAGTAATGCTAGGTACCATTTTTTTATTTTCCTAAAATCATCTTAAAGCTGATATAACTTTTAAAATCACCATTAAATTTGAGATGAATCATACTTGAATTTTAATCCAATAGTAATTTTGAAAGGTATATCAGCTTTAAGAGAATTTTAAGAGGATAAAAAAAAAAGTTACCTAATATTACTCATTGATATATTAATCAAATAACATGTAGGCACTAGCTAGTACAAAAAGAAATAAAAATACAAAACAAAGGTTTGAGATTGTATTTGAGGGGTTTAAAAGTGCGTTTAACACTCAAAAAGTTCGTTTGAAGAAAAAAATACTCGCTTGATAAAAAAAATTAAAAACACTTTTAATGGTCCAAAAAATCTAAAAATGGACAAAACGCACTTTCGACAAAAACTTAAAAATGAAGCTTTTGCCAAAAAAACGCTTTTCGACTTACAAGCTCTATTTCTTAAATATAATCACAAATAGACTCTAAGTATAGAATCTGAATTGAACTTCTCAATAAAAAATTCATTCTATATTTTTCACATTATGACAAAAACAACTACGGTGCTACAAGTTGAGTTACACAACACAAGAGGTTTCTAAAACTAATTGAAAAGTAAAAACTAGTAATTAAGGTTATGCCTTCTTAATTAAATTAGAAGAGTAAAGTCAAAAGTCATTTTGTTTTACACCATTATTTAACTGGAATCTTGGTTTTTCTGAAGTCTAATTCATTCTTTGTTTACACTATTGATTAAAAAAAAAAAAAAAGAAGAAGAGGTGGGCATGAGACAAAAATGTGATTTTCACTTTTGTGTGGGGGCCATCTTGAAAAGTCAACAAAATACATGTAGGGCCAAACTTCTTGAAATTATGAAACCGATGAATTCTCTAAGGTTAAGAAAAATGTGTTTGAATTTTTGCTGGCTCTGTCACTAGGGTGGTAATTTGTGATTGCATGTCAGTTTCAGTCAGGTTAAAGCATGAGTATAAAATTATATAGGTCTAACTTTAATTTGATTCATTTAATTAAATGTATTAGGCCTTTCAATCCTAACCCGATAATTTCATGTTTAATTTGTGTTGAGTTTATGGATTATATCAAAAATTGTCAGTACTAAATGTCAAGTACTGTATGTCGAGTTTAGGTCGTATTGAGACATGGATATAAGATTTTATATGTTAACTCTAACATGACCTATTTAATTAAATGAATTATATTTTTTTAACCATAACTTACTATTCTCGTGTTAAATTTATATCAAGTTCGTAAATTAGATAAAAAATTGTCAACCCTAGTTAGTGATAATGTGTTATGAATCTTATGATAGATGTGGGCATGCGTGCATTTGCTAGCTGTGACAGTATGTTTGTTTAAATGCTCATATATTCCCCTTTTCCCCTTCTCTCGCTTTGAATAAAAAAAAAAATCCTCATATATTCCCCTTTTCCCCTTCTCCCACTTTGAATAAAAAAAAAAAAAAACTCATATATTCCCCTTTTCCCCCTCTCCCGCTTTGAATACAAAAAAAAAAAAAAAAAAAAAAAAAAAACTCACACACATATATATATAGTACACCTTAATTCATAATAATGCAATTTTTTAATGACTAATCAAACTGTCGTTTGCAGTGGTATGCTTTGGAGTTTCTTGTCGTATGCATCGGAAAATATGGAGACATAGCAAGAAGACCAACTTTTCCAGGCAACAAAGGTCAAGAAATATTTCATGGGAAGGTCTTACATTCCCTTGATTATTCTAAGCTTAACAAAGAAGCTGCTCGTTCTCTACTCAAAGGAAAGAAGGTGGCTGTTGTTGGCTACAAAAAGTCAGCTATTGATTTATGTATGGAGTGTGCAGAGGCAAACCATGGTATATATATATAATTCTATTCACGTGCATATTTATGCATATCTATTTATTTTAAAGGAAAATATTACAGTCACTTTCTGTGCTTTGACTCATTATATATAAAAAAATAAAAATATAACCCCTTGATTTCCAATTTTATAAAATAGATCGACCTTTCATTTGTATTTGATCAAATTTTCTAGCATGTTGGTTTTAAATTATCAATTATGCCATCTAAAAATAAAAAAGAAATTAAAAGGGGGCAACCCTACCCTCTGCAACTCACCCCAGGTTCTTATTTATTTATTTTTTTTGTTAGAATGTAAATTAAATGATTATTTTTATTTTTTATTAGTTTAAGTTTTTAAAATAATTGGTGATTTAACATGCTATGAGAGACAGAGATAACCCTGTTAAATATTTCATGAGTTGAGACTTTACTTTAATTAAATTAAGCTTCTTTTATAAATGTGCCTTGTTTGGCTCTTGCAGAAAATGCTTAAAAATTGATACTTTTGGTTTTTCTTTTTCCTAATTTTATTGAAGGACCTGACGGGCAACCCTGCACAATGGTGATAAGAAGTTTACATTGGACCGTTCCATCTTACTGGATTTGGGGACTCCCATTTTTCTTGTTTTATTCAACAAGGTCCTCTCAGCTTCTCCATGAAAGGCCCAACCAAAACTTGTTCAGGACCCTGTTTTTATCTCTTCTATCTCCAATGGTAAATTCTTTTTTCTCATCATCTTCATTGCACCATTATTGTTATGATTATTATGATGGTGATGATGATGACGACGATAATGATTATAATTGTTAGAGTAATGCTATTCTTTATACTTATTTATTACATTAATTTCTAGTGGCTAGCGTGAAAAACTACTTAAAACACGTCACTACAAATTTATTGAAATTGACTCCTCAAACTATCTAGTCTTTACTTAAAAACCGTTTTGCGGTTTTAAAACGTAATTTTTAAAAATGAAGTTCATTGTTTAGCAAAATTGCAATTTACCAAACGCACCCTCTTGATTACGATTTAAAAAATACATATTCTTTTATGATTTCAAATCATAATTCTTTAAAACGCTCTCTCAAACGATACATAACTATTCAACTTACACATTATTGTTTGGAAACAGAGAAAAGCAGTTTCCAAGTTCATAGAGTCATACTTGGTGTGGAAGCTTCCCTTAGTGAAGTATGGACTGAAACCAGAGCATCCATTTGTGGAGGACTATGCTTCCTGCCAGATGGCCATCTTGCCTGAAAATTTCTTCTCAGAGGCAGACAAAGGAAACATAGTGTTTAGAAAAGCATCAAGGTGGTGGTTTTGGAGTGGGGGGATTGAATTTGAAGACAACACCAGATTGGAGGCTGATGTTGTGATTCTTGCTACTGGTTTTGATGGCAAGAAAAAGCTTCAGGCTTTGCTTCCTCAGCCCTTCAACAATCTCATGGTGGACTCCTCTGGGATCATGCCCTTGTACAGGTAACCAAATTCAAAACCCACATCTTCTCTTATTTATTTAGCCTCTTTTAATTACATTTCCGTTAGAATTTTCTGTTAAACTCTAACAGAGGACACAAGAATGCCCAAAATACTTATGTTTAAAAAAAAGAAAAAAAAAAAGCGGATAAATATACTTTGACCCCCTCAACTAACAGCTATTATATATATTTTTTTAATCATAAACTGACAGTTGTGACATTTACATACATCAAACTACCATTTTGTTGTAATTAAGCCATTTTTTTTTTCCAAAAATACCCATATTTTATTTAAAAAAATTAATTAAAAAAAAAACTAAAATCAAAATTTCATGCAAATTCTTTCTATACTAATCAAACTTTACTCTATGTATTTTAGTATTTAATCAAAATTTAATTATTTAATAATTAATTAATTTATTTTTTATTTTTAAAGAAAATATGAATATTTTTGGAAGAATGACAGAAAAGTGGCTTAATTGCAACAAAAATGTAGTTTAATGTATTCAAGTGCCACATTTGTTAGTTTGTGAGACTTTTTTTGAAAATGGCCAGTAGTTCAGAGAGCTTAAGTATATTATTTAACCAACAAAAAACAAGAAGCTGAAAATTTAGTGGATACCCCGCAGCCATGTTGTGGATCTAGTATTCTTATAAGTTTTGCTAAGTATAAGAGATATTCCATTTATTTACTGTTTGATTTAACCCAAAACTCTAACGGTAGAGGTGAAATTAAAAGAAACTGCTAATAAAATGATATGTAACAGGGGCACTATCCATCCATTGATTCCCAACATGGCATTTGTGGGGTATGTTGAGAGTGTTTCTAATCTGCACACGGCGGAGATACGGTGCAAGTGGCTTGCCAGGCTGGCTGATGACTTGTTCAAGCTTCCAAGTGTTGAGAAGATGCTTGAACAAACATCCAAAGAGATCCAAGTCATGAAAAGGACAACCCGATTCTACAAGAGACATTGCATTTCCACCTTCAGCATCAACCACAGTGATGAGATTTGTGAGGAGATGGGGTGGAGTTCTTGGAGGAAGAAGAGTTGGCTTTCGGAAGTTTTTAGCCCGTATAACAGCCAAGACTATGCATGAAGAGCAAACTATATATAATTCACTTAGAATAATGCTATATATTACGTTCTTATCACAATACTCGTATTATGTTTGGTTGATGTAATAGCTTCTATCAGTGTTTAATTTTGTTCTAAATAAGGGCTGATGGGTACTATTACTGTCATATCAACCTAAAACTGATAAGAGTGTAGTATATAGCATCTGTGAATTTATTTGGGTATAAGAGTTAAGGGGCGAGCTAGCTAGAGAGATGATCAACACTACAGATGTTTTGCAGTGCTCCACATATGATAAGATCAAATTTATATTTGGGAACATTTATTTTTTTTGTATTTATGTCATTGTTTTATCATTACAATAGTGGAATTACTTACAAATTCTTAAGCTTTAATTTTGCTTTTTTTTTTTTTTTTTTTTTTTTTTTTTTTTCAGGCAATATAAATTTTCACTGCATATAAAATAGAAACATGGGCATGGGTTTCTAGGAAATTAGATACAAAGCTAGGAAAAATTAAAATGAGCCTTTCACATATAACTAGAAATGGGCCGAAGCTAAGCCCAATAATGTTATGGCACAAGGCCTCCCTCAGTTTTCAATTTTTTATTTTTTATTTTTTTTAATAAACTTAAATGAGTCTGCTCAGTAAAAAAACATTAAAAAAAAAAAAAAAAGTTTTTTTTTTGGCTTTTATACTAAAAAATATATATATATTTTAGGAAAGCTTGAAAATGACGATTGTTTTTTTAAATGCTCTTTTCAGGCATTTTTTTTAATAGACAAAAGTTATATTTTTCAATATAATTCCAAACATGCTTATGGTCTATAAGAATAGATCAACAATTGAACTTCAATCCAATATCCTCAATGTTTCTCTTCAAAGATTAAAGAGAGGAAGCTCAAAAAGAAGAGACAAAATAATATTTGTATAAATTCGATTATATTAAGGTACATAATATGAAGTGGAGGCCGTCCTGGAACTTTAAAAATTGACAAATAAGAAGAGAACCGCGTGAGAAAGGAGAAGAGCCTACTCCTTTCTTTCTTACACATTATTTCCCCCCCCCCCCCCCCCCCCCCATTGGCCTGCCTGCTTTTAAGTTCTTTGCAGGAATTATTATCAAGATTGAAAAGAAGAAGTTTCTAGGACTACCGAAATTTAATAGAAAGAAAAAATAGACCCAAAGATTTTATCAAAATAGGAAAAAAAAAAAAAAGAAAAAAAAAGAAAAAAAAAGACAAAACAATCCTTGTCAGGCTAACCACTCCCCATCCATACCTTCGATTTCTCCAAACTCCATTCTGTGTCAAAGAATCACAAAGGGGAAAAGAGAAATTAGTGAACTTGAAATTAGATTAAACATAATTGTCCTCCTAGCAAGCGACAATCAAATTAGAAACAATAACAAAATAAGAAATTCTTGTGGGATAGAAGTATTTTTCGGTCTCTAAAAGTGCGATGTGTTTCGAAAAGTACATATTATTTTTAGTGGTATTAATAAAAAAGAAAATATGTACTTCTCATATTTTGAAAAGCATACGATACTTGGAAAAATTCTTACAATTCAGTTAGTAAGAAATTTATATTCATTCTTGTGGGTCAGTAATATGGGACGGGAATCCATAGTAATTGCTCAAATTACTGTCAATTTGATTAGATAATATGAGAGATTTTATATGAGACTTCTCTGTGTGAATAAGTGGCTGGATTCCGATCCGGTCATATGAGGCAACCTTTTCAAGTGAGGCCATGATCATCTGAATGGCCGCAGCCACCTCTATGATATACATCTAAAATTCCATCAGGCCATGAAGTGCGAAAGTTTGACAACTTTCACTAATATTGGGCCATCACAAAGCACAAACCATACAAAAGGAAGCATACATATAAAGCCAAATTCCTCAATCAACACCTCAGTACTATACTGAGAAAAAAAGAAAAAGAAAAAGAAAAAGGCATGGAATAATCCCAAAAAACAAACGTTAATTTCTGATACTTTCTCTTTTAATTGTCTCCGAAAAAGTTGCAGGATTCTTACCGAGGCAAGGCAAGATCTTGGAAGTAGTCCTCAGAGCAGTAATCATTCAAATGATGTTGCAAATAGCTCTGATCATTTGCATTCAACCAAGCTGGGAATTCCAAATTCATTATGTCATTCCATTCCATCTGATGCTGCTCTCCTACCGATCTGATCTCCGCCATCTCTGCATCGTCCATAGCTGCATGCAAGCTTCCTTCACTTCCACCAGCTGCAACTTCCTGCTGTGATATTGCAACCGAGGGAATTTCCTGATCAGCAGCCGCAGAAAGATTGGGGAACAAGGATGATGATGATGATGATGGAGATGAGGATGATGAGTAAAGTGATGAAAAGTTGAAATCATGAAGATTGAGATTCAGGCCTAAGGGCTGATTTGGAAGTGTGAAATTGAGAGTTTCTGCAGAAAAATTGTCTAGATATTGAGAAAAATTGGCTATGCTTGATGGGTATACTCTGGAATTTCTCCTAGATTTCATCATTTCTTCTTCTTGATGATCAAAACATGGGTGGGGCTGTTGTTGTAATTGTGTTTGTTGCATTTGTTGTTGGCTGGCTTGTTTCATAGCTTCCCTGTGATATTTAAGAGCAGTGGCAATCTCTCTCCTAGCCTCAGCCATGTTAAGCAGCCTTTCTTTGTATGGCCTGCTGGCATGGAGTCTCCTTCTAACTTGTTTTTTATGTTGCTGAGGTTGTCGGGGTTGTTGTGCTTGGTGGGTTTCCACACAACCTTCACCCAATTCTGTCAAATTTTGAGGTTCTTTGTGGTTCATGGGATGTTTGGTTCTTGAAGAGGCTATTTGTTTCACTAGGCTACGGATATAAGCACCAGAGAGATGATGAGTTTCCTCATCTTTGTGCTGATGATCACTAGGCTTATCTAATTCCATTGCTTTCTGGTGCGAACGTATTGTGAGAACCATGGGTTTCCTAATATTCACACTGCAGAGGCAGAGGTTGATCCGGAGGAGTCCTGAGGGCCTCATGGGTGTTCTAAATAGTTGGGGACCGTCTCTAGGGTTTTAAATTCTTTTGTCTTTTTCCCTTTTTGTAAACAAACACTTGCTACCATTTTATTATGCGATTGGAATGGGTAGTTAGGAGGTTAGGCATTACTATTTATCTTTTTCTTCCCGCTATACCTTTAAAGGTTTGTCTATAGAACTATGCAAGAGCATTATCTTTAAAGCTTGATTTTAATTTTTTGGAGTATATAACTTGGTACGATCGGAGCTTTTGATACACAGCCTCCCAAAATTAGACTATAACTTTTAATCTATCTTCGTTGAGGACGGACTTCCAAGAACGAAAAGTAATATATAGAAACAATCACCTTAATGATTTTGCCAAATGAAATGGAGAGGTGAGAATTGGCAATAATGTAAAAGAAAATAATTTTCTTCTTTGTATTGCCAAAGAACTTTGTATAAAAGTAATTTTTTAGTTTAATCTAAGAAAGTTACAAGTGGTAAAGGAAATGATTTTCTTTTTATAAACATGAGAAAGCTAGCTTTTAGTTTTCTAAAGGTAAGGAATGACCAAACGGTCAACAAGTAATCTGATGATTTTTTTAATAAAAGCTCATGTATTGGATAACAAGCAGTAATAACGTTTGAAGAGTAGAATCATAAAACTTATTAATGACAAGCGGTTATAAAAGTAGGAAATTGTTAAAGCTGATTTTTTTTTTTTTTAATAAAAACTCGTGTCAAACTGTAAAAGAGAAATAATTTTTGTAACACTACACCAATCTTCCACATATTTCAAATACTAGAATAAAAGGAGATTGAAAGCATGCATTAATTAATGTGGTACCTGAAGGTTCTAGCCACACATGATAAATAAGTAGGAATTTAATGAATCGTGGTAGAATTAGACTCTTTTATTCAAATTTACAAGTTGGCCAAACTTATCATCCACTTAACTTTCTCCAAAATTTTGGGTTGTTCTATAGCAGGTTGGCACCTTATACACCCCTGGGTTTTATGAGTGCTCAATAGACTTGCCAAAGTCTCATAGAAGACGATACCACCTCCATACTCAGATATGTGGCATCCATCAGGAGTATGTGCAGGGAACACCCTATCTCAACAAATAGGGACTATGAACCCATTAAGAGTTTTAAACTCATCCTTATTCGCTTTGTATCTTTTTTTGTTATGCCATAGAAAGGGCTTTCATGAGTACTCTAGAGTCCTACCCAAGTCTTATAGAAGGTAGCACCTCAATAATCATATAGATGGCATCTATCAAGAGTCTATGAAGGGAACACCCCATCCCAATAGGTAGGGACCATTGATCTATTAAGAGTCTTAAACTTATACACCCCTGGGTTTTATGAGTGCTCAATAGACTTGCCAAAGTCTCATAGAAGACGATACCACCTCCATACTCAGATATGTGGCATCCATCAGGAGTATGTGCAGGGAACACCCTATCTCAACAAATAGGGACTATGAACCCATTAAGAGTTTTAAACTCATCCTTATTCGCTTTGTATCTTTTTTTGTTATGCCATAGAAAGGGCTTTCATGAGTACTCTAGAGTCCTACCCAAGTCTTATAGAAGGTAGCACCTCAATAATCATATAGATGGCATCTATCAAGAGTCTATGAAGGGAACACCCCATCCCAATAGGTAGGGACCATTGATCTATTAAGAGTCTTAAACTCATCCTCAACCACTTTGCATCTTTGTACATTCTTACACCATAGGGATTGATACATCTTTAATATTCTTAGAAAGCTAGTGGATAAACATAAAATGACAGTACCACACTATGATCACATGTGATTTCGTTTATCATTAAACTTCATTCATGGAATCTTCAATCATAGAGGTTGGGTATCAATCACAGTGTCATAATTTGAGTATTAGTTCTATCCCCCTTGATGTTTCTCTCACTAGCCTTTCTTGCTAATGACTTGGTCAAAGGATCTGCAAAGTTCCTTTATGACCTCATAAAGTTTATGGACATTTCACCAGTCTCAACTAGCTGTCTCACAATATTGTGTACTTTCCCATTATAAATCCTTTGCTCGAGCTATGGCAACCTGACAATCACAATGAACACACAAGTGGAGCTAGATTAGCATATAGGCAAATCAATTAATCAATAGGCTCCTTAGCCATGCATCTTCAGTTCATGCCTTCTCCAAGGCAACTAACTCTGACTCCATAATAAACTTTGTTATGCTAGTCTGTTTTGAGGACTTCCAAGAAATAGCTCATCTAGCCAGTTTATATAGCCATTGATAAGTTTTGCTCATCTGAATAAAAAAAAAATCCAGTTAGCATCACAATATCTTTTCAATATAGCAAGATAACCACAATGTGACTAATCAAAATTAATTGAGTCCTTTAAGTATCTCAACAATTTAGAGATAGCATCCCAATGCTCAACACTGGAATTATGAGTATATCTACTCAATTTGCCAACAACATGTAATATCAAGCCGAATATAATTTGTCAAAACATCAATCTACCAATAATTTGTGTATATTTTTCTTGCAAAACACCATCACCGTGATTCTTAACCAAGTGTATCTTTGAATCATATGGTGTAGACATATGCAGATAATCAAAGTGCTCAAATCTTTTAAGCATCTTTTCAACATATTGTGACTAAGATAAAATAATACAATCATTATCTCTAATAACTTTAATGTCCAAAATGAAATTAGATTTACCTATGTCTTACTTATCAAAATTAAACACAAGAAATCTTTTAACTTCATGCACAACACTAATGTAGTTCAAAAAATAAACAAGTCAACAATATAAATAAACAAATAATGACACTTGCGTTGTTGTAAAACTTGCTATTCATTTACTTGCACCATTAATCAAATATGTATTAGATAATATCACATTGTCAAACTTTTGATGCCATTGTTTAGGAGCTTGCTTTAATCAATACAAGAATTCCACCAATTTGCACACTTTGTGATCTTGACTAGGGATTACAAATCCCTCGGGCTGCTCCGTATAAATCTCTTCACCATTTAGAAAAGCAATTTTGACATTCATTTGATGTATAACAAGTTTATAAATAGAAGCAATGATAAACATTATTCTAATATATGCAATTCTAGTGACCGGAGAATAAGTATCAAATAATCAACATTTTACTTTTGCTTTTAGCCTTTAGCCACCAAGTATGCCTTGTACTTATCTATTGTACCATCTGATTTAAGCTTCTTCTGAAACACCTATTTACAACCAATTAGTTTGGTCTTAAGAGGTAGCTCAACGAGTTCCTAAGAATGGTTAGACATAATTAATTCTAATTCATTATCTATAGCTTCTAACAAAAAAAATGCATCAAATAGATTTATTAATTGCTTCACCATAACATATTGGATTACTATCAATAATATAGGCAATAAAATCATTACCGAGATTCTGTTACGTGAATGATTTTTTTGGGATCGTAATACGTAACAAGGATAGCATTTAGGTTCTAAGGCAACTTACACCTTAGATTCTAAGGGAACCTAGACCTTTTAGATTTTAAGAAAACCTAAAACCCTTTTTCAAACACAAGGTTTGTGATTAATTCTATGATTTCTTTATTAATGAGTTTGATGTCTTTAAATAGACAATTACAATGCATAGTAAAAATAAAAGGCTAAGTAGAATAAACTACTCTAATGATAATATTTATCTCTAATATTTAAATTCTAATCCCTAATTCTAATGTTATCTTTAAAGATAACATATTATCCTAAGGTATTTTAATCATAAAATACTTCTATTATTAGACCCCTAACACTCAATTCCCCTAAAAATGGACCTTGTCCTCAAGGTCCTACAAATTTGAAAACATCTTAAAGTAGATTTGAACATGAAAACTTTGAAGTCTTGATCACATCACTGGTAGCACCTTGGGATAATTCAACCATACAAATAATTCAGCCATAGGAGCCAGCTATGTGCAAGGCTAGTACATCTTCCTTAACGTGTGTTCCACCAAAATAGCTCAACTATAAGGCAAGCTATAGAAAGACATACTTTTCCTTCTTCAAGTGGGATGGCCCACGTGGTTGGATGCATTACGAAGTCTGCTAGCTTCTTTGTTCTTCCTTCTTTGGCCGCGTGTTCCTCAACCACAAAAAGGTCTCCAGGCTTCTCATACGCTTCCTAGGCGGTTGTTCCGAGTGTGGATTTATGTCAATGGTTGTACTATTCATCATAACAGCACCAATGTTTTCCACATCTATACACACGACATCTCCAATCTTTGGCTGAACTTTCAGATCTTTTATATTTTCCTTCGGCTTGTATGAGCGATGGCTCGTTGCTGTAAGGCGCAATGGTTGATGGATTGCCACCACTATGGTTTTTGGGTCGAAGTGATGGCACCCTTTGTAGACAAACGCAGGGGTGCTTGAACGGTGCTGGACAGTATGACGATTGTTGGTGCGATTGGATGGTGGCGGAATTGGGTGGTAGTGAGATTGAGTTGTGAAATTGGGGCTTCAACATGGCGATATGGTTGAACGTCGACTTTATTTTTTTGTACATCAAACCCCTTCTTTGAGAGAAAGCTGTCAATATTTTTCTCCATCCTTTCCATCATTTGCATTCGCTCATCCATTTGGTCAATTGATTTCTTGATAAAGCATTCAGGCATAGTTATAAGACTAGAAAATTGTTGCTCAAGTCGATCAAGACGTGAATCCTCCATGAATCATTGATTGTTGTAAAAAACAACTAACATGGCTGCTCTTATACCAAATGTTACGTGAATGATTTTTTGGGGATACGTAATACGGAATAGGGATAGAATTTAGGTTTTAAGGGAATCTAGACCTTAGATTCTAAGGGAATCTTGACCTTTTAGATTTTAAGAAAACCTAAAAGCCTTTTTCAAACACAAGGTTTGGGATTAATTATCTGATTTCTTTATTAATGAGCTTAATGTTACGATGCATAGTGAAAATAAAATACTAAGTAGAATAAACTACTCTAATGATAATACTTATTTCTAATATTTAAATTTTAATCCCTAATTCTAATGTTATCTTTAAAGATAACGTATTATCCTAAGTTATTTTAAAACTAAAATACTTCTATTATTAGACCTTTAACAGATTCCTTTCTGTTCTAACTCGCTTGTTTCTTCTCAATTCTTACACATCATCAACAATTTCTTTAGAAGCAACAGAAGATTCATGTAATAATTTGTACTTATTCTTCAAAGGCAATACATGCTCAAAGACAGCATTTTTAGATCCAATAATAGTATTGTAATCTAAAACATCACTCTTGATAACAATGAATCTATAGCATCAACTATTGCAAGCATAACCAATAAAATCACAATCGCAAGTTCTAGAACTAAGTTTTCTTTATTTTAGGCTCGAGTAACACAACATTTGCCAAACACTACTTCCCAAAGTTTGTAAGTAGCTTTACCAATATTCTTATAAGGCACTTTTATTTTGAATGTGACAAACCGAAAGAATATCTTCTCTTGTAATGGATTTACATGGATTTTTAGTGTAACGTCCCCAAAATTAGCCTCGGCTAACTTAGCAAGGTTACTGGCAATCACCCAAATTTAACCAACTTGTGGCAAAATGGGGGATCGCCCTTCTAAGCATTATCAGAGTTAATGCATAAGAAGGTGAGATAAATCTGAGAAGCACTATTGAATCACCAAATGGACAAGTATAATTCTCAAACTCAAAGGTACTGTACCACTCTTGGTTTCTAGAAACATGTTCCCTATAAGAGTAATAACAGCGTAAGTCTAACAACTTAGTAAGTAAACCTCATAATTGGGTATGATAAAAGTTCATTATTAAGTAGAAATAAATGTGCAGTTTTGGAAATCATTAAAAATGAGGTGTTGTCCCCGTTAATATACCTTTGAAGATATGGTTTGGTTAAATAAAGGGTGGTGTACTACCTGTGGCAATCGCCCAAGTATTTTAATGTAAAAAAACTATTGCTTTATAGGTCATAACTCTCATGTATAGTCTACTCGAGATATTACCCCTTCTCAGCAGGGTTGGCGTTGTCCCGAGGGACCTGTAATACAATGCCGGTACCCTGGCCATTGTAGGCTACCGTCCACCACTAGCAGCACAATCGAGTCCGACCTCAGGTGGCCTACGCTACTAGTGATGTATGTCCTATAATGACCAACCATTAGGAAATGGTTGCACCGGTCACGAAAACCATTGGATTGAAAGCCCACACAAACACACAATGACCATAAAATGAAGTCTATATAATAAGCCCATGACCATTATTTTACACGTACCGATTTACCATGTCATACGATGCATCCTATCAACTAGTTAGTAAAGTAGTTACCAAATTATTACAAAAAATAGACATGCTCATATCATATGCATGGTCAGTCAACTGGCATATCTCACATTTTTAAGGAAAGTGTTCATAAGTGTTTACTTACCTCGTGCTCTCGCTTGAGTCCTTCGACACATCGTTATGCGCATTACTGGAGGATTTGGATAAGTGTGGTATGAAGCCTTATCTAATAAAAATGGTTGATGGACTCTAAAATACACAAGAGTGAGGCTTAAGGGCAGATGCCTAGTTTTTTGGCCGTACGTACGGGCTCAAGGGCGTACGTTCGGTCAATGAGTTAGGCAGTCCGGCCAAAAGCTCCAAACTGTGTTTTGAGGCTTTTATTCAATCTAAGGGTTGATACATCTCATCCTAGGCTATTAAGCAACACATGCATCGTAAGAAAACACATTATCATGCAACACAAAGAATCAAAGAGATGCTTTACGGTCTTTTGAAAACATTTCTTGGTTTTGTATGGAAATGGGTAAAAAGCTTGACATAGCGTCTTTTAAAAACTTACAACATTAGGAAAGCAATAAGAACAACATCAAGAGTATAAAAATGGGCAAGGGGTTACCTTGGATGATGGCCAACTCCTCCAATCTCTTCTCCCTCTTCACCAAATCACTCCACACACACTAGGTTTAGGGTTTCTTGAGTGTAGGGGAGGCTGGGGTCGAATGGGGGGTATTTATAGGGGCTTGGGGCGTGGTATGCTCTGAAAAGGTGGAGAATGGGTTAAAATTGCTTTTTGGGGTGTCAGCATATGCACTGAACTATTGGGCATACGTACTCACTAAATACTGGTGCGTATGTATGTGTAACGACCTCGATGGGCAAATCAATTAACTAGTAATTGACCCCATGGTTTGTCTCCTAGCCCTATCCCTCATAGGACAAGACTTAGGGATCACAACCTCTAATAAGCGAGAGACCTCAGCGAAAGACCTCAGCGAAAGACTTTCTAAACTACAGGAATAGAGAACAATAATGAAGCAATCACACATTCATACACCAGAGTAAACATAATTCCTCATAATATAAAAGTAGTCATCAAATATATTGGTCATCAGACCATCATCAGAATAAAAGGTTACATCCCATAACATAATTGTCTTACAAAAGATCAACAAATCAAATCCTAAGTTTAAGCAAAGCTAAAGATATAACAATCTTGATTATGTCTGCCCGGGTAGTTCCCCCGTCATCCCACATGGGGTATAACGACATTGGATCCATGTCCTTAAAAATTACTTGGATCAGGTTCTACACGATCACCCATGTCCTGTCCATTGGCATCCTTGTCTATGCTAGCTAAAACGCGCAATTATTCGTAATGGAGGGGGGAAAACATAAAATAAAGGGGTAAGTCTAAAGACTTGATGAATGGTAACGCAGATAATACCCATGCCAGTTTAGTGATGAACACCATTTTTATAAAGTATGCAATAGTTTCATCATGGCAGTTTTTTCACAAGTGTGATATAAATATATGATATATGCATATGATATAGCGTAATAGTGATAATTCAATAATATGGTCTACCCGAGATATTACCCATTCTCAGCAGGGTTGATATATGCATATAAATATATGCATACAACATATGTTGTATGGCCACCTGTAATACAACACTGGTGCCCCAGATATTGTATGCTACCGTACATCCCATTAGCAGCACGACCGAGTCCGACCTCGGGTGACCTACACCACTAATGATATCCATCCAATGGTCACGAAACTGGATCCATGGATCCAAGGCCCATATAACATACACATTTGACCATAAAGTTAACATGTATAGTAAGCCCATGGCCGTTATTCCGCACGTACCGGTGTACCATGTCATACGATACAATTAATCTTGTCCGTATTTTACATACATGCCCTTTTTACAAGTCTCACTTTCATTAACATGTTTAGCACAACATTTTTTCACAAGAAGCTAGAGTTCATGTGCAATAACGTGTATATCGTGAGAGTTGCAAATATTCATGTTTTGGTACACAAAATAGACGTGCAATATAAAAAAATAAATGATGAGCATTATGTGAGTTAAAACTCACATGGGTCAATTAAATCTTCCGAATATCCCTCCAACAAGTTCGGGTCCTCCAAATCAGTGGAAAATCTTCTAATAGTCCTTAGTCTAACTTAAAACAACCCTAAAACATGAAAACATGAGCTATTGGATGGTTGGCCAAGATAGCGTTCCCTGAAATGCTTCCGACCATATTTCCGAGCTCGAGGCCGTACGTCCGCCCAAAAGGTTTTTAGGTGGAGCCTCATTTTGTCCATGCGTACTCCTTTGCTCCCAAACCAACTTCTAGGTTACCAAAAGGCTTTCTAAGACTTCCTATCTCAAAATAAGGTTATCCATGCATACGATAACATGCTCGATAAAGGTAAAACACTAATCCGCCAAGATTAAAGCATAACCTAGCTAGAAACTCAAAACAATAACTAAGCTAGTTTAATCAAGCGTTAAAAGAGCACAACAACATAGAAAGAAAAGTTAAGTGTAAAGGGTTACCTCCTAGAAGCAAGCCTTCCAAGAACCACCTCACCTTCTTCACAAAAACTCACAAACTCATAAAAATACACTCTCACAGAGTTTTTGGGAGCCTAGGGGCGAAAATGGGTGTGAGAGGTCAAAGGTAAGAGGGGTATTTATAAGTGAGAAAAAGCAAAGGGTGCAACCAAATACTCTGAAAAGTAGCGGACGTCCAGTACTATTTACACAGTGGTTCAAAGGCTATAGCGTACGTCTAGGTATTATCCAGAGGTTTTCCAAAAAGCAGCGTACATCCGGTGGTCCCCCATCATATGCCCTTGTACTTTTTGCAAGCGTACGTATGGTGGTCCCCTCACGTACGTCCTTTACTAATAACAGGAGCGTACGTCCGGTATTGATGGGAGTACGTCCAGTTCGAAAGTCCAAAATATCCAAAGTGCCCTTCCAGTTATTCTTAGTTACCCAAAACCCAAATTAACCCCCTAACTAAGCTACCTAAGCCTAGTTAGTTTTTGGGTCACTACAGTACGGGTTGTCCCCTATCGTACGTTCTCACTAAAAGACATGAGCATACATACTGTACTATTGGGCGTATATACTCACTAAAAGATAGGAGCGTGCGTATTGTACTATTGGGAGTACGTACTCACTAAAAGACAAGAGAGTACATGCTTAAGGGGTTAGGTTACTTACAAGGGTTTAGGTCTTTTGTTATAAAACCATATTTTAATCCTTTTTAAAATGGGTGTTTTTATGGGGTATTACATTTAGTGATTTTGGTCTCGGCACATACTTCACATTTATCCATATTGGAATAACTTAGTGAATAAATAATTTCGATTTCTTTCATTTTCTCATTGTAGGTGAGATTTACATATATAAGTCTATCAAACCAAATATTAATAAAATAAACAAAGGAAGCACAAGAAGAGAAATTTTCCTTCCTAGCACACAATGGATTTAAGAAATGAGTTCCATGATCCCATCTTTCTCCAAATTATTTTTCCACATAAACAAACTACAAAATATGATGTCATTTTCTATTCTTTCTTTTATCACAATTGACAGTTTTATGAAACATTAGTTTTTATTTATTTTTTTTTTATTATTATTATTTTTTAAATACATATCATGACTTGTGATTTTTCAACATGGTCCCTAATTTTTTATATTTTATATATAGGGATTGTATATCTCAATTCTAAGGTGTAAGACCCCAACAAAACACTCATTTTAATAGATTAATGACTTGCTACAAAAACAGTTAATGCTTTCATAAAACATAGCTTTAAAAAAAAAAAAAAGACCCAAATTCCATATGATTACCCCAACCACTAGAAGTTTCCAAGACCAAATCCAGAAACCCCACTCTCTGACCGAGCGTTCGCTATGGATCACAAGAACATTCGCCCTTAACTTAAGTACGAGCGTTCGCTAGGGGACCACATGAGCTTTCGTTGACTAGCCCTTGAACTAGTGGGCAATACTGCAGAATATACGCTTGAACCCTTTTATCTAACGAGTAAGTTTGCTAACACACTGAAAAGCAGTTTCAACCCATTCTCCACCTTTTCAGAGCAAGACACGCCCCAAACTCCTATATAACCCATGCCTTCAACCCTCAGCCTTCCCTAACCTCAGAAAAACCCTATCCTTAGTGTGAGAAATGACTTGGAGAGAGAGAAGGAAGAAAGCTTGGTGCTTTTGCCATCTTCTAAGGTAATCTCCTTACCCATTCCCTTTGCCTTTTTCTGTTGTTCATAGTGTTACATGTTTTAAAGATGTTTTAACATGCCCTTACACCTATTTGCTTACAAGGACCAATAATGTTTTGAAAGTTTTTAACCCTCCTCTTATTGCTTTGAATTGCATGATAACATGATGTGTTACTTTGCATGTGTCTACTTAGTAACCTAGGGTAAGGTATATCAACCCTTAGTTTTAGATAGAAGCATCAAAACATAGCTTGAAGCTTTTGGCCAAGGAACCTAACTCACCAGCCGATCGTTCGCTCTCGAGCCCGAGCATTCGACCAGGAATTGGTGATGTGGAACGGTCGCTCTCGAGCCAGAGGGTTCGACCAAGAATTAGGGTTCAACTACCCCTTCTTGATAGATAGGACTTAGTACCATCCTCGTAGGAGTTCTCTAGTACTGCGCATAACTATGTATCATATTTTGTTATAGTAAGGATTGGTAATGTCGGACGACTCAAGTGAGTGCGAGAGGTAGGTAAATACATACGAACACTTTCCTTAAAACGTGCGATATGTCAGCTGATTAAGCACGCATATGATTCTATAGTCAAACTGTATAGATGTGTTATATGGCCCTAGGATTCAATGGTTTTTTTGTGACCGTCACAGCTTTAACGGGCGAGTCGCTACAAGACGTACATCATTAGTAGCGTAGGCCACCCAAGGTCGGATTCGGTTGGGTTGCTAGTGTTATGGACGGTCGCGTACAATTGTCGGGGCACCGGCATTATATTACAGGTCCCTCGCAATAGTGCCAACTCTGCTGAGAAGAGGTAATATCTCATATAGACCATATAAGATAGTTATAACCTATAAAGCATTAGTTTTCTGCATTAAAACACCTAAGCGATTGTCTCCAGAAGTACACTATCTTTTATTAACCAAACAATACTTTTATAGTGTATTAACGTAGAAAACACATCTTCCAAATGTTTACCAACATTGCACATGTATTTCTACTTAATGATAATTGGCTCATGTTATACCCAATGTTGAGATTTGCTTACTAAGTCGTTAGACTTACACGGTTATTACTCTTGTAGGAAACCTGTTGCTAGAACCAAAGAGTGGTTTGGTTGCTACTACGAACATTGCTTAAGAAAGACTTTCACATTGTTATCAGGTTTGCTTAAGTTATTATTAGTTGCTCCGTGTCCATATATTGAGGAATATACATATCCCTTTGATGACTAATAGATTACTTATATTATTTCACCTAGATATGAATTAACTCTAATGATGCTTAGAGGGGCGGTTTCCCATTTAGCCACCAGTTGATTAAACTAGGGTAATTGCCAGTAACCTTACAAGACTGGTCCAAGACAGTTTTAGAGAAATTACAATATAGTATCAGAGCCTATGGTCTTGCTGACCATAGCGGATAATCTGAGATTAGGCCACGACACACTTGGTATAAATCTTGAAGGATTGAAACATAGGATAGACCTAGGTTCCCTAATTTGTGTTTGATTGAGGTGCGGCCTAAAGTAAAAGCCTTTTGTTTGCTTAGTGTTAGGTTGAACAGGATCACATGCTTTGTGTTGCATGCACTTGATCCTACTCTAAACTCATATGAGCGATGGATGCCGACGTCGGGCAACTATTTGAGAATGGCAGGCAGAGTACGGGCCTTATGCACCCAGATACAAGCCTCGTTCCACACAACACAAGCTTTCAACCTGACCCCTTCGAAGGCCGAAGTCCCTACCACGGGATCTGATCCAGGGAGGGAAGGTACAATCAGAATCCAAGAGCGGCCAAACAGTGGCAAAATGGAAGCGTTGCAGCGACGCAACGTCTCAGCAATACGGGATTTTCCACATGTCCCCAGACGATATAATCCTTACCTTAGTGCAGAAAGGAAGCAGAAAATGCACAAGCACCTGAATACACCAAGATGGAGCAAGAATAGATCCAACTATTGAAGGCATGAGCTGATGCAGGAGGAATTTAGGAAAATTATTATTTTAATTATACATGTGTGTTTTAGTTTTCCTTTTTCAATAAGGATTGGGTTTTTCTTTTTCTATTAGGATTTGTTTTCCTTTTCCTATTAGGATTTGTTTTCCTTTATTAGATTTGTTTTTCATTTTCCTTGAATTTAGGAGGTGCCTAGCCTATATAAAGGCATCTAGTGTTTGTTATTTGAGAATTCAGTTTATACTATCAATTAAATTTAAGTCTTTCAGAGTTATTTCTCTATTTGCATATTTGGGGCACTTAAGAATTTTCTCTTCCCTATTTGTTATTTTCTCTCTTCCTGAATTCCCTTTTCTATCTTCAAATCTTTTCTGTTCCTTTTATACGCTGTCAGAACAATCTTAGTTCTACCCTATGTCAGTTGGTATTAGAGCTTAGCGTCTTCTTGGGACGAATTTATTCCATTAGTTTTTCATGACTAGTGGTCGTGGTCGACGTAGACAAGTTCCGAATGAGGAAGTCCCTTACCATGAGCACAGTATACAAGACGTGATGATTGAAGATTTGCAGAGGTAGGTTGCAGAATTAACCCAGCGTCTAGCGCCGCAAAACTTGGGCATGTATTGCGATATAGACGGTCGCAATTCAAAATCCAATTTCGAAAACCCGTATCACAAGCCTGTTCTATTTTGGGAACAGCGTGTTTGGGATGAAGGACATGAATACTCAGACTTTAAAGTTATGTTTGTTAATGAAGACTTTCAATATGAAGAAGACGTTGAAGATCCTTGTCAATGTTTCGTGTATTGGAATTCTCCACCAACTTATGATACATATGTTGACGATGAAGATCTTTTAGAGGTGGAGGAAAATTTTATTTTCAAAGAGGAAGAAATAGTTGATCCCTTTTGGGAGATTTATATGCCGCACAAATGGGAAAAGATAAATGAATACCATGTGAAGATTGGAGTATCTCAATATGATATGCAGAGTTTTCAAACTACTATTCGCAGTCATATTGTGATGGATTGTAAATTGTTTCTCTTCCGGTATCAAGTTGCTTTGATGTTGAGAAGTACGGGATGGAAGGGATTAATTGGACATCCGAAAGATCGAGGAAAAGATGATTTGAACTCGAGGGCGAGTTCTTTCCAACCCGAAGAGACTGATGCAGGAGGAATTTGGGAAAATTATTATTTTAATTATGCATGTGTGTTTTAGTTTTCTTTCTTCAATAAGGATTGAGTTTTTCCTTTTCTATTAGGATTTGTTTTTCTTTTTCCTTGTTAATTTAGGAAGTGCCTAGCCTATATAAAGGCATCTAGTGTTTGTTATTTGAGAATTCAGTTTATACTATAAATTAAATTTAAATCTTTCAGAGTTATTTCTCTGTTTGCCTATTTGAGGCACTTAGGAATTTTCTCTTCCCTGTTTGTTATTTTTACTCTTCCTGAATTCTCTTTTCTATATTCAAATCTTAGTTTTTGCTGCTTTTATACGCTGTCAGAACAATTTTAGTTCTGCCCCGCGTCAGGAGCCCTGCCAACTGGGTGGGAACAAAAAAAGGCCCATTTCCTCTCCAACATCGACAAGAAATATGAGGCATTGGTTAAAGACGAGGAAGACCTGTCAGAAGAGTCGACCGGGGAGTGCTAGACTTAAAGGTTAGGTAGCTACAAGATAGCTAGGTTACACATTGTACTACCAGTACATTTTGTATTAGACACTCATGTGTTTCGAAATGAATTTTGAAAACAAAATGAATTTCACTCGTGCCTCGGATTTCACAAACTCGATTTTCGTGTCAAAAATCCAATTTACCTTATTTTGATACTGATAAGCGCCGAATGTTGCACATTCAAGCCCTTTAATTTACATATGTTAATTCTTTAGCATTGTTATTTGTTTGATTTTGTTTTGTTTTTGTGTTTCAGGTCTTATTTGACAAACATTGGAAATTGGGCTTAAAAGGACAACAATTTGAGCATTCTGGATCTACGATCGATCGCAGCACCCCTGGGATCGAGCGCACCTGCGCTCCAGCGTCTGCGGATAGGGATCGAGCGCAATGCGCTCGTGCGTACAAAAGCTAAGCTCGAGCACCCATAATCTCGGATCGAGCGCACACGGGCGTACAGTGCACGGCAAGAATCCTTTTCCAGCTTGGGCTTGGTTTTCAGTCTCCCAATTGGACTGGGAGACTGACTTTCGTTCTGAAATTTCTAGGGTTTTAGGGTTTTCCAAATCCCTATAAATAGGGCTCTAAACATTGTAAATAGACACACCTCCTCTTAGAGCTAAAATTTCAGTAAATTGTCTTTGGAGCTTAGAAGATCATGAGCAGCTAAACTCAAATTGTGGGGTATTGATGTAACCCCTTCCAAGCACAATAGTTTGATTGTATTTAATTTCTAGTTTTTCTATTTATGCATGTTGATTGTATAACTATGAGGATTGCTACAATTGATTTCTGCTCTTCATATTAAATGCAATTGTTCTTAAATTCCAATTCAATATTAGTAAAATTATTATCTTGTCTTAGAAATTATTTTACTATTAATGAACTTAAATCATTCTTATTTTCTGTGATTATAAGAATGATGGTTATACAATGGTTCTTAATTGGCATGTAATCAATAGGGTTAGATAGACCATACCTAGGAAAGACAGATTGTACTACACCGTAGTTTAGTGTAATTTAGGTAGACGATCCGTGCCGACTAAAGATGGGTTATGCTATTCCGTTGATTGCATGAATTTATTTTCATATGTTTTCTTGTTTAATTTATAATATGCATATAAAGAATTGCTAGAATTAAATATGGTTAACCATTGGTGTGCGGATTGTGGTGAAATCAATACCCTACTCTCTCTCTCTCTCTCTCTCTCTCTCTCATATATTTACTTCATTTATTTCCGTTTATTTTATGCACTTTAAATTCACACAAACACATCACTCTCTTTTAATTAAGTTAACTTTGATCTTTTAATTTTGATAATTAAACCCCTGCAGTCCTTGAGGTTCGACACCCTCAATATAGCCCTATCCTACAGGATTCGTACTATTACGAGTGGTAATTTTTATTATTGATATTTTTGGTCACAAAAATACCATATCAGATACCTTCCCTCTATCTTGGGAAAATACCTTGCCTTGAAATTGCTTATTTCAGAGAGAAATGAGAGATTTTTCCCTCTAGCCGAACGCTCGTTCACTAAGAGCGTACGTGCGCACTTAAGGGAGCGTACACTCACCCCCAAGGCCAAACGTACGCCTAGGACCCCAAGTGTCACTTCTTTAAAAACGGTCGAACGCTCTCAAAGCCCTATTCATTCCAACATTCTCTCATTTTCTCGCAACATAAACACACCCAAAGTGGTTTTCGGTCGTGTATCTTCAAGAACCAAGCGTCAATTCCATTTTCCAACAAAGGTATGGGGATTTTGACCCTTCTCCCCCATTTTCGCACTTAGGATTTGATTTTAGGATTTTTCTTATTTTCTTGATTTTATGGTTTAATCATGGCATATAGTTGGTTGGTTGTGTACTAGGATCATATTTTAGGATAGATGTGCTTATGTTATGCATTTTTCCATCTTCAAATCGCTATCCATTTGGATTTGGGGATTTTTGCCCTAAATCCGAAACCCTTGCATTTCCTTGACCCCACCAAGCAATTGATGCATGGGTTGTGGCCAAATTCCCCTATGATGACCCATGAACAAAACCCACTCACTTCCTTGACCAAATTTGACCAACCCAAAACCCTAACCTTTTGAATTTAGGGGTTTTGCCATAAATTCGAAGTTTTTGATTTTAGTGGTCTCAATTTGGTCCTATGGACCAATTGAAACTAAGCCCCTTAATTAGGAACCCGATCTACACTTTTGACCAATTGGATTCGGGAGTTTCACCCGGATCTGAAAATGACCAAAATATCCTCCACCCTTAAATTGGGTATTCTTGTCGTAAATTGGGAATGCCTTGATTTGGTTTAAAGGTCAGGCCTACTTATTGAATTGAACCTCAAACCTTTTAATTTAAAGCCCCACTTATGAACCTAACAATTTGAATTTTGGGTATTTTCGTCTGCACCCTAAAATGACCAAAATGCCCCTAGCCCTAAGACCCTAAAATTCATACTTTGGTAACCTCGCATATTGGGGTCACCACTATAGGGAATTTCCCTTGAGAACAGTATCGAACACCTCACCCCATCGCCCTCAACCTGATCGAATTTCGATACTTCATCCGAAGTTGAAAATTACTAACATACCCCTAAGACCTACACCCTAAATCCCGCTTTTTACCAACTACCTTGGTGTCCTCACATCTTGAGGTTACCAATTATTTTAAGGCTATCCATGAGGTGGGTCCAAACATCTCATCAACTTCGGTGTCTTCACCTAAATTACCAAAATAATCCTAGTCTAACTTTATGCCTCGATATCCTCACATGTTATGATTTCCACTAAAACGGGACTCTCCTTATGACAAATCCAAATGTCTTGAGCCATCAACGTAACCCAATCAGGTTCAAAGTTTCTCTACAAATTCGAAAATGACCAAAGTACCCCTGACAACACAACCTTATCTACCTTTCACTGACTAAGGGTGTTTAATGAAACTCCTTGGGCAATTGCATAGTAAGAGCCAGACTTGAAAACTATTTTTGACTCCACCGGGTTCGGCAATTTTGACTAAACCCAGGAATGACCAAATACCTCTAATAACGTAATCCATCAATCGTATTCTGACCTTATTCTATGATCGTAACTCCAACCTTTATAACTCCACCAAACCCAAACCCTCATTAAACCTTCTTCATGCTCTGCATTATTTCACTTGCATTTTAGCTATGCTTGGGGGAGTTTCATTTCTAGGACTAGGATACTTTTACATATAGTTGGGGTAGGATGTTGCATGGGTACACTTAGATACATCATTGATGGTATTTTATGCAATGCAGGAAGATGGCATGGACCAAAGCAAGTGCAGCAACCTCATCCTCCTCGTACCCACGGTCCCGTAGGGCTAGAGCCCTAATTAAGGAGGCCCAAGACCCCGATTCCAACTTCGACTATGAGATGGAGGAGGCCATCTCTAATGCATCCCCAGTCGGCAGCTCTGAGCACGACGTCCCAGCACCGACACTAATACTAATGAAGACAGCTATACTTACGACCGCCACTGCTTCAGAGTCGGCAAGGCTGAGCGCTAGTATCGACTCCTCTATAAGGGTCGGAAGATCATTGTGGAGAGAGGGGTAGATGTGCCCGATGTGGCCAACCATGTCCCTAGGGTGCGAGAGCTGTTCGACGCCCAAGGCTTGCTAAAGATGGTAGAGGACCACAAATCGGCAACTGTGGAGCTAGTCCATGAGTTCTATGCCAACCTCCACTTGTAGCGCAGCAACTACTTCCAAACATGGCTTAGAGGCAAGCCAATTGAGGTGACCCTAGACCTCATCAACCACATCACCGAAGCACCATGGGTATGTGACCCTACCTTCCCATGGCCACTAGAGGGTGTTCCCACTTGCCGCCAGATGGTCGAGCACTTCACCAATTGGTGCCCCCACCGGATGAGCATGGAGGGATAGGGAGGCTTCCAAATCAACACACTCCAGGACGATGACCAGCTCATTTACCATATCATGATCAGACGGGTCCTTCTTGTGAAGAGCCTCACCTCCGTTACTCCAGAGAGGGCTCGCTACCTCTATGCCATCTTGGCGAGGACCTCCATCGACTTTGGCTTCTTTGTCTTCACCACAATGATTTGAATGTGGTTGGCAGATCATGTCACCTCTCTGCCATATGAGGCCCTGATCACTTGGATAGCAGAGTATGCGGAGGTATCTTTGGAGGGTATAACACTACTGGCATCGAGAGGACCAATCATGTTGCGGTACCTCAACGCGGGCAAGTCTCACCTCCGAGGAGCTGAGAAAGAGCTGAGGCCACCGCGAGCACCGAGAGTAGCAGCTGCCACCAATGAAGCTTCCTCATCCGCTAGTGGTCCTACCCTCGAGCGTATGGACAGCACGCTCAGCGACCTTCAACAATCCGTCGGCAACCTCACTATGGTGATGTGGAGATTAACGACAATGGTTTAGGGGATCCAAGAGGTACACATAGCGGACGAATCTATGATCCTACAGATCCAAAGTCATCTTATAGGACCTCCACTCGACGTGAGGGACTACGGCATTCATAGTCCGAGCATCAACTGAGGGAGAGGGAGCTCGAACGCGCTAGGTAACACTAGTCAAGGATCTGTAGATCGCAGCCCCAGGAGGACCAGGCGATCGTGCTCTTAGGGAGTGATCCCTTAGATATATATTTTTTTCTATTTTTGGGTAGTTGTATATATTTTTGGCTACATTATAAGTTCACCTTGGTGGTGGCAAATTGTGTATGTGGTTATTGTTAAATTTGTTATGCCTATTTTGACTCCATTACTGCTTTATATGTGTTTCTTTCAAAAGCCTTATTTTATGTTAACTCTCCTAAGTATTTTACAAACCCTCCCTATAAGGAAGGACCTTGATTTTATAAAACTCGCAATTTCGAGGACGAAATTCTTATAAGGAGGTGAGAGTGTAATACCCCGACAAAAGACTCGTTTTATTAGATTAATGACTTGCTCAAAAACGACTAATGCTTTCATAAAAATAGCTTTAAAACAAAGAGACCCAAATCCCCTATGATAAACCCAACCCCTAGAAGTTTCCAAGCCCAAATTAGGAAACCTCACTCTTGATCGAACGCTCGCTAGGGACCACACGAACGTTCGCCCTTAACTTAAGTATGAGCTTTCGCTAGGGGACCACATGAGCGTTCGTTGAACAGTCCTTGAACCAGTGGGCAATACCCTAGAATGTATGCCTAAACCCTTCTATTCAACGTGTAATAGTACCCAAATATTCGTTGACACACTAAAAAGCAATTTCAACCCATTCTTCACCTTTTCGCTCTCGAGCATGAGCATTCGACCAAGAAGCAATGCATCCGCCCTTTAACTCCAAATGTGCAATATTCGGGTTCAACGACCCCTTTTTGATAGAAAGGACTTAGAACCATCCTCATAGGAGTTCTCTAGTACTGGGCATAACAATGTATCGTATTTCGTTATAGCAGGGATTGGTGATATCAGAGGACTCAAGAGAGTGCGTGAGATAAGTAAATACTTTCGAACTCTTTCCTTAAAAACGTGCGATATGTCAGTTGACTGAGCATGCGTATGTTATGAACATGCCTATATTTTGTACAATTTGATAATTGCTTTAATAACTGGTTGATAAGATGCATTGTATGACATGGTACACTGGTACGTCCAGTATAATGATCATGGGCTTACTTTATAGACTTGATTCTATAGTCAAACTGTATGTATGTGTTATATGGGCCTAGGATGCAATGGTTATTTGTGACCGTCACAGCCTTAACGGGGGGGTTGCTACAAGACGTACATCATTAGTAGTGTGGACCACCTGAGGTCGAACTCGGTCAGGTTGCTAGTATTATGGACGGTCGTGTACAATGGTCGAGGCATTGGCATTGTATTATAGGACCATCGGGACAGCGCCAACCCTGTTGAGAAGGAGTAATATCTCTGGTAGACCATATATGATAGTTACGACCTATAAAGCATTAGTTTTTTGTATTAAAACACCTAAGCAATTGTCGTCGTAAGTACACCACCTTTTATTAACCAAACAGTACTTTTATGGTGTATTAACGGAGACAACACTTCTTCCAAATGTTTACCAACATTGCACGTTTAATTTTGCTTAATGATAACTAGCTCATGTCATACTTACTAGGTCGTTAGACTTACACAGTTATTACTCTTGTAAGAAACCTGTTGCTAGAACCAAAAAGTGGCATGGTTGCTACTACATACCTTGCTTAAGAAAGACATTCACATTGTCATCAGGTTTGCTTAAGTTATTATTAGTTGCTCCGTGTCCATATATTAAGGATTATACATATCCATTTGATGACTAATAGATTACGTAGATTATTTCACCTTTCTATGCATTAACTATGATGATGCTTAAAGGGGCGGTTTCCCATTCAGCCACCTGTTGGTTAAACTAGGTAATTACTAGTAACCCTACTAGACTAATCAATGCTAGTTTTGGGGGCGTTACATAAGACACTTCTCTAAAAAACATATTTTTGTTGGTAACAATTTTTCCCAAGTTCTATCAAGATAATAAAAGAAAATATTTTCAACTAAAGCCCCAATAAATATGGAAATTATTAGGCTCAACCATATAATAATCAACCAGTATTGACTAACTGTCATAAATACACCATTAGTATTAGTCTTAACATATAAAAAAAATTCAGCTGTTAAATAATCCTTATTAGGGCCATCAATAATCACATCTGTTTTATTCCGAACTAGCATGTTTGATAAACTTGAAAGCTAAATAATATAAATGAAGAATTAGCAAATTCTTTAAAAATATTCATGCTAATTTAGCGTGTCGTAAGTAATAGAATTTATATATGCTATTTCTTGTTTGGAATAGACAAATCAACAGAGTTATTAGATACAATATTCATGTAATTATAAATTTTCATCATCTTTAATTCAATCAAGGAGTACCTTTATCACTTGATTTTTTTTTTCTCTTAATAAATGAAATTGTATATCATGTCTTTAAACAAAATAAAATAAAATAAATCAAGGACTACGAATCAGATTTTAAGAACTCACGGGAGAGTCAACAATTTTACTCCAAGATCTTCCAAAATAGGCTGTCGCCACCACACACCAATTGGGTGTCATTAAAACCAATCGGCTTAGCATGCACACCACATCTCTTCCTCATACCATGTGCTTACCTGGAACAATCTTTAGCAAAGTGGTCTTACATGCACGCAATGAGGAATGCCTATGTGTTTTCTCCATTACAACATGAGTGTTGTAAATAGCTGGGACTGTCCCAAGGGCTATAAATTCTTTTGGCTTTTCCCCTTTTGTTTTTTTTGTAAACAAACACTTGTTACCATGTTATTATGTGTTTGGAAGGGGTAGTTAGCAGGTTTGGCATTAATATTTATCTTTTCTTCCGACTATAGTTACAAAGGTTTGCTTCCATGTCTCCTCTTCCTCATACCTCTTAATTTACATTTATTAATCATTTAGCTGTGTTGTTATTTAATGTTTTGTGTTAGTTATGTGTTTTTAGTATTTTGTAGGTTGTTAAAGAGAAACTGCATCTTTAAAGGGAAAAATGCAAAGTTTAGAAGAAAGCACACTTTGAGAAGATATAGATGATGTGGTTAAGTTTAACCCAATCAAGAAAAGGATTAAAGTAAAATTTCTCTAATCAGAGTCAAAATCGGATTGGAATCAAATTTAGATTCTGCACACGTTTCAGTATTTTGACCCTAACTTTTTTCTAAAGTATTGTATTTGGGTGATTCAAGCGGAATTGGAAAGCTAACTCAAAATACTAATTCGGACGGTTACTATGTCAAACTCGCCCCGCAATAAAAGGACACAAATTTGGACGAATCCTATTCCGATTTCAGACTTCTATTTTGACTGGGAGACAGACCTCCGAATTATCTAGGTTTAATAGGGCTTCTAGGACTTCCCTAAGCCTATAAATAGACCTCTTTGCATTAAAGAATTATACAATCCTAGAGAGCAAAATTCTACAGTTTTTCTCTTTAATTTAGTTTAGGTTTAGATTTTAGTTTTATTTATGTGGAGTTAAATTCCCAACTAAGGTTGGGGATGAAGCCTCACCAATGAAGAACTACGTTACTTTTCTGTAAGGTTTTATTATTCTGATTTTATTAAACTCAATTTCAATTGTTTTACTTCTTTTCAATGTGTGGAATAATTCTTGGATATCTTGTTGTGATTCAATGATACACTTGATGATTTAAGATAACTTCACATAATTTATTGCTTTGTTTTATTTGCTTAAAAATTGGATATCCCTTGGGATTTGTTCTTCGGATACATTTCATGTTTCAATTAAATTTGGATTCCTTTTGTGATTTGTGCAATGAATGGATACATGGGATGATTTTGACTAATCTTTTAAAGCATAGTAAAACATACATAAGATTTAATTTGTGAGAACTTCGGATTAATATTGATGAACATGAAGTATGTTGTTATGATTCGGTGAATGTGAATTCTCAAACCTTAGTACCTTTATTTTTTGTTTTACATTATTTAGTTTATGTTGTCTTTTAGTTTTAAAAACCCAAAATCAAAAACTTTTTGGAACTAGGTTAGGATAAATTTGTTTAGGTATAAGTTGTTCTTTTAAAAATACAATTACCTGTGGATTTAACCTCGCACTTGCAATCCATTAAACTATAAACGATTCGTGCACTTGCGAGTATTAAAATGTGCACATCACCAAGCGTAGCTAGGTAGCCACGATGTGCGCACTGAAATGAGGTTTCTCAATTAGGTACTTATGCTCGATTTTGATATTCGTAGCAAAAGTTATGCCCATTTTACTATACATTGAACGATATTGCCCTAATTACACCTAATTTTGTGAATTCTTGCCATTCTTAGGTTGATATTCTTTGTCAAGATATTCTAGCGTAATTAATTAATTAATTACCCTAATATTGCCCTAATATTGATATTCGTTGTCAATTGTTGTTTTGTGACTGGTGCAATCGTATTTGATTGATGGTCACTATAGGCAAACATTATTAGAAACGTGGGCCACTCGAGGTTGGACTCAATTGGGCTAATAGTGATGGATGATATGCGGCAATATCTGGGGCACCGGTATTGTACTACGGGTCCCTCAGGACAATGCCAACTGATAAGTGTCAAATATTGCATATTTGGACCCCTTTATTTACATTAGTTAATCCTTTAGCTGTATCGTTATTTAATATTTTGTGTTAGTTTTGTGTTTTTAGTGTTTTGTAGGTCATTGAAGAAAAACTGCAGCTTTAAAGTGAAAAATGCGAAGTTTGGAAGAAAGCATACTTTGAGAAGACCTAGATTGTGTGGTTAAGTCTAACCAAATCCAAGAAAAGGTTAAATCAGATTCAAGTTCAGATTGAATAAGATTTTGGATCGGATTCAAATTCAGATTCTGCACATATCTTAGTATTTTGACCATAACTCTCCGTTCAAATATCGGATTGAATTGATTCCAACGGCATTAGAAAGCTAGCTCAAAATACTACAATTTGTTGTGAAATAGGATTTTCGTAATTCTGACAGTTTCTATGGTAAAATCGTCCCGCAATTAAAGGACACAAATCTGGACGAATCCTATTCCGATTTCAGACTTCTATTTTAACTGGGAGACAGATCTCCGAATTATCTAGGTTTACTTGGGCTTCTAGGACTTCCATAAGCCTATAAATAGACTTCTTTGCATTCAAGAATATAGACACAATCCCAGAGGGCAAAATTCTTTTGTTTAGTTTTTCTTTTGGTTTAGGTTTAGGTTTAGATTTTATTTTTTATGTAGAGCTAAATTCCCAACTAAGTTTGGGGATGAATCCTCACCGATGAAGAACAACATCACTTTTATGTAAGTTTTTATTATTATGATTTTATTGGGTTTTATATTTCAATTGTTTTACTTCTAATCAATTGTGTGGAGTAATTCTTGGATATCTCTTGTGATTCAAGGATACATGTGATGATTTGAGATAATTTCATATGATTGATTGCTTGGCTTTTAACTCATAAAAATTGGATATCCCTTGTGATTTGTTCTACGGATACATCTGGTGTTTCAATTGAATTTGGATTCCTTTTGTGATTTGGTCAATGAATGGATACATGGGATGGTTTTGATTAATTCTTTGAAGTATAGTAAAACATATCTATGATTTAATTTGTGAGAACTTCGGATTAATATTGATGAACATAAAGTATGTTGTTATGATTTGGTGAGTGTGAATTCTCAAACCTTAGTACCTTTATCCTTAGATTTACTTATTTTATTTAGTTTATGTTTATCCTTTAATTTTCAAAACTCAAAAATCAAAACTCTTTTGGAACTAGATTAGGATTTAATTAATTTAGATTTAAAATTGCTTTCAAGAATACAATTCCTATGGGTTCGATCTCGCACTTGCAATCCATTAACTACAATTGATTCGTGCTCTTGTGAGTTAAATAAATTTGCACAACACCAACCCTACCAAGGAGTTAAGAACTTGGATAGACCATATTGTGGATAGTTGTATTAAAGAAATATTTATATAACATGATTTTCCTACATTAAAATATCAGTGATAGTTATCGAAATTATGCCACATCACTCCTTTGAAATAAACCATATTTTGATGGCGTAATTGCGAAAGCAATTCATGTTATATTTGTGAAAACTCACATCTAAATATTCCAGAGTTATGAACCATTATCTAAAGCTCTTTACATAAACAGATTTTATGATAATTTATTTACTAAATCGTAGACTTACATAGTTATTTCCTTTCCACCTGCCTAACACTTTAGTGTTTTACAGGTTAGCAGGTTATCCAATCTTAGAGTGAGAAAATTCATTAGGATAAATATAATCTTATATTTATGTCTCGATACGATTCAAACATAACATGCATGCAAACACAAAGGCTAGAGTAACTCCTACAATTCAAGATGGATTGTATAGTTAACACGAATTGCATATCTTTGGAAGTAAAATGTGTTTTATATATATATATATATATACACACAGAAGTAAGTTGGTTTACAAATTAAATCATGCAATTGTCTGTATATCGTTAATTTGGCAAGAGCAAAAAACTTTCAAAATGTTTTGTATTGTGCAACGGATAGAATGGACAGCCTTTGGTTTTGTTGTTTCTTCGAGTTCATCCCTCTCAAACTTAGCTGTTTTTGTATCGATTACATCCTATTTTGCTGAATTATAGCCTGGACCCCCCTCTCTCAAACTTGGGTCTTTTGTATTCATCTCTCTTGATAATCACCGCCTGCAGAAAATGATGGACATGATGTGACCCCTCATGATCTAATTAACCGCTATTTTTCACGGTGGAAGCTGAGATTCATGATTGCTACGTGGGCAGAGGTTTGGGTCACCAATCAAAACGAAGCTGGCACGTGGGAACCAAACAAACCTACAAAAAAAGTCGGCGGTGAGATATGTCTTTCGCCTTACAAGTGTGTTAATATTTACAATATTCTCACTTTTATTTTTTAATTCTTATCCTTTTTATTATTCTTAAAATTATTATTAAATTTTTGATAAATTTTTACTCAGTTGTACTTTTAAAAATCACATAAAAAAAAAATGCCAAAGTAAAAATATATGTAATATTACTCATTTCATTTAAGGTGAGGTGCGAGTGATCCCATTCGATCCGTAGGATTTTGAAAGGGACAGAGTTGATTAATATTGGAAGAAATTTTTTTATTTTTGAAGAGTTGGGTTCAAATGTGGACAAAAATTTCAATTCAATCAACCCGACCCAACAAAATTTAATAAATGAATTAAAAAAATTTCTTTTAATAATGACATTATTCTGTACATGTCATAAACGCCAAAACGAAGTTGTTTTTGGCTATGGAAGAACCAAAGGTTGGTTGAGGCACCACAAAATAATAATAATAATAAAAAAAAAAAATTGTTAAAAAAAGAAAAAATCTTTAGCCTATAAATTTGTTATAAAAAAAAAATAAAAAAACAATTCAAGCTTTTTTTTTTTTAATACTTTCGCTCATAAAATAAATTCACGGTAGCTGACCAGCCATCATAAAGGTAAATTCCAAATCTCATCCCTAATTTTGACACCTTATTTCACAATATTCAGATTAGAGGTGAAAATGCGGGGGGATAATAACCGTCCGCATCCGCTATCCGAACATGTGGCTACAGATGCGAATAGCAAAAACTTTTCGGATGCGAATAACAGATTTAGGTATGAGAATGTGGATATATATATATATATATATATATATATATATATATATTACGTTTACATTTAGGGTGTGCCATAGATCTGTTCCCAACTTGCCATCAAGATTCACTTATGAATGTGTTTATGTTTTAAATTTTAATTTTTTTAATTTATTTTTTTTATATTTGCCAGATTTGTAATTTATATTTCTTATATTTGTTGAATTTGTAATGTTGTTGGATTTCATTGCTAGGGAACTCTTTTAATTTAATTGTCTTATATGTTCTTCAACTATAGATTAGATAGATGATACATGAAGTTAAATAATATATGAGATGAAAATTTATTGACAAAATTATTAGCAAGTGTAATGAATAATAGTGTTCAATTATAAATAATGTCTTTTTTTGTATTTACTATAAGCAAAAATTAGTGAAGAATTACAACTTCAAGGTCTAAAATGCTGATTACCTCAAATGCAGATAGCGAATAATAATTGCATTAACCACACAGATACAAATATCCAAAACTATTATCCGCATTTTCACTTCTATTTCAGATGATAACTCCCTTTTCATATCACCTTCAATAACATTTTGCGTTAAATATGTCAGTAATCATTCAACAACATTTGATCATGTTGGTGTGTACGTCCAACACATTTTGACAAAAGAAAAACCCATAATGAATATAAGGGTAATAGAAAAATATATTCTAACAATTCTGACAGCTTTTTATTTATTTATTTATTGTCTTCCTCTGTTGTGCATGCACCATTTTGGGCTGCCCCCACACTGCATGGCCCTGCCTTCCTCCAACGCCGAATAGCTACCAAAATTAGGCGGTCACGTAAAGAGTTTGCGGCAGCAAAAGCATGCTTATTAATTCCCATAAATTAAGTTAAGACAAATTGTATATACTGTACGTTGTTTTCAACCATTTGCGTCATAATTATTGAGCTTGAAGTCATTTATTGAATAAGGGCCCTCTGATAGATGATGCCCACTTATCTCTCCTATTAAACCCTGGAATTGAGTGGTCACTTTCCGTTATAAGAGAGGGTGGCGGTGAAGCATCAAGACTACATCGACGAGAGAGAGAGAGAGAGAGAGAGAGATTCTAGAAAAAGTATCAAAAGACAACTTGCCACCAATAAAATCCAAGCAAAACTAATCCTTCATGTGAGAGAAACTGATATTTCGTGCGGCTTCGTTTTGTAGTACTCCACCCATGCATCTCCATAAGAGATATCGATAGATGCCGTCTACTCTTTGAACTTTTATATTTATGTGACGTTAATTCCTTAAACAACAACTACTTTTTTTTTTTTTTTTTTTTTCTTTAGAGAGAATTCGAGAGAGTGGAATAAGGATTAAGTCACAAATGTTATTGAGTAAAACCTAATTTATCTAAATTCAAATTTAATAGGGGTGAAAAGGCGGGTGCTTATTCGCTAACCGCTTAAGTGGATACGGTTAGCAGTTTTAATTTTTTTCAAAACTACTAACCGCTTATATATATACATATCGTTTTTGTGTTTAAAATTTTAAATAGATATAAAAATGTATAAAAATCTAAAAAGTATGCTATTATCGTATTACCACATCATTTTGGATTTTTTTTTAATTATTTAATTTTTCTTTTAAAAAGCTATTAGTAAGTGTATTTTACTAACCACGCTTTTATAGTTTGCAGTTTTAGCCAATAATCGTTAATCGTAACCAATTTTCACCCCTAAAATTTAAATAACATATTATATCATTAAGTTTTAGATTTTGGCCTTATTAAATTTTCTTTGTATTGCTTTTATCTTATGTTGGTTTTTGTACAGTTATGCGTCATCATCACATCATGACGAAGCGATGACATTTTTTTTTTAGAGTATGGCCTCTTGCTTGTTGAGAGATTTCGCCATGATTTTGTCACAGAATACTGGGATTGGCCGCAACCACCCCCATGGCTCGGGGGTGGTTGCGGCTATCCCGATGGCACAGGGGTGGTGCAGTTATGTGATAGAAATTTCAAATTATTTTTAAAATAAATCTAGTCAAAGCATATGTGTGTTGTTGTGACCTAAAAGAATATAAATAGTCATTACATTCTAATATGATATATTTTCAATAATACCCATTCATATTCCTAAAATAATGACTAAACTGCCCGCCCTAATTCATTGTTCTTATCAATAACTATAAATTGGATGATGGAGTAATTAATTAATACTAGATTTAATTGGTAGCTCTTCGATCCACTAGATTATTTACAACCAGGGGTTGAATCTTTAAGATCCCTTGAGAGAGTCAATGTGGTATACCCAAGAGCCTGACTGAATTTAGGACCAAACATCTCGAAGAGTCAATGTATGAGTAAATCAAAAGATCCAACAATAATAAATATACATAAATACCATTTGATGAAATATTTGTAAAAAGCTGAAACAGATTTCTGTTTCTTCAATGCCAGCAAGTGATAGGGGATTGTTGGTGGCGTCCATGCAAAAGGTAAGAGAGTGCTTGCATTCAAAGAAGCATCGGGCGGGCCGTCTATGATGGTGCACCTCCGTCTCCACATTAATAAATTGCTGATGGGCTTCACAACCTACTCTCTTAAGTTGTCTGATTTTTTTAAAATTTGGTTAACTTAATTAATTGTAGTGGATCATCATCCGAGTCATGTATGAACGATAGGCGATTCTGTACTTCTAGAATGATATTGAAAAACAAGTTTTGAAGGAAGAGTTGAAAGTCAATTTGTTGCATGCATTTCGATATATATTGTAACTAATCATATAGAGGAACAGAGGAAGAAGAGGAAAAGTGAGAAAGAAAAGATTTATATCACTTGATGATTTTATATATGGTACATCGAATAATCCTATTTATAATAATAATAATAATAATAATAATAAATGAATTAGTTGCCTCATCCAATCTTCGTCAAGCTCCCAGTGGAATATAGAGGTCGGAGTAAGATCCCCAAAATTCTCTTTAAATTTGAAATTCTCAAATTCATAAATCTCAGCATTTCATATTATATAAGCATCTAAAATAAGCAAAGTTTCAGCATTTAATGAGAAAGCTATCCTCAAGGAAATGGATTCGGATCAGCTCTTGTCCATAATGGACTGGTGAGTATCTAGTTCATAGTTAGGATTTCTTCTTAGAAATCCTAAGGCCACAAATGAAACACATATTCCACTAATTAAAAAACAATAAAATATTATTTATAATTAAAAAAATAAAATAAAAAATAATAATAAAATAATGGGGCGGCTGGCCAGCCCATGGCCCTTGAGGCTGTTCCGGCCACCCCTAAGGGCCAAATAAAAATAAATAAATAAAATTTTCCCAAGGGGTGGCCGGCCACCCCATTTTTGCCCTAGGGGTGGCCGAAGCCACCCCCATGGCCCGCTGGAACACCCCCAAGGGCATGGGGTAGCCGGCCACCTCCTATGGCCAAGATGGGGTGGCCAGCCATGTAACGCCCCTGAAATTAATTAACTAGTAATTAACTTCACGATTTGTCTCCCAGCCTTGTCCCACTTGGAACAAGATTCAGTGACCTCTACTCCTCCAAAAGAGATGATACTAAGCAACAGAAACTATTAAAATTCTATAAACATAATCATTATAACCAGAGCGTCTATCAAGAAACATCAAAGTAGCTGAAATCATACTATACAAGTCATCATCTTTACAAGGGATCTATGATACACCTTAATATGCAAGCATGCATAAAAGCTCTAAGTCTACAACATAACTTAAAAGTACTAATTACCATGAGTATCTGCCTAAGCTTGCAATAAGTCATCAAGCATCTTCCGAATCGAAACCTCCAAGGTAATCGAATACTTCATGGTATCCATCTTCTGCTAAACTATCTATAATAGCATAGTTGTACATATAAAGAAAAAATGAAAATAATACAAGGGTAAGTCCGACGACTTAGTGAGTATAAATACACATGGCGTACCTGTCATTAAATAGTAAACTCAGTTGTTTATAAAGCACATGCAACATTATGTCAGTTTATCATGGATGTGATATAGATATAATATATGCTTATAATCATGAGTAACAGTAATAGTTAACCGTATGGTCTACCCGAGATATTACCCCTTCTTAGCAGGATTGACATTGTCCCGAGGGACCTGTAATACAATACCAGTGCCCTAAATATTGTACGCTACCATACATAACATTAGTGGCACGACCGAGTCCGACCTCAGGTGGCCTATACCATTAATGATGTCCGTCCTATAGTGACCATCCATTGGGAATGGCTGCGCCTTGGTCACGAAACCATTGGATCCAAAGCCCACGCATACACATTTGACCATAAAGTTAACATGTATAGTAAGCCCATGGCCATTATCCCGCACGTACCGGATGTCATACGATGCAATTAGTCTTATCAATCTTTTACATGCATAGTTTTACAAGCCTCATTATTATCTTATTAATCAACACACGTTTTCATAAAAGAGAGTTTAAAGTAGTTCCAAAATATATTTCATGAGAGTTGCAAAATATGCATGTTTGATATATATATACGTGCAATGCAGGAAAAGTAACAACAAGCATTCATGTGAGTTTGTACTCACCTGGGTTGTAAAGGTTCCTCCATAAAATTTCCTTAAGGCTCCATAACCTCGAATACTGAGAAAAAACCTATCATTAGTTTTAAATCCAACTAAAACGAACCGAGAACATGAAAACAAAGGTTATTAGACAACTGGCCAAAGTGGCGTTCCCTGGAACACTTCTAACCATACGTTTGGGCTCGTGGCCGTACGTCCGCCCAGAAGGCTCGTACATCTGGTCTTGTGGCCGTACATATGCTTAGAGAGTTTTAGGTAGAACCTCATTTGGATCAACCGTCCTCCTATCCTCCCAAACTAGTTCTAAAGCTACAAAAAGGATATCTAGGATCTCCTATCTCAAAACAACACCTCCATGCAAAAGGAAATAAGCCCAACAAGAATTAAACGCTAACCCATGCTTAAACCAAGATTAAAAGCAACAGCGTAACTAGAAGCTACAAACTACCAAATAAGCTAACTATGGAAAAGTACTTAAACAACATAACAACTATGTAACAAGCTAGGCTTAGAAGGTTACTTCCTTGAAGCCAAAAACCTCCAAGAATCACTCCTCTTTCTCCAAGAACTCACAAATTTCTCACAAAAAACTCACACAGGGGTATCGAAGAGCCTGGGGGTGAGAATGGGTGTGAGAAACCTTGAGAGTAGGGGGTATTTATAGCAGAGGGCGCTACCAACTTCTCGGAAAAGTAACGGACGTCCGGTACTATAGGGGCGTACGTCCGGTACTGTTTACACAGTGGTCCAATGGCTGTAGCGTACGTCTAGGTATTAACTAGCGGTCAGTCTAAAAAGTAGAGTATGTCCTAAACTATTGAAGCGTACGTCCATGTACTATTTGCAAAGTATAGCGTACTATTGTCAGCTTATGTCCGATGGTCCCCATGCGTACGTCCGCATTAAAGACAAGGGCGTACGTACGGTGGTCCCCCCACGTACGTCCTCTACTACAAAAAAGAGCGTACGTCCAGTCTGAAAGTCCAAATCTCTAAAATGCCCTTCTAGCCGTCCTTAGTGACGCAAAGTCCAAATTAATCATCTAACTAAGCTATCTAAGCTTAGTTAATTATTCGGGTCACTACAAGTCACCCCATTATTTTATTATTATTATTATTATTAATCCTAAATAATATTTTATTGTTTTTTTAATTAGTTGGACAGGTGTCCTATTTGTGGCCCTATAATTTATGAGAAGAAATCATAAACATTAACTGGATATTCTCCAGTCTATTTTGGACTTGAGAGGATCTGGATCCCAAAGAAATGCTAAAGCATTTCCTCATTAAATGCTAAAACATGGCTTATTTTAGACGGATTGAAATCCCCTAAAATTTATTTTAAATTTGAAATTCTCAAATTTATAAATCTCCGCGGAAACGGATCTTCTCTAGTCTTTCATGGACTGGAAAATATCCACTTTACGGTTGGGATTTTTCTAGAGAAATCCCAAGGCTATAAATGAATCGTGTTAGCCAATACTAAGAAATTAAAAAATATATATATATATATATATATATATATATATATATATATATATATATTCAAGTTAATTTATCTAGAGACTAACGGAAGGTGTTTAAAAAAATAAAAAATAAAAATAAAAATAAAAATTGCAGAATGGGGTGAGGTTGGGGTGGCCGAACCACCCCTATGGCTGATTGGATAGCTCAACCACACCAGACCTGAGATCTGGGGGTGGTCGAACCACTCCCATAAGCCATGGGGGTGGTTCGGCCACTCCCAAACCAGCCTTTGGGGGTGGTTCGGCCGCCCCAGATCTCAGGTCTGGGGTGGTCGAACCCACCCCAGGCCCAATGGGGGTGGCCGAGCCACCCCTAACGTCTGCAATTTTTATTTTTATTTTTTTAGATATGGGGGTGGCCTGAAAAACGCTATGCCGACTCCAAAAACTTGTTTATTACAATTTATGTGAAATTAATACTGTGAAGCAATAAACAATTCAATCAGCAAAATATATAAAGCAATAAAGAGGCAGACATAGATATTTTGGTTACGAAGATGAAACCTTTTAGAAATCGATCTAAAAGTAAAACCTCTCCGAGATAGCCAAACCCAATAAATTACTATCAAAAGATTATCCAAAGATTACAGATATTAAAAACACTTACAACCATTTCCAAGACCTTGGCTTTGTAAGATTGACATGCCTACCACTCGTCCCCTTACTCACAATCTTCTTTAACGTGATTCTTCTTTAATGGACCCTTCTGAAAGATTTCTCAACCTCTAAGAGATTGAATTAACGCTCACCACATATGATCTCTCTTAGCAATGCCTCTGACGAACTCTCTAGGGTGAAAATTCGTACATCTCTCTTCTATAATGATGTATATATATCAGTACATCAAAATCTAGATCTGGGACCACCAAAAACACATTTTTTGGCATAATAGGTACGGAGTGTCCGAACAGGGTTAGTGCCAGTCCGGACAAAGCCTTGCGAGCAAAAAACATGCTTTCTAGAATTGGTGTCCGGACAGCCTCGCAGCATGTCCGAACACCCCCTGCAAAGGACATTCCATCGGTCCTTGATAAACAACTTCGATCGATGAGTGTTTGTCGTTCAATTGAGTTAAAACTTTGCGGAGACATTCATGACACATGAATCGACATTATGAACGGTGGATATTGGATTCTGAGCATTCTATATCAGTGTTTGAGCCTGTGAATAGTAGCCTCTACATTTTGGAACCGAATTAAGCCAACACAAATACTAACAAACTCTCTCTTTGGCAATTCAGTGACAAAAACCAAAATGCCGAGCCAATCCCATCATCATCATCTCCCCATATTCACTCCCCTTTTTTGTCACAGAATGACAAAAGGTCTTCATGTTTCTTGAAACACTTCACAAAATACATCAAGGCATATGTGGAACAGGAATACATAAATAAAACTCGTGATCAAAAAAAAAAAAATGACGTAGAATGCAAGATCATGAAGACGCATCAGCAAAACTCCCCCACAATATATGACTCAATAAGAACAAGGGAAACAATTTGCAAACAGGAGTATTTATAAGAAGAGTATATCCAATAAATGATCAAAAATTACAGATTTAGGATAAACTCTTGTTGAATGTGCCAACAATACCCAAAGCATACAAGAGTTTCAAAAGATTAATAAACAAAATCATTGTTGCAACTCATGGCATGCCATTATGTACCATCACTATTCATGCTATATGTGTTATGTGTGATAAGCCACAAGAAAGAGCTAAGCAATGGACAAACATATATTGACAAAGAAGACACGTTAAAACTTCCAAACCATATGAAAGAAATTCATAACTTGTTAGGTTAGAAGTCACACCTTACTAAGGCCTAGTCACCCTCATCCAATACTCTCCCCCTTACTCTTATCACAAGGCTCAAAGCTACATCCGAAATTTTGATTTTGCATGAGTCAAGCACAAAATTGACACAGTAAAAATTTTCTTTTTGGAATATTTTGGAATTTAGCACATTTCACTTTAGATTTTCTCTTTGATAACGTGTCTTTCATAATATTAAATACAAGACATAAGGGTTTTAGCTGAAATTTATAGGTTTCAGGTTCAACCAGCATTTGGTCAATTGTAACCCACAAAGAAAATCCATCCTATGCATATGGTTTGTCCAACACAACAAATTTGTCATAGATTGACATTCCTTCTTGAAGCTTAAGTGCATAGATATAGCATAAATAAAATGTACCACAATAACACATACTTGAATTGATTAATGACAGTTCATTATAAAGATAATCAACTCAAGCATGGTAAGTATATCCTATAGGTACATAAATTAAGAGGATTTTCAATTAAGCAATTAAAGAGCATTTAAAGCATATAACCATCTTAACTTTTCAAACATCTTTGCAGCAACAATACCTTTCTCAAAAATTTATTAACACAAATAAAACACGAAAAAGAACAGCAAAGAAAAACATGTTTGAATTGAGGTTAGAATAGACAATACATGATATCACTTAGCATTAAACTTTCATCACATATCTTAGGTCCCACTACAAAATAATGACTGGGTTTAATAACTACTTATAGGTCTTCACAAAACATTACACATTCATGAATGTTTGATTAGCAAGTAGACAAAATCTTGGTGGTTTTGCACACAACATCTCATCTATACGCCTTTCAAAGATCATGGTATATGAATTTCTTGAAAAGTCCTTTAGGAATTTGCCTCAAAACAACCATGTATACACTCTTCAAACAAAAAGTGTAACAACAAAAACAATGCAATGCATAAACGAGAAAGAAAACACAAAAAAAAAAAAATGCAAAGCAAAGAAAACCAACATGCTCTAGGATATTCAAAAATATGCAAATCAATCAATCCTATGCATGTTATTGACTCACCTAAATTAAGGTGAGATCACTACCACTCCCCCTCAATGAGTGAATGGTATAATCCTTCCTAACCCACTCTTGAACAATCTTAGGACCAGATTTATGACGCACTAATAAACGCCGAATGTTGCACATTCATGCCTCTTAATTTGCATATGTTAATTCTTTAGCATTGTTATTTGTTTGATTTTGTTTTGTTTTCGTGATTTCAGGTGTTTAATAAAGAAACAAGAATATCATTGATTTTGGGCCAAAAATGCATTTCAAGTACTATAGCAAAATATTGTAGCAAAGTACTGTAGCAATTTACTGTAGTAGGGTTACTGTAGCAAAGTTACTATAGCATGTTACTGTAGCTACGGTACGCTCGAGTGCAGCTATAGTGCGCTCGGGCGCACACAGGCGGCAGAGACAAAAAAATAGTCCAAAATTGATAAGGAAAGTTTTTCTAGGTCTCCCAATCCGACTAGGAGACTGAATTACGATTTTTCTGAGATTCTTAGGGCTTCTAGGGTTCTCCTAATCCCTATAAATAGGCCTCTAAGCATTGAGAAAAAAAGACACACCGCTTCCTAGAGCTAGAAATCATAAAATTATCTTTGGAGCTTAAAAGATCATGAGCGGCTAAACCCCTTCGTGGGGTGTTGATGTAACCCTATCCAAACACAATGGTTTGATTGTATTTAATTTCTAGATTTTTTATTTATGTATTTTGATTGTATAACTATGAGAATTGCTACCTTTTGATTATGTTCTTAATTATTAAATGCAATTGTTCTTAAATTCTAAAATCAATATTTGTGAAATTATTCTCTTGTCTTAGAAAGTATTTTACTTTTGTTGATCTCAAATCATTCTTGTTTTCTGTCATTATGAGGATGATGGTTATACAATGGGTTTAATTGACACATGATCAATAAGATTTGATAGGCCATGCCTAGGGAAGACGGATTGTACTACACCCTAGTTTAGTGTAATTTAGGTAGACAGTTCGTGCCAACCGAAGATGGGTTATAATTATTCATTGATTGTATGTATGCTGTTAAAGAATCTGATAATTTATACTTAGGGAAGACGGGTCGTACCGCACCTTAGTAGTTAGGTGGATGATCCGTACCAATCGAAGATAGATTATGCTTATTCTTTAATAAGGTGGTTTCTTGTTTATTTATAACATGCATAGAATAAATTTCTTGGATTAATTATGATTAGCCATTGTTGTGCGGATAGAGGTGAAGTCAATACCCTACACTTTTTCTCTTATTTTAAATCTATTTTATTTTCATGCACTTTACTTTTAAAGAAAATCAAATCAATTATCTTTTTAATTAAGTTAATTTTGATCTTTCGAAGTTGATAACAAAATCCCAGCAGTCATTGAGGTTCGACACCCTCTTTATAGCCGTATCCTACAAAGATTCATTCTATTTCGAGTGGTTATTTTCATAAAGGAATTTAGATATAAACTCCTTAGGTCAACGCGCCTCCATTAAAAACTCCATAGGTATTTTTTTTTAGAAATTTAGTCCCTGGGTCAATCGAAACTACAAGAAACACCTTACCATTAAAATTTTTAACACCCGTTAGGGCCACTCAAAACTCCATGTTTTACCTGATTAAAATATTAAGTTTTTATTAAATTAAATTAAAAAAAAAAAAAAAAAAAAAAAAAAAAAAAAAAATTGAAGGGTGGCCAGGGGTGGCACAAGCCATCCCTAGGGTGGCTTGCGGCCACCCCCAGGTGGTTTGGGGTGGACCCCAAACCCCCAGCGGCGTGGCCACGAGCCACCCCAGGGTGGGCAAACCACCCTTGGGGTGGCTTACGGCCACCCCATAGGGGTTGGGGGGGGTGGCCAGGGGTGGCACCGCCACTCCTGGCCACCCTTCAATTTTTTTTTATTTAATTTAATAAAAAATTAATATTTTAATCAGGTAAAATAAGGAGTTTTGAGTGGCCCTAACGGGTGTTAAAAATTTTTAATGGTAGGGAGTTTTTTGTAGTTTCAATTGACCCAGGGACTAAATTTCCGAAGAAAAAAAATACCTAAGGAGTTTTTAATGGAGGCGCGTTGACCTAAGGAGTTTATATCTAAATTCCATTTTTATAGTTGATATTTTTAGTCGTAAAAATACCACATCATGCACATAGGGTCTCAATTTAAAACAATTTGGTCGAATATGACCAACTTTGCCACAATGATGACAGGTGGGAACAAACCTTTGAGAATGTTGTCTTTTATGATGAGAGATATATTTAGATATTGATCTAGGCAAACTCGGCTCTATATCACTTTTTTTTTCTTTCTTTGGAGAAGCCGATTTTTTCCAAAGTCTTTGGGATTTAAACTGAAAATAGTTTGGTCTGATGTAACCAATAATCCCACAATGGTGGCATGTCAGAACAAACTTAGCTTGAGTTTGTTTCTTAGAAGAAGTCTTCAATTTAGGCTTCACACAATTGTTCAAACAAATGGTTTTGCCCATATTCAAACAAACTGTATTAGCCTTGACTTCTTTAACATTCACAGGCTTAACAAATAAGGTCTTTCTTTCAGATTTAAAAGCTTGCGAAGTAGAGCAAACACCAGTATCAACAATCATACTATGCTTGTTATCAATACAGAAAAAACTTTTCAGATTATCTCCAGAGAATTTTTGTGAGAGTTCTTTCAAATCATTCTCAAGTGATATATTCTTTTTAACAAGTACAGACATCTTAGAATTTAAAGAATCAATCAAGGCATATGATTTAGACAATTCATTCACCAAAGACTCTTTTTCCTGTCCTATAGTTTTAAAATTCTTACAAATCTTTTTGTATCTGTAGGACAGTTGACTATACTCATTAGAGAGAATTTTGTACACATCGTCAAGATCATCAAAACCAAAAGAGTCAATAACAAGGGACTGAGATGTATTCATAATAAAAAGGAGTCAAGGATCTCACTCAGGAATTTAAGCCAAACAAAGTGAACCCGCTCTGATACCAATTGAAAAACGATATGCTGACTCCAAAAACTTGTTTATCACAATTTATGCGGAATTAATATTATAAAGCAATAAACAATTCAATTACCAAAATGTATAAAGCAATAAAGAGGCAAACATAGATATTTTGGTTACGAAGAGAAAACCTTTTAGAAACTGATCTAAAAGTAAAACCTCTCCGGAGCAGCCAAACTCAATAAATCACTATCAAAAGATTTTTCAAAAATTATAGACACTAGGAACACTTACAACCCTTTACAAGACATTGGCTCTATAAGATCGATAAGCCTACAACCTGTCTCATTACTCACAATCTTCTTCAACGTGATTCTCTTTTACCGGTCCCTTTTGATAAACTTCACAACCATAGATTTATCAAAGGAATAACTCAAATTCTAAGATATTCAATTTAACGTTCACCATATATGATCTCTCTTAGCATAGCCTCTGACAAACTCTCTGGGGGTGAAAATTCGTACAATATATATATCAGTACATCAAACCCTAGACCTGGGCCCACTAAAAACACATTTTTGGGCATAATAGTTACGGGGTGTCCGGACAGAGCCTTGCGAGCAAAAAACATGCTTGCTAGAATTGGTGTCTGGACATCCTTGCAGCATGTCCGGACACCCTCTGCAAGGACATTCCGTTTGTCCTTGATCAACAGCTTAGATCGATCAGTGTTAATGGTCCGATTGAGCTAAAACTTTGCAAAAACATTCATAACACATGAATTCACATTATGAACGGTGGAGATTGGATTCTAAGCATTTTATATCAGTGTTTGAGCCCGTGGACAGTAGCCTCTACATTTTGGGACCGAATTAAGCTAACACAAATACTAACATAGCCAAACCCACCCTAGGCTCAACGGGGGAAGTTCGATCACCCCCAATGCCTGCAATGTTTTTTTTAAAGAGATCTGGGAGTGCCCAAACCACCCTCATGGGCGGTTCGGCCACCATCAAATCGGCCGGTCTGGGATGGCTGATGCCCCCTAGGCCCAATGGGGTGGCCAAGCCACCCCGTGGGGTGGCTCGGCCACCCAATTCCTGCAATGTTTTTTTTTAAGAGATTTGGGGGTGGCCGAACCACCCCCATGGGCAGTTCGGCCACCCTGCTGCAATTTTAAAAAAAAAAAAAAAAAAAAAAAAAAAAAAAACTCCTTCCGTTAGTGGTAGATTAACTTGAAAATAAAAAATAAAAAATATTTGTTTGTAGAGGCTGACATGGCTCATTCGTAACCTTGGAATTTCTCTAGAAAAATTCCAAGCGTAAACTGGATATTCTCCATGAACTGGAGAGGATCCATTTGTCTCATTTAAGCGTCAAATGCTGAAACATGTATGTTTGGGATTGCGTTTAAGGAGCCTAAAAGTACTTTTAATACTCAAAAAGTCTGTTTGAAGAAAAAAGTACTCGTTTGGTAAAAAAATTAAAAGCGCTTTTAATGGTCCAAAAAGCCAAAAAATGACCAAAACGCATTTGTGGTAAAAGCTTAAAAATAAAGCTTTTGCCCAAAAACTCTTTTTGACTTAAAAATTTTATTTCTCTGAAGTGGCTAAAACTGGAATTCGACTGTGCTGGATTTTTGGTTTAGCTGTTTTCCAATAGCAAAATAAATATTTAGAAAATAGAACTTTTTCCGCTGCCGGGATTTGAACCCGGATTCATTCCAGAATTGCCATGGTGCTACAGCGGATTTCATGTTAAATAGATGCTTTGTTTATATAATCATATAATTTGAGGCGCAATTAGAAAAGAAATATTTAGAAAAATAAAACTTTTTCCGCTGCCGGGATTTGAACCCGGATTCTATCTTTAGAATTGCCAGGGTGCTACAGCGGATTTGTTGTTAGCTTTTCCCATGTTTTTAAAGTTATAGAAGCATAAATCTGCTACAGCAGATTTTTGTTTACTTTATTCCGAAACAGATCCTCTTCATTTCAAATCCATTTCAATTTTACTTGAAATGGAGGGTCCATTTTGCCTATTTAGAGGGGCATAGTTGTCCATTTAGTTTTTAAACAAATTTTTTTGGATAACTATGCACCCCCTAAATACACTAAATGGAGAGTACCTTCTCCCTTTCTTCCTTGTTTATTATTGAGTGATTATATGCTACTCTTTTATTCCATTTTTGCTAAAGTGGCCTACCAATTAGTTGTTAATTTTTTTAAAAAAACAATAACTAATTAGCTGTGTCACAACAGCAAAGTGTGATAAAAATAAAATAAAAGTATAGCTTGTAATATTTTTCTTATTTAATTATAATTTTATAGCTTGGTAAGAAAATAAATATTAAGATTACAAATTTTTTCTGCTGCGGAGATCGGAACCCTATTCTATCATTGGCTGAAAATTGCCATAGTGCTACGTTCGTCATTATTAGTATAGAGAACCAAAGGATCAATATCACTTATACTACCATATGGTAGGAGTTGGCTTGGTCAATTATTCTGATCAGAAAAAACAAAGTTGTATGCAGGAATCCTATTGATAGATTTCTCATTAAAGCCAAGTGCTTCTAAACGGAAAGAGTTTTCTTTCGGGGGAACTTCTTTCAATCCAGTTTGGAAGAAATCTTTTTCCTTTTAGAAGCTTCTATATCTTAGTGCATGAGTTGTTAGGTAACTCAACATTAGTACAACATAACGAAATTATCTTTTCAATCTTCAAAACGCCTGAACCAGTCGCTTATGGTTCTGGAAAGCACTTTAGTCTCATTCAATGAAAGAGTTTTAAGCCCCTGAGCAATCGCATCAGCTGGAGTATACACATAACCGACTTCCCACTTTGGTTCCTGATCAGGGCCAAAATTAAAAAAAGAAGATTATAAGTAAAAAGGCAACGATAGATTAAAAAATTTACAAGGAAAGCTTTTCATCAAGAGAGAAAACATGGTGCAAATTCAGGGAATTGATGGATCAAATGATGTAATCAGAAAGTTATTCAAGTATAGATATGCAGAATGCTGTTAGATTGTTCAAGTATTGGAGTAACATGTACAGAAACAAGGACCAACTGTGAAATTTGAGAGACTCTAATAACTGCAAGTAATAGTGCAGAAATTTAAGGCAACTTGGACCTTTGTTGAACTGCTTGTGTTGAGACTTCATTATAATTCTGCTCTCTCTCAGAATGTGTTGCTTGAAAGAGCTTGTTTGGGAATGGTACTTGACAAAAATAAAAAATGAAAAACAATTGCGCACCAGTATATACCAAAAGGTTTGAAAAATTAGAATTTGCCCTTCTCTTCATGTTCATTTAGCTTGCCGAAGGTTTCAGACTTTGCAAATGAATAAAGCATCACTCAAAAATATGGATTCTTACAAAAAAATGCAAACACTTTAAAGAAGCAAGGACATTTTGTTTTCTTCAAAATTATACCTGTATGCATGGTGTGATATGGTTACCGCTCAATTGGACCTTTTCTAGTGTCCCACCAATGACGTCCACACGAGTCTTCAATGTCTCTTCAAGAAGATCCGTCTCGTCAATTGTGTCAGAGTTGAACTTCACCTAAAACACAATAATATATAAACCAGGGCAGAAGTTTACATCTATATGACATCAATTTCATCAAACTTCCAGAATAGAAGTGCACCATTCATACCAATAGGGTGTGTTGGACATTGTATGAGCTCTTAAAACAATCACGATTTTCAGATGGTGTCGGCTTGAACTCTGATGTCCCTTGAGTAACCTAACAGAACCATTCTACATTTTCAGATAGACTTAACAGAACTATGCTACAATTTTAAAACAGTGTAAATTACATTAAAGAAGCATCGAGAAAGAAAAATACAAACCCCCTCCCCTCAAGAAAAAGACCCACTACTCATGCCCATCAATTGCTTTCCAAACGCATGAATTGCCTATGATTACCTACGGATCAAATCTTGTGTGGACCTTATTGAAATTAAGATATAGGTTATGCGCATGTGGGACTGTGGGAGCCTCATCAACTGTTTCCGTTGTTGAGTTCCAGACAGGTTACCAAGGGAAGTACAGAAAGCGAAACCGCAGATTCATAATTGACTGCTTAGTGTGTTCTCTTAGAAGTATAAAAAAAAATATCGAAGTACCTGATTTAGCACTGATGGCAACTGATCAACAAAGTTGGTCATTGAAATTAGGGATTCCTGATCACCCTCTGCCATCATTGCTCCAGCCACATCAAGTAGCATCTTCCATGCATCTCCTAGACATAGGTAGTGGAAATGAATGAGCATTAGAGATAGATAATCATCACACACACACACAAATATAGCCCATATATGATACCAATGGATTTGAATGATAATAATACCAATTAGTGAATATATATCCAAGAAATGAGTAATGTCTTAGGCATCAATAACGAGTGCAGTATGACCTGAAGCCAGACTTTAGCAAAGGGGAAAGTAAGATGTAACACTCTTTAAGTTACCATATGTGAAATCCAAATACAAAAAGGGTGAAAACTAAGCGAGTTCAATGCCCACCTGAGGCACTCCTAGCCACTGAATAAACTGGAGATGCTTCTATAACTGGCATCATCTGACGAACTAGAGGACCCAACTGCAGGATAGCATTACAAACTTTTAGTGCAGAGAATTAATTAGACAAAACTAACTTGTTTTGTGGAAGTGGTTTTTCTCAAATAGAAATACCAATCCCAGACAATTACTATTTTTGCAAACAAAAACAAAAAATAAAAACCTTCTTGGTTTGGTTGGATCATGTAATATGGACTACAAAGAAATTATGGTATTTTTTTTTTTAAATAAAAAATAAATTAATTAATTAAAGGCATTCTTTTAGTTGGATCATGTATGTTAAGTAAATGGAATTTATTTGAATGATATTATATGTAAATAAGTACATAGAACAATATTTCTGAGAGCTGATGGCCTCAATATCAATTAGGTAATTGCTGGGTTCAAATTGTAATTACTAAAACTCACCCCCAGCTCTTCTGCATACCCAACCATCTAGAACACACCTGAAACACTTACCTTAGAGTTGCATACCTGGGTGGGGCTAAGAGAAACATGGCAGATCTAGGACTCTGACAAGCTGATCTGATTTTGATTTCTAGCTGAAGTGAGTAGCAGTTTCATTGTTCTGTTCATCTTATGATGAATTCCTTTGTTTGCAATCCTAAGTTTCACTAATGAATCATGCTATGTCTCGTTTCTATAGAGCTCTGGTGTTCCAAGGCATATTTTTCTATCAAGTCTCATGATGTATCAAACTACAAGTGCTTAGTACAGGTTCCTTTTCACGGCTGCAAACTTTACTGAGACCCTTGTTTCAGTTTAGCACTGACTGTGTTTTTGACGCCTTACGTAAGAGACTAACATGTTCATCTGGACTCATTAGTCAATTCTAATTGTAAATTATGATTTCAGCTTTAATCGCTAAGTTTATTCTGATATTGATGATTATCTCCATGTTTTATACCCTAGCTGAGTCCTAAATTTCTGGTTCATGTCTTTTTGGAACAATTCACCCTCAATGCATACGTAAGCTTTTTAGAGATGGGTTATAGTATTTTTGAGACACTAGGTTGTTCTAAACCTGAATTACATTGAGTTCTTTTGGCTCATTCCTAATTATTTGCATACATGTTTGTTGTTCTTGATCCTTTAAGTTTCCTAGTACTCACTTCCTGTTAATTAAGCACAATATTTCAGAATTGACCTCAATCTACCAAGCAGATTTGTTAACTTCTTTTTCCCTAGCTTTGGACCAATATTTGCTAACACACCTTACTTGCGTTGACAAAGAAAAGTTAGTAGAACTTCCTGAGCTCCATGATTGCTACTCTAAATGCAATCCATATGTTAGATTCCCTTATCTGATCTTTCGAACTTAAGCATCTAGGAAAATTGATTTGTTTCATTTGAATTACTCAATGAAACTTCTGACCCCATTTGTGATAGCCTCATCTTAACTTATGGTGCAGATTTGTTTGGACCTTTGGCCAATGGCATATTTGGACCGACTAGAAATTGAGTACGAATTCAGATGAACATGTTACAAGCATAAAGGGACCCGCCACAGCTTGAGACTAATCATCCCAGAGTCTCAGATCGTGACATAACCCCAATAATAACTTGTAAATATGCCATGACTGGATCCCGGGAGCTCTTAAATGACTGTAATTGCTCTGAGTCACATTAAAGACCAAAATGAAGCATTCTTCATTTTTAGAGACTCTAGTGAGATCTAAGGGCCAACATATAAGTGGGGAAAAGTTCTTTCCACTAGACCACGTCCAAAATAAGAAAATTGCTTGATTATATCAGCGAGTCATTGGTACGTTAACAACCAGTGCAGCATTATCATTTCTTAATTCAACTCCTCTAAGATATGAAACCAATCCACATTTCCCTAATGGAGGAGCCTAAAATCTACTGAAAGCTACCAAGTATAGTATGACTCTTGGGCACAGCTTTAATCACTCCCGTGCTGTACATTGAAAGTTCGAACTTATTCCTACCATGACATATCTTCGGTGCAGGAAAGTTCTTTTAAGGAAAGAATGCTTAAAATTATTCCCACCAGGAAGCAGGTGTGCAAGACATGTACCTAAAAATCAGCCCTGGTGTGACAGATTTTTTGAGTTTAGACCTTATTTTCTTGGTGAAAAAAGGCCAAGGACACCACAAATTAAGATATTGGAAAATGAAGCACTATGTATAGTGAAACAAGGCAGAACATAAGTTACCTGCTCAAAGTAAGGCACTGCCTCTGTTGCTGGCCTGTTGTTGAATGAGATTACGGCATTAGCCTTCCACAAGAGACAATATCCTTTGTCACACACTCCACAGATTGCTTGAGTTATACATTAAACTAAATGAAACTTCATTATAATCTGCATACATTCCACTCGGACAAACAAAAAACGTGTATAATAATAATCTATTTCTTAAAGTAAACCCATTTCAATCTCCCTCCACTCAAAAAATAAAAACAAAAATGGAATAGAAAAGCAAGGAAAAACCAAACCTTTGGTATCATGTCGGAGAAATTGCTTCCCATGAGTAATTGGAGAAGCGCGCCATTGCTAAAAAGATGTGGGTGCACGAGTTTAGCACAAATTAACATCAGTGAAGCATATATATACGAAGAAATTAACACACCTATGGCCGACAGAGAAAAGGGGAAGATCAACGAGCTGGGCAGATGTTAAATTGGCATGGGGCAATCCAGAGGAGACGATTGAACGGAAGCAGGTATTGAACCTCTCGTAAACCTGCGCAGCAGCCTGTGAATGTTCAAAAGTCACATTGTAAGGCACTGAAACAACAACAAACCCTTCATCCGCCAATCGCTCCATTAGGTACCCGTAGGTGACTTCAGGGACCGCTCCAATGAACGCACCGCCCAAGAATTCGATGATGGCGCGTGGCTTCACACCCTTGGGCGGAGCAATTACCAAACAGGAATCCTGCCTCCTGTAAGTGAATCTGAAGCTGCTGCCTCGCTCTCCAGAGACATGGCTGCTCGAAACCATCCTTGTCGCCGGAGAGAAGGGCCTCCCCGCCGCAGTGAATCCATTTCCCGACGCAGCCGGAGAGTATTTAAATCTATAATAATATCTACTCACGTTCTTCGAGGGGATGCTTCGGTATTTGATGCTCAAGACGGAGGAGGAGGAGGAGCAGCAGCTAGCCAATTCCATTTTCTGGAATAGAATAGTAATAGTACCACTATCCCGCTCACTACCACTCCGCCACTTGCTATTTCACAATTTCTAAAATTCCGGGGGTTATATATATATATATTTTTTTTAATGGAGGAAAACGTGAAAACCAACGTAGGGGAAGGGTTGCGCCACGATTTCCGGTTTCCAGTCACGTACGTGTCAAGAATATATTGGGCCGGCCCATTCCTGCCAAAAAATTGGGTGTTTGTGTCAAGACTATATTGGGTTGGGTCACTTATTGGGCCCATTTTTCTTTACTTTAAATTTGTAGGATTCTTCTAGTTGAATTTAAGTATATTGTTGGGCTGCCTTTTTTTGTGTTTTTTTAATCAAATAAGGAAAGGATTACGAGGATTAAAACACTGAACATGAGTGGGCTTCCAAACAAAAGACCCCAAAAAAAAAAAAAAAAAAAAAAAAATTTACAGCGCAAAAAATACAAGCAAAAAGTAGGAAATGAGTGATAAAATAACACGGTACTCTCAATAAGGGCCGAAAAAAATGGTTAGGGGTATAACCCTCGAAATATCCTTCGACCCTACCTAAGTAAGCTCTTGCAAGCTAAGAGCAACAACTATCGAAAGGAGGTTGCTGGAGAAAAATCATTGTAAAATCGTCAGGATCTGAAAAGAAAAGATCACTCTAGAATTCGGTATAAGAACCCAAGTAACAAAAAGTCACGAAAACATAAAAGCAACCAAAAATATATATATATATACAAAAGTCAGCACCTTTGGAGGACGATGGGGGCAAAGGAAGGTGACACGTGGATGTTAGGAGGTGAAAAGGCCCATGGCAACGGGAAGCTGGAACTGGTATGTGGTGGAGTGGCGCGTTAGAAGTTGGGCATGTTAGAGGAAAGAAGATTGAGCTTTAAAGAAATTCAATTTGAGAACCTTGACAAAACTGGCTACTGATGCGGAGGAGGAGGAGATCAACACAGTGGTGAAGCCTTGACGCTAAGGTTACGATTTTGGGTAGGATAAGTTGTACAAGATAATGGATAAAGCCTCTTAAAAGGTGAAAAAAATTAGAGAGTCCTCTAACCAGGCCGCCAACAAAAGAAAAAAGCTTTATAAAAAGAGGAGGAAGACATCCCTTCCCTCTTCCCGGGCAGAGAGACTAGTGGCAGCTATATTAGGAAGGCAGCGAGAAGGTAAAAAGAGATGAGGACAGCATAAAGGATGGTGTATTTTTTGTGTTTTTATTTGCTATAATCCTTCACCTTTCCTTTTCCTTGTAAAAAAAAAAAAAAAATCATGGCGATTTTTTATTTATTTTTTAAATAAATGCTGGGATATGTATTGTACTTTTGTATTATTTTTTTATTTGAATATAATACTTACCTTATAAAAAAAATTCGAGAATATGACAGCACCATCAATGATTGCAACTATTTGTGTTTATTTATTTGGCATATCTCACATGCCGTTATTACTACAAGTCGTTGTGCATCCTTCTTCATAGACAGCCAACAGAAGCCCATGAATGAAAAATTAGAATCATGGAACTCGATGAAAAGGGCTAGCTCGACTGCCAAATAATGCGCACCTCGACGATAATAAAGAATGTCATCAATGTTAGAAGTGTAATTGAACGTGCAATTCTTTCATTCATAAAACTATGCTACAGGGCCCTTAAAAGGGGATAACTCACGCCTTATAAAATAAAAGTTATTAATTCAAATTCTCGTCTTTATATGGACATAAAATAAAAAAATAAAAATAATTGCTCTGGGAGATACTTTAGGAGAGTGCTAGGGAGCCCGAGAATTTTTCCGAAAATTCTCTCCCGCCTAACGTGAAAAATGTGGGTGGCAGACATGAAGAAATTTTTTTTTTTTTTTTTTTTTCTTCTGAAGTGCTTTCCACGTCAAGCGGGAGAGAATTTTCAGGAAAATTCTCGGGCTCCCTAGAACTCCCCGATACGCTAAGCTTTTTGATCTGAGAAAATTTGGAATAGGGTTTCCAAATTGCAAATATATCCTTGTAGTACACCGATCAAGGCTGTTTGGATAGGCACAAGGCCTTATGTAACCTCACTTGTCTCCAATGCCTTTTTTTCTTAAAGGAGGTCGTGTGTGGTGTAGTAATGACGCATATTTAGTTTATGATGTCTTGCATCTCAGTAGGAGGTTCAGTGTGTCACCCTATCCCTTTTGTGTTTGTTAGAAGAGTTAGGGTTTGAGTCATTAGGGTTTTGGGGATATTTTAGTCTCTATGGTATTTCCCTAATCCTATATAATAGGATGCTTGTATTAGGTTAACATAAGTTGAATAATATAATAGCCTCCGTCTTTTGTGTCTAAACCGTTCATACAAACTATAACAGTGTTTAACACAAAAGGCAAAAAGTTTTCCCTTGATTTCCAGTGACAGCATCTGAAGAGATATACAGGCTGAGCCAAAAGCGAGTTTCATGGTAAGTTTCTTCCAATTACACAAAATAGGATAACGTCAGCTGATGAAAAATGAGTGTAAAGAGTAACATTACTCATTTTAAAAGAAAAAACCATATGCAATTTGAATGCAATTAACATCAGCCCAACAAAAGCACCACCATTATCATCTAAAAAATGACCCAACACCTGTCTTGGGAAGTCAATTCAACAGCTACCCTAGTAGCCTGCTGACTCCAGCACAACAAAGGAAGTCAATTCAATTTTTGCGCAGCTTCTAAGTGCTCAATAATCAACAAAGTCACATCTAGAAGTACAATAATCACACGTAATAGGTTACGAGGTCGACATGAATGAATCTTGTTTAAACATACATGTATTCACCACCACGAATAGCATTTGCAGCACCTTTCCTCTCTTCTTCAGCCTCCTTTTCCCGCTCCTTCCAGCTCTCATAGGCATGATCATCAGTTTGCAACTCATGGCGACAAATTGGACAAGAATTGTGCTCATCCTGCCACAACCAAAATAGAACTAAGTTGAACGGAGAGTCTATCTCATCTATTAATTATTCGTTCCATAGCCCTAAGTAATAGTTGATGACAAACAATTTTGAACAAATTTAGTGAAAGTAGAAACAACTATGAGTTTCCCAAAAATTCCTAGCAATCAGGTAAAGGTATATTACCAGCCATGGCTTTAGACAGGGAGGGTGGAACGTGTGCGTGCAGGGCAACTCTTGCATCTTGTCGCTAACAACCAAGTTCTCCCTGCATATTGCACACTGTACATCTTTTCCAAGCTTAGCCAAGATTTCCTCATCAAGAGTAATGACTGGAAGCTTTGCAACAACTTCCTTACTGGCAGGTGGCACTCTTCGGGGTACGGCATCATTTTCCGGGATCTTAACAACAGAGACATTGAAGAGAATTTTTTATATTAACTACTTACTACGGCACAAAATAATCTCTTTTTAACCAATATATCAACAGCTTAGCACACCATTCACATAAGGAGCCAAGAGAAAAAGCTTGTTATTTGTATCAATCAACTTGAAATTATATTTTTCGAGCAGCAGACTCTTTATAAGCCATATTTCCTTTTCTATATCTTTTCTGATGAGAAAAAGGACTGCAACAATAGATGCAACAAATTATAAAATTTGATGATAAATGCTACATGCACTTTCAAGTGCACACTCTTTGACATGATAATGAAATTACCATTGAATTTTGTATGGATCACCATTGGATTTTGGATTCAATGATGATTTTCACTGTTGTATTAGGGAGTATGCACTTGACAGTGTACGTAACATTTCTCAAATTTTTATATATGGGTTTCTTTTTCTACCTATATTTCCTGCAGAGGAAATACAAAAAGAGGAACATACAACAAGCATAAGAAGAGGGATTTGCAGAAGTACCAGAGGCAAAACATCATCTAGGCTGGTTATGAGCTCATGAAGTAGACTGACAGCATTTTCTGACGTGTTATTGTCTTCAGCTAGACCTTGAGAAGATTCGGCTTCAAAAAGTGTAGCAGCGGTACTCAAGAGGTTAGAGTGCACAAGCCACTGAGGCTGCGGTGGCTCTGGATCCACGGTGAGATGCCCCTCAAAAAGATATCCTAAATCAACACAAAAGGAAATCAAGCGAAACTTGCTTTAAAATGCCGATGATTTTGAAAAGTATATAGCAGGAATTGGAAAAGTTAGGCTCAAATCCATTTGGAATTGCGATTTCAAAACTTGCAATTTTAAAATGTGCCATTGAAAATATGATTTTTAGAAATTCAGTTAAGCATTTGGTAAAATCACAATTTAATATTTAATGTTTAAAATCGTGCATTTTAAAAAACATACCCGTGATTTAAAAACCAAAATTTTCTACATTTTTAAATTGCAAATTTTTAAAAACGCTATCCCAAACGATACATTTTCTACACTTTGGTTTAAAAAATCGTTCTTTTGGTATGCAAAATCGCAATCGAAATGAATGAAAAAGGGGATAATCTTGGGACCTCCATTGGATGTGTATGATGTGGATTCTGAAGGACTATGTAGTTGGCGCAAGTGTTCCCTAGCCTGCAGAATGCAAGCCTTCAAGTGCTCCTTCTCAGAAGCATCAGAAACAAGTTGTTCGGCCTGCTCAAAAAGCCCCAATCCGGCGAGCCAGAAACCGGGTGCCGTGTACCTCGTCTTCAAAATAGTTGCAACCCGGCATATAACAGAGTAGAACTGCCACCACCACCACCAAAATTTGGGTTAATTTCCACGCCATTTTGTATCAAAATCCAGTACGTAATGCATCTAAAATACTGAGAAATGCAGCTGATTAATCTGATGTTTCGTTTTTCAATTCGTTATGATTCAATCTCGTAATTAAAACCATTCATTATATGAGATTCAATTAACGAATATATATATATATATATATATATATATATATATATATATATATATATATATCAAACAAATATGGAACAAAAAGCAATCAATCAATCTCAACTAAATAAAATTAAAATTTGAACAAAACAAATGGAATTATAAATCAATAAACAAGAGAAAGAGGTACCGATTTACGGAGAGAGGGCGAGGCAGAGGGATAAATCTCTCGGAGCAGGTATTTGAGGGAAAAGACAGCATCCTCGAACTGTTGCTTCTTCCCAAGCTGTTTCTGCAATTCCTCCAATTCTTGTTTCACGCATTCCTCCACACGGGCCATTTTCTTTTCTTTTCTTTTCTTTTCTTTCCTTTGGGCTTCTCCTCTCTCTTGGCTTCGCTTGTTATATGATTGATTTTCTTGCCGAGGAGGTTACCCACACGGCACACCGAACTTGGAAGATATTACAGGTATTCACAATTGGTAAAGGCCTGTTACACGCGTTTTAAATGGTGAACATTCTTTGTCGTTTATAGTATTTAGTCGTCGTTTGGCGAAAAGCTGGTTGAAACATTTGTCCACGTTGTCGTCAATGGTCTTTTTTTTTAAAAAAAAAAAAAAAAAAAAAAAAAAAAAAAAAAAAAGATAAGCAAAGATACAACAACCAAACAAAGGTTTCAAGTAAGAATGCAATTAGAAAAATTAGGTTAAAGCGGCTCTTTTGGCTATAAGTTGTGAGTGCGTAACACTCGGCTGATCAACACTGAAATATAGTTAACATCTTAAGGATATTTAAGACTAATAATAAAGTTGCCAGAGTTTGAACCTACAACACAATTAGAGAAATGATCCATAATGGCAACATCAAAATTTAGTTTGATGACTTTTGAAGAATGGGTGACTAGTGAAGAGTTTTAACACGTGTTCATAAGTGGTGGAAATGACCGTCCTGACTATTTGGAGGGGCATCATGGCAAAAATTAATATTATTATAAACAACCTTATACCTAATGTGTCAAATGATAACAAGAGCAGTGGAGGCAAAGAATTGGAAATGGTGGAGGAAATCAAGGGTGATTTTAAGAAAGGAGGAAGGATAAATGATATTCTTGATCAAGCCAACAATTGTCAAACCCTCAAGTTTTAGAGAGTCCAATGGCCAAGGAGAGAGTCACCAAAGGAACCTAGTCAAATGGCAGGGTGGGGAAGGTACTCATAAGTGAAGGACACATTTGTTTCCACATTAACAACTTTAGAGCATGTTAGGGATTGCGTTTGAAGAGCCTAAAAGTACTTTTAACACTCAAAAAGTTTATTTGAAGAAAAAAATAATCTTTTGATAAAAAAAATTAAAAATGCTTTTAAGGGTCCAAAAAGCCTAAAAATGGTTAAAACACACTTCTGATAAAAACTTAAAAATGAAACTTTTGCCCAAAAGCTTTTTTTGACTTAAAAATTATATTGTTCAAACGCAATCACAAACAAACTCTTAATCTTTGGGGGATATTCAACTAAGAACGAAAAAAGGATTGTAAGGGCCTTTTTGAATTTGGGCACGAGTTGTCAATGGGTCAAGGAGTCAAGCCCAACACTCAGTGGCTAATGGCCATCTCCCTGTTTTTTATCTTTCGGTATTGTTTTGGGTCATTTGGTTAAGCTATTCGAACACTTGGTTTTCTCCATGTTCTTTTTGTATGGACAATTTTTTTTATTTATGTTTTCAAATAATGGTTATTTCTTTTTCTCTAAAACTCCTATCCCTTTCTGTTAAGATAACCTTGCCTTGTATAAGGGGCCTAACCCCTTGTTCAGCAAAGGTTCAAAGGAAACAAATTATGTTACCTCCCATTTTTGGGCAATGGTCTATGTAAAAGGGTAGGTGGAGAAAAGACGGGTTGCCCAAAAGTAATAACACTTATGGGCTAGTCTTTCTTCCTAAAATGTGTATCATCCCCGACGGGTACCTGGACATATCTGTCATTAATACTAAACACGAGTAAGAATTTACCCATAAACCCAATAATCAAATTTGTAGGAAGATATTAGATTCTTAATCAGACGGCCAATATTAGGAGACTTCCTTGATCAGCCTTATCACTAGAAGCCTTATTAAAGATTAAGTAGGAGTAAGAATTATCTTTGTCATGCTATTATCTCATTATGGTTTCTGTTATCTTATTTTATATTGTAAATCTATTTAAAGATTAAGTTTAGACTAATAAAGTTATGCATCAAATTATAAACCAGAATCATCTGAAACCCTACTATTAAATCATTTTTTGCTCTACCTTCTTGTTGAAATTACCCAAAATAAGAGGATCCATTAGCCCTTTCTGGTTTCTGCAAATACACCTGTTTTGTTTCTATCGTTTTATTTTGAGAAATGTTATTTTTTCGTCTCCCATTTATCTCTTTTTCACCTTCGGATCTGTATGGTGAATTTGAAAAAGAGATGGATGAGAGACGAAAGAATAGCAGGTCTCTTTTATTTCGGGGATTTTCACTGAAAGCAAGTAAATTAATCAAGAACCTGCTGATAAACTGGTACATCACTGAATTTATCAATAATATCTCAGGCTAAATAGTAGTACAGAAACAAAGCACCAATAAAGGAAATCTTATCCCAATATGTCATCAAAATAATCTGGCTGATTTCCATGATCAATCAAATCAAATAAATTTAATAAAAATGATTCTAAACACATGTTACAGAAAACAAAAAATGGAAATTAAAAGATGGCATTCCTCAATCCACACACCAAATCATTTTGTTCTCATACAGAAGCCTCAATCCTGGGCTCAAATGAGAAGGCAGACATGAATTCTATGGCTTCACCATTCATACAACATTTGGGCAATTCAACCCATTCATTAGTGACCAAATCACAAAGAACATAACTAAATAGCTCGCCGGAGTTTGAGCAAATCAATATCCGGTGACCGGCCCCAACACAGTTTATATCCACCTTCTTGCCAAACCACTCATGTGACATTGCTGGAGGCATTGCTGCAATCTGCTGCCATGACCGAATCTCCTCATCATACCTCCACACCCTGAGGCTTGCACTTTCAAGAAATTCTGATAGCAGAACAACTAGCATTTCCCCTCCACATTCTACCATATCAATGGAGTACTCAGAATATACAGGCAATAACCCGGGGTACTCAAAGAAGCGCTTCTGGGTCAGATTGCAAACGACAACCTTCCCTGAGGAGCTAAGGAAGTAGACAGTCTCCTCACCATTGTTATTAGTAATAACTGATGAGTATTGCTTAGATGGGCTTCTCTGCATGTTAGTTGCCACAACATTTCCAGCCTTATTAAGGAAATACACAGCATTGTCATCATTTAAGTCGAATCCCAGAGAATCGTCAACCTTTCGGCTTAATGCAATCTCCTCCTCCCAGCAACCAATGCTTGAGTTATAGACAATACAGGAGAGTTTTGGAAGTTCACCAGAGATTAACATAAGCTTATAAGAGCTGGGGTATTCTGAAGATGTGTTCATCACAATGGCATGAAGAGTTTGATTTCGTTGGGTTGGATCCAGTGGAGGGAGTTCTCTGCAAGATCCTGTCACAAGATTACATATAATGAAGTTACCGGTTACATTGCGGAAACAGACCAAGCCGCCAGAGGTTGCAACTGGCATGGAATTGTGGTTGGAGTGTTTCTTGAGGAGAGGTGGATGATGAAGTTTCTTCCAACTTCTATCAGCAGAGTCAAAGATTATTGACTGGTTGATATGGGGATTGACCATAAAAAACCATGGATCACGTGAAGGAACATGAGAGCAGGCTAGCTTGAAACCTGCAGAAGCTGCAACTGATTTCCATCTTTTGCACACTGAATTAAGGCGGAAAAATGTGGATGTTGGAAGCCATGAAAGGAGCCTTTCAAGAACGTCTTGATTGAGATCATCCATAGAGAAGCTCAAAATACCATCTTCCTCTTGTGACTTTCTCTTCCCAGTAATTCTTGAAGACTTGCAATCACCATACTCCATTGAATAGAAAGTTGTGAAAAATAAACTGCAACAATAAAAGGGGTGATGGTGTTACTAGTAAATTATTGGCTGAAAACCTCAAAAAGTAAACGAAGGCTATGGAATGAAATCAGCTATAATATATCAGACGAATGTGACAATCCACAGATTAACACATGCATATAAGAGTCACTTAACAAAGATACAGAAGAGTTACTCTCAGTTATCTTTGTTAAATTACCTCTTGTCTCAAAAGCGATAAGAATTGATGAATTTAGTCATTTAATTTATCTTCTTTCCCAATTTTCTCCTCTCTATCTCTGATACTTATGTGATTAAACGAAACAATTCACATGGGAAAAAAAATAGGGAAAAGAAGAAAGAAAAAATAACAATGTAGTGGGTAATGACCAAGAAGTTCTGTCTCCTGATTCTGTCTGAGGACAGTTGGAGAGAAGTAAAAGCAACCAAAGCCACAGGTTGATAGAGGTGAATGGGAAATAGGGCACAACAAGACAGGTAAATTATTCAAGACAGAGATGAAATTTTTTGTCTTGGAGAAAAGCACAGTACAGAGGGACAATAAATGAAATTTTTGTATTTGAGAGGATGAAATTAATGGGTTGAGGGCAATTGAATAGCAGCATCTCCACCCACCCCCATAAATGAATCTTGACATTGTAGCAACACTCTGGTCCTCCAAAATCAGAGAAAAAAAAAATGAAAAAATAATCGAAATATAATATCTAGGAGTAAATACAGCTAAAAGAATGTCGGGTTAGAAATAAATAAATAAAACAAAAGATTGATGAATCCAGCAAAAAAGTCACATTTACACAAACACAAAGCCAACACAAATATCCAAGAAAGGGAAAAACATTAAGTCGTCGGAGTGCCCAGAAAATAAAAATCACAAAACACAAACTGAAGAAGAAGAAGAAGAAGAAGAAGAAGAAGAAGATACCTGCTACGGCAACTGCAACTGCTAAGTGAATGGAAAGAAGAGGGAGAGTGAAAACAGATAAGAGGTTGGGTGGATCTTTGGGGTTTTTAAAGAAGCCCCAAAAAAAACAAAAGGGTAAAAGAGAAAGCGAGGCAAGGAGTAGGGAGGAAGAGAGGTAGGAAGTTTCCTGGGAAGGGCTTTTTGGTGGCGTTGGAGCGGCTTTCGTTGACACCACACAAAGATTACACGGCGCCACACGTGGGGGAACAATTCTACAAGAGACAACGGAAGTTGACTAATGTTTGATGTTTCTGCTTTGGTTTTGGTTTTGGCTTTGGATTCGGGATTAAAGTCCCGGGAAACACACAAATCTCGACATGAGAGAAAGAGAAAGTGCATGGTTTGTTGGGTATCTTTTCTTTTGTTTATTGTTCAAAGGGCAACGGTATCGTTTCATTATACGTTTGTTTTTTTGACATGTCAAAGGGTAGTTGTCGTTTGGTGGGTGTGGGTTGCTGACATTTTCAAAGCAAAAGTTAGCCTTCTGCGGCTTTTTTTGCATCCTCGTTGAGGAATCTCTCTGCCTCTGCGGCTCTCTTTTGTGGTCCGCAGTGTCTGTAAAATAATAAAAGTCAAAACGGCCTGGTTCTTGACTCAGAAGCCAACCATTTTAATATGAAAAAAAAATAATAAGATAAAATCAATAAGCCAAAGGGAAAAGCCATTAATTAAGAAGGATGCTCACTCGCTCACTCATGGCCCGATGCATAGATCTCGATGCCATACAAACCCAATAAGTCAAATTAAAGCCACTTTTGGGATGCACAGGGGATGATGGTTTATACCAATCACCTGTCTAACTAAATTGTTAGCAATTAGTTGGTTGCCTTCACTTCAGTTCTTGTGTATTCGAGCCCTTTTTTTTTAACTATTTTTTAAGTCTAATGAGGAAAAAGGATAAAGTATTAGCTTAGAAACTTGTTGAAAGGCCGAAAGCATAATACTAACCCAATGACTTTTTCTTTTTCTTTTTTTCCTCTCTAGATACAACTAGGGACGGGAAGGGGACCAAGATGGGTCATTCTCGCTCTTAATTCTTACCAATAAAAATAAATAAAAAAGAGGAAGAGAAGTGAGAATGCTTCCATAACAATTATGAGAAGCAGCTCATTTGACTAATAACCCAATAACTTATTTAATACTTAGGTCGTGCATGAGTCGAATTGATCAAAAATATTAGTGCTATAACCATGCTAATAAACCCTTGTTTGTAAAAAAAATTATAAATAAATAAAAAATCAAGGTTTGAATGGTAATGCCACATCAACAAGGGGGGAGGAAAGGGGGTAAGAGTGTAATATATAGTATTTCTCTATCTAAAAAAGAATTGATCCAAGTCACTTATCTTATAATAAGAAATGTTTAAAAACCTCACTTATACTAATTCAAGAAAAACCGATTAACACCGACTTATCGTTAAAGTGGAATAAAATAAAAGTGGGATAAAAGTGTGGTGGATAACCTTACCCTTTATAATTGTAGAAAATCGAGCCAAGTAGTAAGTAGTTCAGTTTGAAGCCGAATACTTGGAAACTACATCAAAAGTTTTCAGCCCATTTATGGAAGCTTAGTTAAAGCTTGTAACCTCCAAACTCCCACAACGGGGAGATTTGAGAGATAACATAAATGGATCACAGAAAGCTATCAACAAGTATTAATCACTTGAGACTAAGTATAGGGCAATGAGATTTTAACCAAAAGTCCACTAATATATTTAAGATTATCCAGTGTCTCTTATGTGATGAAGTAAAGAATTGACACCACCACCTCCACTTGAGGCTTGAGCCTATTGAGAGCAAATTAAATTTTAGCAGCATGGCATTTCCAAAATGCCTCCCAAGAGTTTGATACACGAATAGCAAAACGTTTATCTTTTTTATTTGGAAAATAAATAAATAAAAACTAGTCTCAGCACAGGCTCTATTGTACACAAACCAAACTTCTAATGAAACCTACAATGCAGAATGGTGTTGTATAACAAGATCTTTCAGCAACTGATTTCCTTTTTTATATTTCTCTCGTGGTGTTTTCTCTTCCTTGCTTGAGCGTTTTTCAGCAAGTCCAAGACGAACATCTCTTGAGTACTGGCTTCATCTGCTTGTCCTCTTCCAGGGAAATCATTCCCAGGTGTGATGGATCCTCTAGCAACATCTTTGCCACCAAATATCCTGCAATTGACCACGTCTGGTACTTTCTTGCCTGCTTCCCAATAAACCTCCCAAGTTTTCCATCATAATATTCTGGCCAGCTATCCTTGAGCAGACGGCTCTCAGCAAGCTCAATTGCTCGTCTTGCAATTTGCGGTCGTCCCGTTTTAATGCAAGCAGCTGTTAGCAGCCATAAAAGCACTGCATGCGAGATAAAGATTAAAAAAAATTGTAATAATAATGCCAAAGAAAAGATGGGTTAAGAACATCGAACACAGATTTGAAAAGAATCAAGTCAGATAACTGCATATATGATGCTTCTTGTTTCAACAGTTCAATTATAAATATGAAAAGAATAGCGTCAATAATTCCTTTATGCCAAAATAACTGATGTGCAGATTTGGAGTAGGTGGGGGAGAAGCAAAGAACTTGGCCTCTTAAAGCAATGTAACTATATGCATTGTGCTTTTATGTTTAGCTAACAAAATAAAAACACACAAATACATGTGAATTACGCTCAACAAAATGAGCAACTCCTAATATCACTCCTTATGTCAAATACATTATATTCAATGAATGGTAGCAACGTTGTGTGAGGCACGTTTCGGAGTGTGCGTGTTTTGAAGTGTGCCTCTCAAGGCAAGGCATCCTCAAAACATCTTGAAGGTTAAGAACAAAGCAGTGTCCCAGGCAGCATAAGCCTTCAACCACTAGACATTTCAAAATGCACGCTTCAAATTCTTCACTCAAACTCAAGAGTCGAAAGTGGGAAAACTAGATTACAGAAGATAAATTTAAAAGCATTGATTCCCTTCGCTCACTCTAGAATTTTTTTGATAAAAAGTTATCAAATTGTATAAAGAGAGAAAGGGCGTTACTCAAGTACACAGAAAGTATTCAAGAGAAACACCTAACCAAAAGAAAACGAAAGATCAAGAAAATCAGGAAAATTAAAAATATGTAAACTTGTATATCTTAAGGAACAATCCTGTTGTGACCGAAGAACCTGAGTGCTCAGAACCAGTGACTTCGGAATGGGTTCTGCCGAAAGCAATGGGTTTTTGTCATCAAGTGGGATTATCATGTTAAGGGTTTGAAGGGGAGCTTTTGGCATTGTTCACAGCCACTGAAGCAGGTCGGTATCAGAGGGAGTTGGCTTCCAATTCCAAATCAGTCAGTAGGTAAGAGAGAATTCAAAAGTTTGGCTTCCTCTATTAACAATGATTTTAAGGGTGAAAGTCCCCACTGTGGTAGAGCTAAGTTTCGGTTTTTTATGAAGCGTAAAATTCTTTCTTGAAATGTGAGGGGGTTGAATGAGGGAGATAAGTGCCTAAGGGTCCGCAATTTACTCACAAGATTGGAAGATGGATGTGGTCTGTTTTCAAGAAACTAAGTTGGAGCATTTATCTTGCATTCATGTGTGGAGTTTGTGGGATTGTCAAGAGTTTTGAAGGTGTTTAGTTCCATCACCGTCCTCTCGCAATCTTCGAAACTTCGGACATTTCTTTCTCTCCAGATACACCACAGTGGAATCATCTTCCACCCTTCTGCACTCTAAAAGCTGTCAAATTGTCCTCTCCGACTTGCATAGAGATCTACTACCTGACAAGACATATAACCCACTCTAACCCATAAAGACCAAGTACAGTATTCAATAAGGCCCTAACAACCTCACAGTGAAGTAAAAGGTGATCTACAGTTTCCCCCAATTTTCTTACATATGCAACACCAATCTACAACTAAGAGATCCCGCTTCTTTAAATTATCCAAAGAGAGGATCTTCTCTAAAGCGGCCAACCAGGTGAAGAAAGCCATTCTCAAATGAACCTTATTCTACCAAATACTCCTCTAGGAAAAGGGGGCACAGTTATGGGGAATAAGGGCATAATAAAATGATTTGACCTCAAACAACCCTCTCTTGGAAGGGGTCTTAAAAACCTTGTCTTCCACACCCCATCTCAGCCTAAAGGAATACAACAAATTGAAGAATGAGAAGAAGGAATCCACCTCCCAATCATGAGCCACTCTGATAAAACTAACACTCCACTGATGAGCGTCACTAGAAAGTTGTAAATGATCTGCCACAAAAGCATCCTTGAAGCAGGCTATATCAAATAACTATGGATAAACTACCTTAAGGGCCTGGTTCCACACCAAACATCATGCCAAAATCTAATCCTAGAACCATCCCCCATCGAAAACCTAGTGAATCTAGAAAACACCCCCCAGCCTCTCTCTCAAAAGCATAGCACAATAACCACTTCCCCAAGAGGACACGATTAAACAAAAGTAAATTTTGGACCCCCAACCCCCCTCAAGACTCAAAGAACAAACTATGTCCCAACCTACTAGATGAAATTTCAACTCTTCATTAATACCACCCCATAAGAAATCCCGCAAAAGCTTATCCATGCAACTAGGGATGCCTGAAGGGAGTAGAAAAAGTGACAAGTAGGCAAATTAGATAGTGTGATCTTAACCAATGTAATCCTGCCACCCTGAGACAAGTACAACCGCTTCTAGCTAGCAAATGACGCTCAATCTTCTCAATAATGGCAACCCAAATGGATTTTTCCCTACAAGAAGCTCCCAAAGGAAGACTAGATACTTCAAAGGCAAGGAAGACACCATGCAACCCAAGAAGCGCGCCAAATCTTCTACATTATTAACATTACCAACAAAGTCTAGCTCCAATTTAGCCAAGTAAATTTTCAAACCTGAAATTGCCTCAAAACATAAAAATAAGTAGCATAAATGCCGAAGGTGATTAGAGTTTACCCTGCAGAAAATCAAAGTGCCATCTGCAAAATAGAAAATGGGAAATGTTAAGCCCATCACCACCCCTAGACCCCACAGAAAAGCTAGATAAAAGATCCTCATTCATTGTAGGGGTGATCATTTTACTTGGCGCCTCCACAACTATGACAAACAACAAAGGTAACAAAGGATCTCCTTGTCTCAAGTCAAGAGAACTACTGAAAAAAGGGGACAGAAAGCCATTCAGAAAAGCATGCTGAAGAAATACAGTGATCTATCCAATTACACCATCCCTCCCAAAAACCACACATCCTCAATATATACAACAAAAAATTTCAGTTGATACAATCGTAAGCTTTTTCAATATCCAATTTGCATAGCACCCTTAGCTCCTCAGATTTGATCCTGCTATGAAGACATTCATTAATAATGTGAACGGAGTCTAGAATTTTTCTTCCCCTTATGAATGCATTTTAAGATTCTGAAATAATTTTCTCCAAAACAATTTTCAACCTTTTGGCAACAATTTTATAAATTCCACCCACTAGACTAATAAGTCGAAAAATCCCTAATATCAATACCCGTCTTTTTCGGAATGAGAGCTATGAAGGTTGCATCAACTTCTTTCAAACTTGCCTCTAGCATGGAAATCATGAAAAACCTTCATTATATCTTCTCTTAAAACTTTTCCATGCATGCAAAATCTAGTTAGTTTGCTGGGGACAATGCAAAAAATGCATTGTGCATTGCTGTTAGTCTTTTGGGTCAGATTGGTAGAGGTGCAGAAGCCGGTAAGTCAACATGTGACATGCCTTCTGGAGGGAAGTTCGAATCTATTCGGGCTGGGCTGGTATTGGGCCAGTTGGAAGATGGTTCGGGTGTTAACTCAATCTTAAGGGTTTCTAAAACCCAAAATGTAGACAACAAGGCTGGCAGCCCTCCAAGAAATCCAATGCAGCTTGGGCCACCCATGAGGCCTATTGCTGAAGAATCTTATGTAGGGAAATCAACAAGGCCACCTTGTCTTTAGGGTATTCGGTCTCTTGTATACTTTTCGTGTACATGAGCTTTGCCCTTTTCTTTCAATAATATTATTATTATTCATCAAAAAAAAAAAAAAAAAACAACTCAACAAGGCCAACTGAGGTACATGAAACCAGCAACAAGAAGAGGCCCCCACATGCAGAAACTGACTACAACTCTGCAAATGCTCCCAAGGTAGCTGGAACCAGCTATGCCAATGCCCTCACAAGACCACACCCCAGCTGATGAGAGAACTGTCAACCCACCAGGTAACTCAACTGCCCCTCTTATGGAATTATAGTATGCAAAACCGCTTAGAGAAGATGGAAGAATTAAGGTTAACCTGCCTAAGGAATTGGCGGAGGAGGGATATGGGGAATGGCTGTTCACCCACGTTGGATACTTTATAGGGCAGATATGGGGCATGGCAGTTCACCCTTGTCAGATACTTTATAGGGCAAAGGCTTCCATTTCCGGCAGCGAACTCAATTGCTCATAGGATTTGGGATAAGGCTGGCCTAATAGATGTTCTATCTTCAAACAGGGTTTTTATTTTTTTGATAAGTAATAGTCACGTTTTATTAATCTTCAGACAGCAGGTTTTCTTCTTCAAATTTGAGGATTTTTATCACATGTCTTCAGTATTGGATCAAGCCCCATGGCATATGGCTAAAAGGCCACTAGTGTTGCAATACTGACAGCTGACTTTAACTTTGTTAAAAGATGAGTTAAAGAGAGTTCTCCCTATGGGTTAAAATCCATCAAATTCCCTCAAGTATTGGATGCTGGAGGATCTGAGCTATGCTGCGAATGTAGTACGTAAACCTCTGTATGTGGACAAATTCACAGTTACAAAGAAACGTATTACCCATGTAAGGATTTATGTGGAGGTTGACACAGCCAGGTGCACCAACTGTAGAGTGTTTGGCCGCTCAGCCTCTTGTAGCAAAATGAGTATGTCTCCACAAGGAAGTTATGTGAATGACAGGGGAAAGCCAGCTATAACAGAGCAAGAAATGAAAAAGAAGGCTTTAACGACCAAAGTTTGGGTTGAGGTTCAAAGGCCAAGTAAAGGAAAGCATCAGAAGGCATGCATGCTGCCTAATCAGAAGTAAAGAAGAAAATGTGTGTAGTGATTTTAGTCATGCAGAGGAGAGATTCCTTAACTTGAAATCTTGAATTCAATAGCTAAAACTTGGCGATCAGAATTCTAAATTCTTTTTCAGGACCAGGAAGCACCGTCCCCAATAGGAGTAAAATTGTTGCGGTGAATCGTGAGGATGGCATGAAATTTAACAACCCCCTTGAGGTTAAAGAAGAGATCATCAGTTTTTTCAAAAATCTGCTTAGCCCAAGTGCTTTCAAAAGTCAGATGGATCACAGTATTTTTAGGAAGGCAAATTCCCAAAACTATATCCCCAAATCAATGTAAAGAACTTAGGAAAGAGGTAACCAATGAAGAGGGTTAAGCCAGTGCTACTTGTTTTCCAAAGAAAGTTGTATACTGGATCAAGGAGTATATCACAACCACCCATTTTCTATTAGTGTTAATGGCAAGTTGAACAGATCCTTTCCGGCTGATAGGAGCCTCCGCCAAGGACATCCCATGTCTCCATACCTTTTCGTGTTGATTATGGAAGTTATTTATGCCTTGTGAACAACATGATCGAGGATGGGAATTTAAAATTTAATTTGAAGTGTGACAAAGAGCGTAATGCCCATTTGTGCATTGCGGATGACCTGCTAATATTTTGCAAAGGTGAGCTAAATTGGATCACTAGAGTGATAGGTTGCCTCAAGCAATTTAAGGAGCTAGCAGATCTCATGCTGAATCTGGATAAGAGTAACATCTTCACCAGCATAGTTCCTATAGGCATAAAAGAACAGCTTCTTAGTATCCTAGAATACAATCAAATATCTAGGGGCTCCTCTCCTCCCTTCCATACACAGCTTTGGACTTTTTTTTCTATTCACGAAGCTTCGGATTGATTGTATCTGTCTAACTACCACCGGTGACTACGCCTTCAATTTCTTAATCTACAACAAAGAATATGCTCATAGAAGAGTATACTAGCACATTCTATAGTATGGTACTTCCTGCAATTATGCATGGGATGGAGATGTTATGATTGCAACGTAATGGAAGGATTTGAAACCAGAAATAGATTCTGGTTTAGCCACTTCCCAATTGAACACGACAGGGGATGCAATACAGGACGCTACCAAATGGAAGAAGAATTGCAAGGGAGTTATCATTTAAAGCAACTTTCAAGTCATTTACAAAAAGAAAAATCTTTTCTTGACTTCACTCAAGAAAAGGTCCATAGAAAAGCTTGGGAATGGCTCTAATTTTTCTGCAAATAAACCATCTCGTCCATCTAGTTCTTCCATTGTACAAAGTAACACAATGGAACCCAGTTGTATGCCTGTATCCTTGAAACATAATTCTTTAGTTGGGATTGTGTCCCTCTGTGCATGTCAGTTAGTGTTTGGAAGAGAGAAGAGTAAAGGGAATTAATCCGAGAGCTTGCCTCTAGAGGTAGCTCTCCAGCTCATTTTGACAACACGTTAGATTTTAGACAAAAGCATTGGCTTCAGGGGACAATATTAGTCATCATGCTAAAATCCCATGCTATCCAAACCTTCAATTGACTCTTCCATATGCATGTCACTTGCCAAAACAGTGGGGATATTCCCTCTCAGCTTCACAAATTTATGTGTTTTTTACAGAGTTCCAGCTTCCACCTCTAAAATTAAACATAATCTATAATCCCTCAAAAACATTGATCAAAAGATGTCCTTCCCAAAAATTATATTGAACTTCATTTGGCATAACTTAAAAGCATTAACTTAGAAAACTTGAAGAGAAGAAGAGAGGCAAACCTGGCCAAGATCCTCCATTATGGTAACTCCATCTGGTATTCTTGGGATCACAACCAGTTACAATTCTCCACTCATGACTTTCTATTGCAGGATAACATATTTTTAGAGGCATTTCTCCAACCAACTCTTCCCAGCGAGATTCAATAAGATCCATAATGGCCATTGATTGCTCAGGTGTTGCAAGAGAAGATAGAATCGCAACACAATTGCCTAAAGCAAACCATCGAAAATCCATCCTTGCAGGACTGACATTTCCAATAAAGTAACCACCACGTGTTGGCATAAAATCAAATACCCATTCAGGGATTGAATCAGGAATAACATTAAACTTGTTTACTGCAGTGTGTGAGTACTCCTCAGTCTTGTAACGGTAAACGTCATTAAGCTGTTGGAAGTCAAGCCAAAAGTAACTCCGCATGTGAAAACTCATTGCATGCAAGCGCTTCACGATTCGCTCTATAAATTCCTTTCCTTCTGTATCAGGTTTAAGCATCGCCAAAGCACATCTCAACGCCATAAAGAAAAGTGCCTGGATTTCAATTGGATAACCATATACACCCTGGAAAATAGTTCATGCAAAAATAAATAAATAAATAAAAAACCAAGTAAATAAGGGAAGACTTTCTCAATATTTTAGAAGAATAACTAACTCATGAGCATTATATTATCATATGAATAAACAGAACAATTTGGACAGAAAAAACAGAATACAATTACGTATAATTTCTATGGATCATATAGGATACACAAGCACCATATCAAAAACAGAAGAAAATCATAAAAAGAAGAAAAGTTTCATGGCAACATTAGTTGACAAGTTTTGAAGCTGAAAGCGCTAAACAGAAGTTTCTTGCATTTGTCTTTTTTGTTATGAATGATGGAAAAGAAAGCAAACGTTTGGATCAATGCTCCTCTTCAAATTTCTTGACAAAAAGATAAAAAGAGTATATTTCAAGGACCAATTACCAAAAGACACATTTCTTAGAATAAGCAGTCAGCTAAAGGTAGAAAACAAAGATAATTAATTGGTTAACATGGAATTGATGCAAACATGAAGAGTACTTCAAAACCAAAAAGAGAAAAAGAAGAAAAAAAATAGTTTAGCACACTGACAATCGAGAAAGAAACAAAAGTATCCTTATAACAAAATTACAAATTCATTGATGATATATTTATCTGAGCCAACCATACTTCAGGAAACATGCAATAAGTATGAAAGGTGAGACTAGCAGCTGTGGATATTGCCTTTTGTTTGTTGCACACGTTCAAAATTGACTTGGTTGCATGCAGCTATAAGGTGAATGAAAAAACATGATCAAAGCACTCCACGCGTTCTTATATGAAGGGGTCTCAGATACTAATGAACTTTAAAACATATTCAATAGTTACGCTAACATCCACAACATTTTTAACAGAACTGTTAAATTTAAGGTAAGACAATTTCACTAATGATGTTGATTTGGGTGGAATGGTAAAGACAACTACAAAATCTAGAAGAAGGTTAGGACCAAGACACACACATAAGTCTAAAATTTAGGTAGAATATATTTACTAGCGAAAAAGAAATTATCAAGATTGATGGACAAGAGAAACTCATAACACATCGATTTTGTTATCGGTACTGAGGAAAGGTAGGAAGATGCACTACAAAATAAAATTGAAGTAAAAGCATGCAAGTTAAGGGTTGCCTCTAGAAGGTCTTATAAATAAACCTTAGTCATCAAATCATGGGTCACTTTCAAAGATAACTGCAAAAATCTGTGTGCTTTACAAAAGAAAATTGTAGATACTCAAGTTGACAAGGAAAACAATTAAAAAGTTCAAAGGATTTCAACATTCAGGGGGGAAATGATTAGGAACTCCAAAATAAAGAGTCTCACAAGATTATCCTTTCGGGAAAGATCTGACATGACCAAGTATGGAAAATTTAAATATAAGACGAGATGCTGTCCAATCAGGACGGCTTGCTGCTGTAAAATCAATTTTTTAAAACACTTAAAAGAACTGCTAATTCTAATCCTTCACAAACTTGCTTCAATCTAGTTCTAGCTATAATCAAGAAGAAGAACCCAAGTCCAGTTTGCATAAAGCATTGAGATGCAAATCAAAGAGAGCGTGCATCATAAACAACTTTCATTTTCAACCTGAGCAATCATCTCTTTTTGTTTGAACTTTTTGAATTGAGACTTGGACAATGAATCATATACTCCCTTCATTCCGTAATGTATGTTTAAGTCACCATATGCACACATGTAAAGAAAAGACAATTACTACTCAATAATCTCAATTTCTAATTCACCCTTTCAAAAAATTTCCTTTTCTTTTGTTTTATACTTAATCTATTATATGGTAAAGGGCATTGTACAAAAGAAAAGAAACTTTGTACTTAGGTTTCCCAAACTGGACATACATTATGGAACAAGCAAAGCAGTAAATTTAGACATGCATTAAGGGACAGAGAGAGTATATGTTTCAGGATTAGAAACCTAACATAAAATAAAATAAAAAACTCTAAGCTTAGCACAACTATCTAGGCTCAGCTAAATGACTCTTGTTTCTCCATTTTACGAAATCTAGAGTCAAATCTGTCGAACCATAGGCCATAAGGTTCTTCTAACAGTAAGCACTTGAAAACAACAGCTAAATAACTTATAACCTTGCACAACCAGTCAATGAAGTCCACCAAACAAATCCAAAAAAGTTGTCTTCTATTACTGAAAACATACAAATTGAGCAAGCTCAAGCACCCAAATTCCACAAGGACGGAAACTCAAATATAACATGGACAAAGATGAAAGTTAGGATTTGTAAGAATAACCAGGGAAAAAAATTCAGTTAACTACTACACAAAAAGCCTCTGACAAAAAACGAATTTGAGAGGTACTTGACTTTTTCTTTTTGGGGTTGGTGGGGATGGGGGCCAAGGTACTGAAGAAGCATTTATACAGATTTGCAACTAACGTTTGATGCATAAAAATATGACCAACAAAGAACGAAATGTAATACAAGAAAGGCAGGTCAAACATCGAACAGCCTTAAACGGCAGCAGCTAGATCCAAAGAATAAAGTTTGCATTCTCTATAAACATAAGAATGTAAGATCTATCCATGGATGCTGAAAAAAGTAAGGAAGAAACCTTCCCACTATCTATAGAAAGGTCCCATTCCAGAGGGAATACTAAAGAGAAAGTCTTAAAAGTGGTATGCTGCTGCGTATATACCATACATATCAATGCTCACTTAAGTATCAAATTTTCAGTAAGTTGATAGACTCTCGGTGTCCTAACTGTAGTTCTAAGCCATGCTGGTCTTTTTGGCATAGTGAATATAGTCATGCAATACCAAACAAATTAGCCTCCCATCATGAGTTAGATGGTATTAGTTTAAACTCCACAACTTGACTATAAAATGGAGAGAGTGCAATGCAGAAATTACTTGGCCTGTGTATCATTGTCGAACCTCCAACATCACTAGCCACTAATGAAAGATGAAAGAATGATTGTCGTTGTTGTTGGGGGTGGGGGTGGGAAGGAATGCTTGATTTCATTGTATTGTTCAAGTAATAAATTTTATATAACTTTGCGACTTGTCTTGCTCGTAAGTAATAGGTGACAAATCACATCTCGTGAAAACCTCTATTATAAACAAGTATATATTGTAGAGAACACTATTGGAAAGAGAGAATTTAGACCGGTTGTGTGAGTTAGTTTTACAAGGAAAACAGAATGAAAAACCAGCTTTGTCATGGAAACAGAATTTAGATGAGGGGTTGACCCATAGAGACCATGAAAAGGAAGATGGCAAAATGGTAATAAAATCATTGGCATTCATTCTAATGGGTAATACTGGAAACATCCTTTAGAGACTTAAGAAAGCCAACAAATCAATAATAAATAAAGCATTTGAATCTTCATGTAACATCCTTTCCATATCTGACACAAGCACACCAAAAGAAGAGGGAAATACCCAGGGAACAAGAGAATGGGTAACCCATCCATACAAGGCCTTCTGATTAAGAATTTCATCCTGGTCTACAGGTTTCTACAAACAAATAATAATTTTCGGTCACCACGCCTAGAACTAATTATGCAAGTTTATGCTTAATAGATTATTCTAAAACTCCTTATGTTTGTTTTGCAGTATGCTCAAACTCAAGTCAAAACCGATAAACGTGAAGAGATGATAGAAGAAAACAATTAACACCATTACTACCAACTAATGCTCATGAAAAAAAAGGGTATATTACCTACAGGGAAACAAAATAATTCCAGGAGGCCACTATATTTAGAGCTGAATTCCACATCAAATGACAAAATAGTTGAAATAAAAGGTCGCACTAATACAGCTACCAGTTTGCTGGCTCAATTATTCTGGCTCTGTAAATAAAATTGGGCGGGAATATCAAGGCCAACTAATTAGGTGGCCTTGCCTCCCATAGAAACTTCATTCCATGAGAGGAAATCAAGTGATATTTCATGAGAAGCACCAAACAGATTTGTATAGGAGCAGCTAAGCAACATCCAAGTATATATGACTAAAAATTATTATAAAGACAGCTTACCATTCTTCGATCAATCATACTGCAACCATCTGCACAAAGCAGAGTTGGGAATGTGTCGAACCCCTCTGACAGACATAGAGCTAAAATAAGCCTCATCCCCTTTTGACAATCTGGTGTTTCTGCAAGCGATAAATCCCCTGTAGACTTTGTATAAGCTCTGAGCAGAATAATCCACCAAAACCCAGAGTCAACAGGAGCAACTCTCCCAATTGCACTTTCCCCAAAATCTGCAATAAGAGTATCCGTTTTTCGAATAGGGTCGTGAAGAACTTTGAAGCTGGCCGGCATTGCACCTTCCCCAAGTTTAAACCGGTCTATTCTTTTCTCCCACCCTTGAAGGTGCAGAGTCTTCAAGAGAAAGTTCTTAACTATGTCAGGCTCGCCGTTCATCAGGAAAGCCAGAGCACTGGGTACAAAATCCCGTACAAAAACCTAAAGAGAACCAAAAATCAAATCAAATTCATAAAACATATGTACTTAATTCATTATAAATTAATATCCCAGGTTCACATTGCTTCTCGTTTAATTCAAAAGTTCACTTGATCACCTTCGAAAGATCCCTCCACTGGGACCGAGTTTACAATTTTATACAATGAACAGGCCTTGTTAATGGTTTTCAATTTATACCGTAATTTTCACCTCCCTCTTGGGTTTTAAGCAAATATGCATTCTTCAATACCATTAATACCTTAAATTCAATAGATTTTCCTTCAGACTCGGATCGAAGTTTTCAATTTTAAACATTTCTCAAAATTAACGTTCCCCCAACCATAGCTAATTGCATATTGAGCTGATACAGATTTCAAAAATCAGCATACCCAAACTGTAATTGGTGTTCCATTATTTAGTTAAAAAAAACAATTTACCTGATCATAGTTAAGAACTTCCTCCGAAGCGTGGTCATAGGCAGCAATCGTCCCAACGGGTTGACCCCGGAAATGCACTAAAGAACGCCGGAGAGCTTCCCAGGCATCAGCAACCATCGGATGGGGCTCAAATGAGTTCCGAGCCGACGAAGCCGGGGTGTCGAAACCGGACCTGCCTCCGGGCGAGCACGTGATGTCAAAGTTATCCAGGCCTCCTCTGGCGAACCCGATCGAGAGCTCGCTGAGCGACCTCTCGTCGAACGATCGCTGCCTCTCGATGTTCAGCCTCGGCTTGTCGAGAAGGCGCGAGAGATCGTAGTCGTCCATTTCCGAGATGGAGCAATGCGAGCTCACATTCCGGAGTCCCATCCCATCCATCTCCTCAAAATCAAATTCTCCACTGCTCAGCCTCAAATCACTAACACAGACCTACGCTGTACGGAGCAAGCACATACACTTGAACAAAACAGTTTCCAATTCACTGGGAGAAAGATTACACGACAGATGAAAACTTTTACGTCTGTAATCATCCAAGCAGACAAAACAGCATTATTATCACAGAAAACATCTCAATAACGAATTCATCTAATCTGTCCAAAAATTATCCAAAAATTTAAACATGTGCATTTAAGATGAGATGAATATTTTAGATCAGGAAAATTTTTGAACAATATAAAAAGTATAAACAAATAATTAAACCAGGAGAGCACTGCGTTTGAAAAGCAAAAACAGAACCAAGAATATTACAATGGCAGATCAAGATCAACCAAAAGCAATATACATTGAATCACACACGACGCACATTATTCCACAAAAATAATGAAATCAGGAACTCTGATTTTTGAACTTCGAGGAAGAATATGAAGCAAATTGACCAACCGAACCTAAAGAGCCAGATCTGAAGCTTCACGAGAAAAAGAAAAAAACAACAAATGAGGCGAGAGAGAGAGTAGAGGGGCTCTAGAGCGAACCTCAAATGGCGAAGAAGGAGGACCAGGAGATTATACGGCGTCAATCGCCGGCGGACGCCGGGAATCGGTCGTCGGTGAGGAAAGAGGGAAGAAAAAGAAGAGGAAGAGAAAAGAAAAAAAAGAGACTGTAGCCAACAGATGCTATTTATAGCTGGAGATTATTATTATTGGAAAGGCAACGGACGGTCACCCAATCGTTTTTTCCTTCTCTTTCTAATCCGAACTCCAAAACTAACAAGGACATCCCCAATGCACTGTCAAGATTACGGGAGTTTTTACCGGGAATAGCCGGTTGGTGCGCACGAGGGAAATTGCCGGGGTGTCTCACGTGGCCTAAACGACACAGTTTCCGACGCCTCTGCGGCTCTGCCTTTGGATTATTGGATTTTCCCCTCGCCAACTTCTTTTATACTACTTACCCTAAAAAAAAAAAAAAAAAATTTAAATTTGTTTTATGATTAATTTAAATACGGATTAATTTAATGTTAATAGTGGTTAGGTGGGGTAAGATGAACATAATTTAATAGGATTGACGGCTTTGGTACCTGTCCAAATTGTCGGCTTAATTACACCCTTTGCCTCCGCGAGCGGTTAGGTCCGCATCCTTTTCCTTTGACTTTGGATTTCTTACCACTTCTGAATCAGTTCTGATAGCCCCGACACCTAAAAGTTCGCTTTAATGTCTTGTTTCAGTGTTTTGAATAACTTATACGGGGAGGTCGGACAAAAGGTGAGTTTTGTGCAATCAATTATAATGTAATATTTAAGTTAAACTTATTAAACCTAAGTTTAAAAAAAAAAAATGGATTTAACTACACCAGATTATATTACATATGAAATAAAAAATTAATTGTTTATATAAAAAAAATAAATAAATAAAAAAAGAGAATTGAAAGTGTGGCCAACCACCCCTCCCCCACTTGGGGTGCCCGACAGCCACCCCTAGTCTTAGGGGTGGCGGCTTTTTTTTTTAATAAATTAATTTTTTATTTTATCTAGAGTATAATCTAGTGTGGTTGAGTTTTTATTTTAAGTATAAGTCTAATGAAATTAGCTGATGTGTCAGCTTTTTATTGGTGGCACAAAATATGACTTTTGTACAACAGGTGCACCCAAATCACTCTCATTTGTATAACTTTTCATTGATTTTTATTTAATTTTTTTGTCTCTAAGTAAATATAAGGAAAGTCAATAAATACTATAATCTTTGGATTTCCAATCAAGAATTTGAGATTCAATTCAACCCCTTACAAGATTCCGAAAAATTTGCCTTGCCCTAAAATTTCCTAGCAAGGCAGCATATTATTTTTATTTGGTTCTTTTTCATTTTGATGTTATTATTTTAGGGTTCATATCTGATATGACCTGTATGTTTTTTGAAGAGGTCATACATGATTTTTTTTTTTTTAAAAAAAAAAAAATCTTTTTATAATGGCTAGTCACAAAGTAGTTATAATATTAAAGTATGTTGACATAATAGCGGTAAAAATTAATGATTTTAATAGCTTAGTATCAAAGTGAATTTTGCATCGATTTGGAGATGCTATATATTATTCTTTAAGGGGATATATTCAAAGCAGGTCGTTAAAGCTATTACTGCCATAGAATCCACGTGGTGCTAATATGGACAAATTGTGAAAGACATAAAAGGTGTGCTACAGTTGGGATGTCAAACACATAAAAATATGACACGTGTCATAATTTTATTGGCTCTAACGTTTCATGCTATTAAAATTTGTTAAGTCACTAGACAAAATTTGGCTAAAATGACTTCTTTTTTTTTTTTTTTTTTGGCATACCTCAAGAATTTTTAAGTTCATTTTGATACTACAATGGGCTAATACAAATTAGATAAGCACATTGACTAATTTTACATTTTTCAAAAAAAAAAAACATAGAATACAATCTAATAGAACTAGGGGTGTATATTGGTCAATTTATTATTGAAGGTGATTCTCATGTTGTTATCCTGACTCTTCAAGTATATCTCTTATGTTATCTCTGATACTCTCGACCTTATTTCAGCATCTTTATTTTAGAAAGTTAGAAAGGTTAATAAAGGTACAAACTTCTGTACTTATTATGCAGTAAAATAGGCCACAACTTTCTGACTGTATTTTCTTATACCTCTCCCCTCCTCTCCTATCTCAGTTCCTATTACCAATGAGAAGGATCCTCCTGTTTTATTGTGGTTTCTCAGTAATTTCTTTGTATTCTTTTCTGTTGTTTGTTTGCTTTATTTGTTGTACCCACCAAAAAAAAAAAAAAAAAAAAAGTTGCATATATATTTGCACACCGAACACGCACGCAAATGAAGACTAGAATAAAACCTTTTAGCCCAGCCGTCAACCGCGTCACCAATCTCACAAATTTACGCCAAATAATCGGCCGATTTGCCAACTGGACATTAGCAATAATCTAAAAGTAAGAGAGGTTTTGTTGACCCGATTTCTAAAACCATATTTCATATATATATATATATATATATATGGAAAATCCCTCAAAGCTAGGACTTGAGCAAGTGCGACAAGCATTATCCAAAATGGATTTTTGGGTCTACGAATTGACTCCGACAAAGCCTCCACGTATGTCCCTTGTGGTCAATCGAGCTTTGGGCGAAGGATTTGGACAACTTAATCTGCCAACTCAGCATTGGTGTTTTTCTTAAACACGTGTGTTGGACGTCACAATCGATGCTACATGGTTGTTGTTGTTGTTTAACCTCTCACTCACCAACTCTTTTACTCTTTCCACCAAACTACATAAAAAGTAGGTGGTGAATCTTTCCATGATGCCACCTTGTTTTGTTGTTTTTGTTTTCAATCCAAAAATAGATATACCCCCAAAATACATTAATAAACATTTATATTATGTAGGTTTTTTTTTTTTTTTTTTCAAATTCTAACCATTATTTTCAAATTAAATGGTTAGGATTTTATCATATTAGCATTAACAATTTTAAAATACAATAAAGGTTGATATCACAACATACCAACTATTTAGTTTCTTTTTCTTTTTTTTTTTAAGGGGAAAATGTATTTTACCCCCTTAAAGTTTCACCTCATTTGCAATTTGGCATTCAGTATTTAAAAATTGACAATACACTCCAACAAATTAAAAATTCACAATGTGACGCATCCGTCAATAATTTCCGTTTTCTCTAACAGAAATTATTGAAAAAGACTTAATTGCCCTTATATTTTAAAAAATAATAATTAAAAAAAATGGGGTGGCCCTTTGGCCATTTATTTTTAATTTGATTTTTTTAATTGGAAGTATTTTTGGAATTCCGTCAAAAAATATGGGGCGATTTTGAAAAGTAGAGACAAAAAATGCACATGCGTGACACGTATGAAATTTTTTGTCAAATTATACGGAAATGAGGAACGTGAGCCCACAATCCATTTCCCATATGTAGTCTTATAGTCCAGCAACTAGCGAGGCTAAATCCTCAAAAGTCAGCATTGGCTTCATGCTCCCTTTTACTAAGGTCTAAAGGCCCTCTTAGGATCCGAATTTGAAATGAAAGATATGGGTATAAAAATGTCTAGATATAAAAATTCAGAATTATTGTATTTGGATTAGGACAACTATTTGGATAAGGTGCTAAGAGGTACAACTATAATTGTAAAGTTTTGAGCACACTTGTCTACAAATGGCGGAGTCTAGTAAAACTATGTGCCTGAGAAATGATAAGGAGTTAAAAGAAATTAAAAATGTCCCACATGTTTAGGTTGTGGGTACCCTCATGTATGCTATGATATGTACTAGGCTCAATATTTTTCATGCAATTAGATTGGTAAGGACAAAGTTTTCCTCCAAACAGGGTTGGAGGAATTTCCTTCAACCTAATCTATAAAAGTGACATGTGTCCCATGAACATGTGAGATGCACATGTTTTTTTAATAGCAGAGACAAAGTTTTAATAAATTTTATTAAAAAAACATGTGCATCTCACATGTTATTAAAAAAATGGACACATGTCACTTTTATAGATTAGGTTGAAGAAAATTCCTCCAACTCAGTTTGGAGGAAAACTTTGTCCGATTGGTAGGACAATAGGTTTCAATCCAGTCCAAGTAAAGGATATTAACAACCAATGAAGCAAATATTGAGATATTTACAAGACACTAAGAAATGAAATTATGTATTGGGTTAAGTGATATTGACTTGATTGGTTGTAGTTATGCAGGGTTTATAGGTAATGTAGATTGTTGTGGTGCACAACATAGATAATAGAAAATTCACAAGAGGATGCATATTTCTATTTGGAAGAACAAGTCTTTCTTAGTTGTGTAAGTATAGTTGTGCTACAAAGTTTACAATAGATACCGAGTACATTGTGTGCAGCTAAATGATAAGTAATTTGTTATGAATTTAACATTCTGTCAACAATTTAAATTTAGATATACCTAACAAACCGGTCAATTTAAATTTAAATTTAGGAAGTGAGAAAAGCATGATCACGTGAGGCAATGACATGATCATTGTCAGATCTATAGGTTTTATACATGAGAGTTGGTATATGACAATTTTGGTACCAAGGTAAATTGTGTCCAACTGGAAATCCTATCGACCACTATTATAGTGTGCTCAAGTAAGAGATAAAAGAATGTGATGGGTGATCACACCATAATAGTGTGTACCTTCACATACCATTACCTCCTATGGTAATAAGTTTCCTATGGGAGATATGTTCACCGTGGACATCACATCCATTTTTAATTAAAGCTAGCAATTTTTGATACGATCCGTGAATTTGACACGAAATTACAGGGTTAGGTTTGAGGAGTTTGACTTGTTTAATTAAATGGGTCAGATTAGGGTTGACTTATATAGTCTTATACGGTTTATATACATGCTTCAACATGACCCAAACCCAACATACGATATAACTGCAACCAATTTTTAACATTACTCGCGAACTCGACATGAACCCAATACAAAATTAGAGGGTTATGGACCTTATGTTTGATGAATTAATTTGACTCGTTTAATTAAATGAGTCAAGTTATGGTTGACCTGTATAGTCTTATACCCATACCATGACGTGACCAAAACCCGACATGCAAACACGAATTACCGCCCCTACTCGTAATAATTTTATTTGTTTAACATATGTAACTCTTGAATAAATTGCACCCATTGTGAAGAGATGACATTGCATCTATAAAAGAATGCAATAGTCGTAAGTTTGGTACACTTTTTCTCCTTCAATAGGTTGTCTCCTATGAGATTAACTCCCTCATTGAAGATATCACCATCTTCAAGACCCAAGGACAAACACAATTTCTCTTCTTAGAACCCGAGGGAATTAGGTAGGGGAAAACCTCTTAAAAATGTCAAAATGAATCTCATCCAAGTGACTAACCAACACCATTGTCTCAAAAGTCTATACCATCTTCCTTATGTCATATTGGCTTTTGAGCTTCTGATATACCCATAATTTTTTTTTGAGTATATTCTCACACGCATGCGATTCTTCTCAACCCATCTTAATTTCTTATATACGTTAAATTGTCTTTTGAGTATCTTCTCATAACACATGTGATTCCTCCATTCCACGCCTACAAAAATAAAAAATAATTAAATAATTAAAAAAAATGTTAAAAAGTAGAAAAAGAAATGTAAATGGAGAGGAAGTCATCACCATCATCAAACACTTTCATGCGCTTTTACTTTAATTATTCTGAAATTCAGAAAGCGTGCGCCATGTGGGTTAACTTTATCACCGACTCAAAATGTCAAATGTATTTATTTACCTTTTAGACTTTAGTGATAGGTGATAAGCCATTTGCAATTTATCATATGAGATGGACACCTATTTATTATATACGACAATCTTCCTCTAATCACCTATGATGTCTTTTTTGAGGTCCATTGACAAAATATCTCCAGCTGATTTAATAGCGACAAAGTGTATCCATGTTATATGGACACAAATTTCTTACAAATCAATTCTTAAAAAGCAACACCTAATCTGGCACTTTTAGAGGTTCATTTATAAGAAATTTATGTCCTATACTCTACGGTCTACACAGTATCTCTTATATTAAATGATCTTTTTCGAGGTCCATTGACAAAATATCTCCAGCTGATTTAATAGTGACAAAATGTATGCATGCTATATGGACACAAATTTCTTACAAATCAATTCTTAAAAAGAAAACGTAATCTGTCACTTTTAGAAGTTGATTTGTAAGAAATTTATGTCCTATACTCTACGGTCTACACAGTACCTCTTGTATTAAAGGATATCGATCTTCTACGAATTGTGACGTTGGAATTTTTTTCAACCAAAAGTTTTTAAAAGTGTTGTGTTATTGAGAGCATATGAGAAACACCATGATTTTTTATTAATTTTTTAAAGGGAAAATTACAGTTTACCCCCTCAAAGTTGACAGCGTTTTTAAATTCGAACACCAAAGTTTCAAATTTTTGCAATTTGACCAATTTTATCTAAAACTTCCCATATTGCCCCTAATTTTTTTTTTTAAAAAAAAAAAAAATTTTAAATAATTCGGGGTGGCCGTAGACACCCCTTTGGTCATCTAGTCATTTTTGCACCCCAAATTTGTTTTTGTTTTCATAAAAAAAAAAAAAAAAAAAAAAGGGCACTATGGGAATTTTGGGTTGATATTTGTTGAATTGAAAAAAAAAAAATGGAACTTTGTGGGGGTGGATTGCAAAAATTGAAACTTTGATGTTCGAATTGAAAAATGCTGTCAACTTTGGGGGGGTAAGCTGTAATTTTTCCTTTTTTTTAACACGGGCCTCTAAAAAAACATGTAAGAAGCACATGTTAAATTAAAAGGACACACAATATTTTTAGAGACGGAATATGAGAAATTTTATTTCAACCTAATTTGTAGAAAGTTTATGTCATCTATTAAATGGACAAAAATTACTTTTATTTTAAAATGAAATTAATAGTGTTTATTTTATGGTCATGATTTAAAGTTGTTGAATAAAAAAGTATACATTATTTTATATATATATATTTTTTTAAATAATTGCACATATATACATGAATAAAGTTTTTATCCAAACTAGGTTGGAGGAATTTCCTTCAACCTAATCTATAAAAATGATATGTGTCCATGAATATGTGAGATGCACATATTTTTTTAAGGGCAAAGTTTTCCTCCAAACTGGATTGGAAGAATTTTCTTCAACCTAGTTTATAAAAGTGACATGTGTCAATTTTATTAATAACATGTGAGATGCACATGAATTTTTAATAAAATTTATTCCAACTTTGTTTATGCTATTACAAAAACATGTGCATCTTACATGTTTATGGAACACATGTCACTTTTATAAACTAGGTTGAAGGAAATTCCTTCAACCTAGTTTGGAGGAAAATTTTGTTTTTTTTTTTTAATATAGGGGACAAAGTTTTCCTCCAAACTATGTTTGAGAAATTTCCTTTAACCTAGTCTATAAAAATGACATGTGTCAACTTTTTTAATAACATATGAGATGCATATGAGTTTTTAATAAAATTTATTCCAATTTTGTCTATGATATTAAAAAATCATATGCATCTCATATGTTCATGGACATATATCACTTTTATAGACTAACTTGAAAGAAATTATTCCAAAAAGAAAAAAACTTTGTCTTATAAACACTATAAAATAAAGTAATAAACCAACTTCAAATCAAAATCAGGGATCCTATCCATATTAAATGGTCATTGCCCTTTTTGCATCACCAGTTCCCGGAGTCAATGAATTGCGCCTAAATCTACTACTGTACACATGGGAATCAGTCAAAGATAACGAAATATATTTTGGGCTGAAGTTCAATGTCGATGATTAGTTCCAAAAAAAAAAAAAAAAAGGTGATGAGAATGGTAGCAAATGACGGTGATGAATGTTTTTTTAGTGTATAATGCTTGGGAGAGTCTTTGGTTTTGAGGTTGAAAGTTTAAAAAATAATTGACATAAAATAATTTTGTTTAATAATAATAATTAATAGGTTATTCGGGGCCATAAGATATTAGGAAGAGGTTGAATACAGACAGAAATTTGTTATAAACTAGTTTTATATAAATTAATCTAATAAAGTGACATGCGTTTCTTAGTTATTAAAAAAACATGTGAGAAGCATATGCTATTATTAAAAAAATATGTGATTCTCACATGCTAAGGGACACATGTTACTTTATTAGATTAGTTTGTATTAACTCATGAGAGTATTTCTAAAAGAATAGTCAAATCTGACTATTATGTATGTTTTTTTTTGTCTCTAGTTGAAGGCACGATCGGGCACTTGTGGTGGCTGCCAACCTAATTTTTTTTTTAAAAAAATTAATTAATTTTTGAATTTTTTTTCCTCAAACCTGGTATAATCCAGTGCAGCAAGGTTTATAATTTTTTTTTAAACTTAAGTCTGCTCAAATTGGCTTAGGTGTCACCTTCTGATTGGTGGCACAAAAGCCACCTTTTGTGCAACAGGTGCACCCAAGACACTCTCTACTTGAAATTGATTCAATATTTTTCAATATAATATTTGGCAAGAATAATTTAATGACTTTAATGTCAACCTATACTTAAAAAAAGAATATAACATTTAAATGCAAGGATATAATGTCAATTTAATGATTTTAATTAAGTAGTGGCAATGATATAATAAAAAAAAGAATGAGAAATAATATATATATATATATATATATATATATATTTTTTTTTTTTTTTTTTTTGAGCTATGAGAAATAATATTTAAATGCAAGTATCGAAAGAAATAGATAATCTGTTGAAGAGAATAGAGAAAAAGTAGTAGCTAAAGTAGATAGTTTTACTTTTTCAGTATCTATTCTGACTATTATTGCTGGAGATGCTCTTATGAACTAGTTTATAGCAAATTTTTGTCCGGTTGAGTACCCAGAGATCGAGCAAATTAATGACAAGTTTTTGGTATCATTTGGGAGATCAAATGCACATTTTGTAGGGATTGTTCTCGAGATCATGATCACATATTCGTCTTGATCATGTAGGTTTTCATAACAAATTTGGTGTTCTCTCTCTAACAAAGTAATGCTAGTCTTCTCACTAAGTTTTAAGTTAAATGTAACGTGTTTTAAATGATTTTTTATGTTAATTATTATTAAAATAAAATAAAAATATTAAGCACTTAAAACACGCCAAGAAATCAAGATAATTAAGGTCACGTAATCGCATTCATTCGTTAATTCACGGCAAGAAATCATAATCATATATAACCAGGTGAGCCGGATGCTTCACGGCAAGATATTAAAGATACAGTGACGTAATAAGTAATAACATTCATTGCTTAATTCTTTGGCCATTGCAAATATCTGCTACGTTGTTTCTACCCACTTCCAAAGTTCAAGTGCCAATTATTTTTCGTGATAATGATCTCCATTAAATTGTGCCTTTATTATTTTCTTTTTTTAAAATATAAGCAAAGCAAAGCCCATGCCTCCCTCCCTTTGTGCCCAAAATCTGGGTGGAGATTTTCAATAGATTCTGATATACGATATCTAATATTTTTGAATAATCAGCATGAAAAAGACGAAAACGTGAGGAAGCATGTTTACTTATATATATATATATATATATATATATATATATATATATATTATTATTATTATTATTTTTTAAAAAAAGAGATCTTTTCACCCACTATGGCATTCGGATTTACAGAAATTATTTATTTAAATTATTAGTGTGAGAGATTTAAAACCATCTGCTTGTTTAAATTATTTAGAGCATGATTGTGGTTGCATTTGAGAAATAAAATTTGTAAGTTAAAAAAACGTTTTTTTAGCAAAAGTTTCATTTTATAGCCTGTTTGGGATTGTGTTTGAGTGGCCTAAAAGTGCTTTTAACACTAAAAAAATCCGTTTGAAAAAAAAATACTCGTTTAGTAAAAAAATTAAAAGCGCTTTTAAGGATAAAAAAGCCAAAAAATGACCAAGACGCATTTTTGGCAAAAGTTTAAAATAAAGCATTTTTTCAAAAGCTCTTTTTGACTTAAAAACTCTATTGCTCAAACGCAATCCCAAATATGCGCATTTTGGCAACTTTTTTGGCTTTTCAGACTCTTAAAAGCGTTTTCATATATATTTTTTTTTTACCAAATGGGTACTTTCTTCTTCAAATGAACTTTTTGAATATTAAACGAACTTTTAAACTCCTCAAACGCATACCCACACAGACTCAAACAATTACAACAAATAATTGTTGTGAATTTTTATCAGCGGCTATTCCCCTTTCATTATTTAGAGGCCCACCTTGCTTGTATTGCCAAGACATTTGTTGGCAACACGCATTCCCGGTGGTTGTATTAATATTTTTAATGAGCCTGGTTGTTGTTGTATTATTGCATGTGAAGCATATGCTTTCTTCTATTAATTCTATCCAGAAAATGAATCCCATTTTGGAGTTTAAAGCTTTTGCTTAGAAATCACCATCATTTCTGGCTTGCCTTCATCATGGGGAAACCAGACGGGTTAGGTAGGTAACACTAACGTGCATAGGATTCGCCGCACGACCAGCTACCGACCTACGCAACACTTCACGCGGTTTCCTTCGGCTTTGCGTAATAGGCTAAGCATTTATAGCAACAACGACGACTTTTTGTTTTTCTGAACGTCAGAGCTAGAAGATGGTGAAAGCTTCTTCAGCGTTTGAAAACGACAAGAATTTAATTAACGGCTATCCGAACGTCCAAAAGGAAATAGTATATAACATTTGTCAAGGCTTTTTTAAATAACTATAAATAATGCACACTTGGGCCTTTGAAATAAAGGCTTTAAACAAAAAACGGTCAATATTTACTGACGTGTCTAACTTTACCACATCAATAAATATTAAAATATTAAGTTATTTAAATAAAATATTTTAAAATTAAATTGAATTTAAATTTACTAATTTAACACGTAAGTAAATCCTAACGTGTTAGATTCAACACGTCAATAAATATTGTGGGACGCCAAAAAAAAAATTGTTGACGTGCCACTTTTGGCACTTCAATAATTACTAACGTAGCAAAATTTTGTTACTGTTTGGCACGTCAGAAAATATCAGGTTTTTTTTATTAAGCTTTCTAAACAAAAAGATAAATTTGAAGAGAAAACTTACTGTTTCTAAATCGGAGAATCGATCCCTTTTTAAAATGAAATAAACATCAAACTATTTACACATTTTTCTATTTTAGTTAATTTTTTTTAAAAAAATTCTTTCTTTGCTATTGGTAAATGAAAAAGAGATATGGTAGAGAGAGCATTCATAGTAGACTCACCAAATTTACTAGCAAAAATAGCTAAAAAACCACTTTTATCTATTTTAACTATCAACTTTTTCAAAGTACTCTCACCGGCCTCAATATTTTAGCTATATCTACTTTAACTATTCTATCATATAATCTTTGGTTATAACACACTTTTTTGGATTACATGGGTCTCATAATTATATCAACATGCCGGAAAAGATCTTTTCTATTTGCTAAACTTGCTCAATGACATGCTTCTCGAGTCAATTACTCTATTAATGGTCATGACTACATGATGAGATATTACCTCGCCAATGGTATATATCCAGAATAGTCAACTTTTGTAAAAACAATCTCAGCCCTACTCAGAGCCAAGAACAAACATTTTATTACACCACAAGAGTTCACAAGGAAGGATATACAACGTGCATTCAAAGTGTTGCAAGCACAATTTGCAATTATGCACCAACCTGCACGAATGCTCAAAGTCTCTGAGCTTAAAAAAATTATGAAAACATGCATAATTCTCCATAACATGGTCACTAAAGATGAACGAGACGAGCAAGACACGTTGGACTTCGATTATGAATAACTCGATGAAAATCCTCCTGAACTAGTGTCACACTATCAAACATATATGCTTGCGGAGTTCATTTGTAACCATATACATATTAGAGACCGAGAAACTCATTCTCAACTCCAATCGGATCTCACCGAGCACTTATGGCAACTAGATGGCCAATCGTAAGAACTTCGGATGAATACTTAGTTTGAGATGCATTATAGTCTTTATTTATATTAATTTAGTCTTGGTTGTTGTATTTGTCTTCTGTAAAACAGATGTAGAGGCCATCTTTTTTCTTTTCCTTTTTCTATTTCCTTCCTTTAAGGCCACTTAAGTTATGAGTATGTTGCAGAATTAAGTTATTTTGGTTCTTCCGACTGCCTCAGTTCATTTAAAAATTAATTTATATGATATGTTTGTTTCTAAGAAATATAGCATCATCTAGATTTCATGGGGAACTTTTTTCATTAGCGATCACTCTTAATATGATTCAAGTACTAAACCACTAAATTAAATATAAAATCTAGCAAGACTAATTCTGAGCCTTCTAAAGAAACTAAGATTGTCAATTACGAGCTGCAAAAATGAACCATCCAAATAGGGATAATGCTTGACACTTTAAATCATGACTTCTACAAATTTTGTATAAAACATTAAAGTGAAAAACTAGAGTTAATAAGGGTGAAGATAAATAGCACGACGGCAATTTTTTTTTTTTTTTTTTAAATATTAAAAAAAAGATTTTGCTGTCTGGCGTGCTTAGCATGCAGTGTGCTCTGAATCATGGCTCGAGTTAATAAACAACGAAAAGAGTACAATAACAATAATGATTATTTTCTTGATTCTTGACTTCCAAGGATTTCATTTTGGCGTGCCTTCCAATATTATTGTTGTACTTGGAACATCATACTTGTATCAATAATCATTAGGGAAATATATCAAAACATCTTGGGTAAGCATGTCAAATTTTTTATCTCCCTAAGTTTTTTTTTTTTTTTTTTCGACAATTTAGTCCCTAGGTCAATCGAAATGCTAAGAAAATTCTTACCGTCAAATTTTTTTAATTGCCGTTAGATTGGTTGAAACACACCATTTTGTCACGTTAGCATAATAATTTTTTATTAATTTAAAAAATTAATATTTTTTTTTAAAAAAAATAAAAATAAAATAGAAGGGGTGGCCTCAAGGGTGGGCAAACCACCCCTGGGGTGGCTTCTGGTCACCCCCAGGGGCTTAGAGTGGCCCGCAAGCCATCTCTAAACTCTAGCAGCCATAGGGTTTAGGAGGCCACCTAAAACCACCCCGGGGGTGGCTCGCAACCACCCTTTGGGTGGTTTGGGGTGGCCTGCAGCCATCCCTTGGGTTTAGGGGTGGCCCCTAACCACCTTTGGGGTGGCTGGCGGGTTTAGGGGTGGCCCCCAAGCCACCCCAAAGAACACCCCTAACCACCCAAGGGGTGGTTTTGGGTGGCCTCCTAACTGCCGTTGGGGTGGCTGCGGGCCACCCCTTGGGTTTAGGGGTGGCCCGCACCCATGGGGTGGCTCGCAAGCCACCCCTAGGTGGCACTACAAAAAAACTATCAATTTTTGACGTGGTTATAGTAAAAGAATTTGTGTCACGTCAATAAATATTTTTCTAATGTGGCAAAGTTGGCGGGTCAATATTTGTGACCTGGCAATATCCACACGTCAATAAATTCTAACCTGTTAGACATTGCCACGTCAATAATTTTTTTTGTATTTAAAAACTTTAAAAATTATATATTTTATTGACGTGTTAAATTTCAACACGTCAATAAATATTGACGTGTAAAATTACCACGTCAGAAACTGTTTACGTGGCAATTTTACATGTCAATAATTACTGACGTGTTTAACTGCCGTGTTAATAATTTCTGACGTGGTAGTTTAACACGTCAGTAATTATTGATGTGTGAAATCGCCATGTCAGAAATTTGCTGACGTGGTACTTTCACACGTCAATAATTATTGACATGTTAAACTACCAGTCAGAAATTATTGATGTGGCAATTTCACAGGTCAGGATTTCTTGACGTGTGAAATTGCCACGTTAGGAAATTATTAACCTGCCAGTTTCACACGTGACACGTTAATATTTTATGACGAGTGAAATTTCATAGGTCAATAAATAATGAGAGGTGAATAATTTTATTTAATAATTAATTAAATTTTATACAAACAATATAGCAATTCATAATTTATGAATTTAAGTTAAATTTTGTGCAAACTAATTAATTAATTAATTAGGTATATATATATACCAATTGGAATATTTGGCATGCTCATTAGAATTAAATATATTGCATGTGCATGCTATAAGCTATATAATTAATAAAGTTAAGTTAATTATAAATGATCATGATGCATGCATGCAATATGCTTCCCTCCATTAATTAATTCTATTTCAAATAACTAATTATATAATTATTAAGTATACATATATATACAAACCTAGCTAGAGATCCTTTTGAAAATAACTATGGACTTGAAGAAATAATCATAAACATATATGACATATTTAATCGATCACTTCGTTCTGCAAATTAATTTAGTATATTCATCACTCATCACTATATGGGAATTGTTAAAAGATGGCTAGAAAATTGATTTTTAATTTATCAATTCTTTCTTTCTTAGTTATTTTAATTTTACTTTGAATGTCATTCTCCTACGTATATTAAAGCAGTCTAATTGCTAGCTGTGCGTAGCCTGCGTGATGAGAGAGACATGCACTTATCTTATCAATTAACGTCATAAACATCTTTTGGCAATGCCATGCCATCTTATGAATTTGATAATATAAATACATTAGAGAGAAAATCATACAATTTTATGAACCCTGAGTACTGCATGCCAGGCAATTTCCTAACTATATTATCATAGTTTTATTTAAAAGACAGTTCAAATATTAATAAAATTTGATTTATTTATTCAAAGTTATATCAACCTTTTGTGTGTTAGAACCCTACAAGCTAGTTAAGTATCCACAATTAATTAAATCAAAAGAATTAGATTTCTTAATTTTCTCTAAGCCTCTACTTTTCTTACTATATATATTACTTTAATTTCTTAGTATATATATATATATATATATATATATATATATATATATATATATATATATATTACATTATAAAATATCAAAAAATTAAATTTAGTTATAACAAAATTTTAATTTATTTATTTTAATGTAATGTATTGTATTTAATTATTTATATATTTATAAAGTAAAGATTTAAAATAAATATTTAAATATATTAAATTTGTTTTAAAATTTATTGATGTGCCATATGTGGCACGTCAGAATAGGGCTGATATGCCACATTTGGCACGTCAGTAACCTCCTCGAGCCAACCCCCGTGCACGTCCCATCTCCCCCCTGCAGCGCGCCATGCCTCATTAATATTTGAGGTGCAGCGCACTTGATTTTTTTTTTTCTTTTCTTTCCCGCCCTCTTTGACCCAGAGCGCTCCTTCATCTTTTCTTTTTTCTCCTTTCTTTCTCTGGAAGCTTCCACCATTCTCAAGCTAGCTAAAGCTCGATTCCACCTTCTTTTTTTTTCCTCTTCTCACCCGGCCTGTATATATACTCTCTCTCAAGCTGCACTAGCTTTCTCTCTCACGACGTCTCCTCCCTCCGCAGCGCTGCGTCCTTCTCTTCGCCGGCCGTACGTCCTTCTCTCCGCCATCTCTGGCCGTCATCCTCTCTCCCCCCGCTTCTAGCTCCTACAAGAGCTCCTCACAGGTGTATATATATTAGCTGATTTTTTGTGTTAATTATTTAAATTTTAGCTTTGTTTGAGATAGTTAATTATTGTTAATTTGTTAATTAATTAGGTGATTCGTGCTATATGTTAATTATATATAATATAAGGAATGTTGGGACAATGGATTCTTCCATCTTTTGACCATTAAAAAGAAATTGTGTTTGATTAAGTCTAATTTGGTTAAAACCTTAATCAATATTTCTATAGTGCAACTAAGACTTATAGCCATATAGCTAGGGACCACTAATTTTCTTCTCCTGGTTAATTAATTTATTCGAGCCATCTTGCACCTAATTAAGGGGGGATTTTTAAACAAATAAATACAAGTCGATCTTCTAAAGTAAATTAAATATTTTCAGTGATAGTTAATCATGTTTTTCTACTAACAAGAACCTTAATTAGAGTAGTTGGTGGGCGAATGTGGTTCAAGCCCTTCTTGGATTTAAATAATTAGGCAAGTTACCTTCTTCAAAACATAATAATTCATCTCTTTATTTTAATGTTTTTTTTATGGATGAATGAGTTTGGCTCCAACGGGAGGGATTAATATTACACACACACACATATATATATATATATATATATATATATATATATATATATATATATCTGTGTGTGTGTGTGTTCCGGTTGTCTCTGTGCAATATAATTGACTGACAGAGTATCACAAGGCTATTTAAAATTAGGCCAATCACATCTAACATTATATTTGTGAGTGCCATGTTAATCTGGCTACTTGTTTTAGTAATTAATTAGCAATTAGTAAATTAAAATAAAGATTCCAAATCGAGTGCTCTAATTACATTACAGGAGAGCATGCAAAGAAGACAATGAAATATCATTTGTATACTCGATCTTAGTCTAAGAGGCCTCTTTTTTTTTTTTTTTTTTTGAGATGTCCGCACAAGAGGGGGGAGGGGGGATTCGAACTAGTGACCTCTGCTTCATTAGGCGTGGAGTCTAAGAGGCCTCTTAGACTAGGATCGAGAACAACCATGTAGTTTTGATTGTTATATTTTAAAATAAATAAATCTAAGTTAATTACTAGTTTTTACAACTAGTAATTAACTTAGATTTATTTATTTTATTTGTTTAGTGATATATAATAATAAATGCATTTAAATTTGGACTTATATATTGTTTAGGTTTTGTCCTATTAAATTTTATAAATGCCATATGACCAAAAATTTTGACAAAAGGAAAAAAAAATAAAAAATAAAAAAATAAAAAAATTGACTACGTACCCTAGCTAGATTTATTTTATTTAACTAGGGTCCCCAATATCTAACAAATGCATATGAATATTTGGGAAAAAAAAAAAGTGAATGTGAAAAAAGAATGTAAACGTTAAACAACATCAAATAATGTAAATGTGAAAAAAAAAAAAAAAAAACAAAATTTTAAAAAATGCGTGAAGTAAACCCTAAACCCTACTAAAAAAGATACGAAAACAACTAGCCTAAATAGATTTTTTTTTTTTTTTTGTTGACATGTTTGCACAAGAGGGGGGAGGGAGATTCGAACTAGTGACTTCCTTTTCATTAGGCGTGGTCCCAACCGATTGATCTATCTCTTGGGGACAACTAGCCTAGATGGATGATAATTATTGATGGTCCACATTTGGAATAGTTGTTATTTTGTTTAAGTTTAGGAAATTTTCATGAGTGAAAAATAAATAAATTACCAACAACCTTAGCTAGTAATTAAGTTTGCATTTTAATTCCATTAAATATGTATGTGTTTATTGATTACTTTTAAGCGACATATATTTGTCTCTAATATCCGTTGACAACAATGGACAAAAGTTGGATGACAAAGCCTAGGGGTACAAAGGAATACAGAGATGGTTGTAGATTGTTTGTGGACTTCGTAGTTAGGAACTGTATAGTACCTGATGGTAAGATTTACTGTCCGTGTAAGGTGTGTTGCCTTAACCGGCGCTATTCGCTAGGCGTTGTTCTCTCCCACTTGACAGGGGAAAAGACATACTTCCTACATATAAGGACTGGATGTTTCATGGTGAGAAGCCTGTACAGGGTCATGTTGAACCGTCTCCTTCGAATCGTCCGGCCACAGATGCAGCAAGTGGAAGCAGTGATCAGGGTAGAAATATGCACGTTATATTGCGTGATGTGTTCGGCATACACGATGTCAAGGAAGACAACTGTGAGCCTCAGGTCGTTGTGCATTGTGATGAAGAAATTGTAGTTGAAGAAGCGAATGAAGTTGACGTTTGGAAGTACCACGAGTTGCTTAAGGAGGCAAAGACACCGCTATATGATAGGACCAAACATAGCAAGCTGAGTGCAACTGTTCATTTGTACAACTTGAAGTGTGTTGGTGGAATTAGTAACAAGAAATTCTCATCTCTCCTTGAGTTCATCAATCAATTGTTGCCTGCGGATGATGGAGCTTTGCCAATTAATACCTATGAGGCAAAAAAATATCTAAGGGACATGGGACTCGGGTATGAGAAGATTTCGGCTTGTCGTAATGACTACATGTTATTCTGGAAGGGCAACAAGGAGTTAGATTCATATATAGTTTGTGAAAAATCTAAGTGGAAAGATGAAATTCATTTAGACGATGATGGTCAACCCATATCGTCAAGTAAAAAACTCCCGGTGAAAGTGTTGCGGTGGTTTCCACTCATACCAAGACTACAAAGGTTGTTTATGTCACAGTATACATCGCCCTATATGAAGTAGCATGCAGACAACCGCACAAAGGACGGAGAAGCATGGAAGTCATTTGATCATTTATATTCAGAATTTGCAGCGAACAGCAGGAATGTAAGGTTTGGACTAACCTCAGATGGATTTAATCATTTTGGGAATCTTAGTACATCCCACAGCACTTGGCCTGTAATGCTTGTGCTATACAACTTGCCTCCTTGAATGTGCATGAAACAAACGTCTTTCATATTATCTCTTATTATCCCAGGCCTGAGCTCACCTGGAATGGATATAGACATTTACCTTCAATCCTTAATTAAGGAATTGAAAGAATTATGAAATGTATGAGTACGCACATTTGATGTCTCCACTAAAAAACATTTTATGTTGCGAGTGCAATTGATGTGGACAATTAATGACTTCCCAGCATACGCAGATCTGTTAAGATGGCCTACTAGGGGAGCAAAGGCATGTCCTTGTTGTATGCATTCAACAAGGTTTAGATGGCTAAAACACGGCCACAAATGGTGTTTTGACAGTAACCAGGAACTACAATGTGCACCCGATGTGCTAAGTAGAGATGAAATCCTAAGATAGTTAGAAGGGATGTGATTTTGGGATGAGGATGCTGGTAAGTCAAAGCTAGAAAGTGGTAAGAAGCAGGAAGAGAACCGGAAGAAGAGTACTCTCAACACCAAACCACAAGGGACTAATCATGTAGTGTGGAAGAAAAATAGTATTTTCTTTAGGTTACTATATTGGAAGGATAATTTACTGCGGCACAACCTTGATTTGATGCACATAGAGAAAAATGTGATGGATAACATTTTTGGCACAATATTCAATATAAAAGGAAAAACAAAAGACAACTACGATGCTCGCAAAGACTTGCAAAAGATGGGTTTGAGACGTATACTTCATCCATTTATGAAGAATAAAAAAATCTATATGCCCCCAGCTTGCCACACAATGTCCAATGAAGATAAAACCAGTTTTTTGAAAGTGCTTCGGGATGTGAGGGTGCCTGATGGTTATGCCTCGAATATTTTCAGATGTGTACAACTTAAAGAACGTATGATAACGGGTTTGAAGAGTCATGATAATCACATATTGATGCAACAGCTTCTAACTATTGCTTTACGTGGATCATTGCCAGGTAACATGGTCAGACCTTTCGTTGAGATGCGTACATTCTTCCGAGGCATATGTTCAACTACGTTGACACTAGATGATTTGGACCGACTCTAGAGTGAAGTCTGTGTCACTTTGTGCAAGATGGAATAGGTATTCTCCCCAATTTTTTTCACTAGCATGGCTTATGCTGCCGTGCATTTTGTTCGTGAATGCCTACTGGATGGACCAGTATAGTATAGGTGGATGTATCCGGAAGAAAGGTAAATTTTGATCATCAATTTTTTTTTTTTTTTTTGCCCACCACTAAAAGACAATGAATAACTGCAATTGATTGATTGATTTCCATATATAGGAGCCTAAGGAGGTTCAAATCTAATGTGCGCAATAAAGCGGCTCTTGAGGGATGCATTGCGGAGGGTTACATAGCAACTGAGTTGGTGACATTCTGTTCGATGTATTTGGATGACGCACTGACGTTTCATAATTGTAAGACCCGAGAAAATAATTAAGCTTAATACTAGTAAACTCATAGTAATTTAAATTAATTAGTAGAATAAATAATGCATGGAATAATTTAGAATAATAAATATAATAATAAAAATGAATTTATCATAATTGAGATATATATGAGATTGATTAATAATAATAATATTTGTGTGATAATAATATAATAACAATATTATTTAATGATGATATACTTATGTAATATAAGTTTTAAGTGATAAATAGTTTAACTAATAATGATGTTAGTGTGACAATCGATTAATAAATAAAATAGGTTAATGGTATTAGAAGAATAAAGTTTAATAATAAGTTATAGTGTGGTAAATGATTAATGGTAATGATATATAAGTTGTGGTTAGAATAAATAAAAGTAGTGTGGGGAATTAATGAGAACAAAAAAGATAGAATTAATATGAGGTGGGGTAATATAGCAAATTATGAAAGATGAGGCTTTAAAATAAAAAATGAGATCTAACTAATGCCACATGTCGGGCTACCATTGGCTATGTGGGATATCCCTTATCCCCTTATTCCGTTTTTTTCTCCCTTCTCCCATCTCACATGCACTCTCCCCCCCTCTTCTTTCTTTTCTTTCTCTTCTCTCTTTCCCTTCTTCTCACGTACGCACATCACATCGACAGGGAGAGAGAGAGAATGAGCTAGAGAGAGAAAGAGCTGCAGATTGAGAGAGAGAGAGAGAGAGAGAGAGAGAGGTGCTGCTGGCCGTGAGAAAGAAAGAAGAAGAAGAAGGAGAAGAAGAAAAGAGAAAGTGAGGAAATTTAAGTGGGTTTCGGCCATGGGTGCTTGTGAGGTAAAAGCTTTAATCTTTTCTTGTAATTTTCGTTATGCTTGTGAGATTATAAGCTAGAAATTGTGTGGATTTGTGGGGCTTTGATTTGGATACAAAAATTAGGGTTCTTGAAAGGGGTTTTGGGGATTTTGTTATATGATTGAATCTCTAGTTTCTCTTTAAGGTTTGAGGAAACTTCACTGAAGACTCATGAACTTTCACCCGATTTGATAAACCCCTCCTAAACTTCAAAATCTCTCAATTTAGTCCTTTAAACTTTCAATTGCTCTTAATTTGGACCTCTGTTAGATTTTAAACGTTACATGACGTTTATACCCCTGACTTTTGTATAAAATTCCAACTTTCAAAAAAAAATTTTATTTAAAAAATAAAAAAATAAAAATTAGGGATATTTTGGTCTTTTTTTTTTGTATTTTTAACGGTTAAAATTGACGGAGGGATCCAAATTGAGAGCAATTGAAAGTTCAGGGGACTAAATTGAAAGATTTTAAAGTTTAGGGGGTATTTCAAAACGGGTGGAAGTTCGGGGGTCTTCAATGAAGTTTCCCCTTAATGTTTTATTCTACCCATTGAATATCAAGCTTGAAATCATAATAATTTGGAAAATTTCTAATTAGGTCCAAAATTGGGAAATTTTAATTAGAAGCTTAATTCCTAAAAATTAATGTCGGGCTTTTATGCGTATTAAATTGTTATGCATTATACAAGTTTCGGGTTATGGAATTAATGGGTTGAAACTTTAATTTTACCTATCGATACAGTATGAACATAAACCCTAATTGGTATAATATGAATTAAATTGGTGCTTTGGGTATGTGAACACTAGGAATGTTGTTTGAATGAGTTAATTACATTTAAAGTGTTAATTAACCCTAGGCTTTCATGGGTTTAATAGAAATTGATGAATATGAGTTTAGGTTCTAATGTTATATTAGAATCATAGTAATTATCGTAAGTGTTTATGAGTATTATAAATTGGGGTAAATGACAATGAGAATGAATATTTACATGTTACATATGATAAGGGAGTGAATGAGTATTTAATGTAATGAGTAGTAAATAGATAAGTATATGGGTATAATGGTAAACATGTTGATAAACATAGAGTATGATAAGGTTATGTAATAAAATGATTTAAGATGAGATGATTGTATATTATTGGTTGCCCAAATATAACCTTAAAGCATTAGAGTATTATATGTATAAATTGGATATGTTGTAAAAATGCATAACTAGACTTTGGATTCACTTAGTATTGCAATTAAATATATATGTACAATAAAAGTGACATAAGCGCGTTATTGAAATTAGATTAACTTAATATGCATTTAAATTATATAAGTACAAAATGTAAGTACCATGCATAACAGAAACGAAATTTAACTCTGATAGTGATGATAAGTCTCCTCCCGTCGAGCTGGCCCATGTATAACGAGAAACGGAGTGACTGCTCTTGGTGGTGATGACAAGTCTCCTACCGCAGGATTGGCCTCATATGTAAAAGAAAAACGGGGTGACGGTTCTCGGTAGTGATGACAAGTCTCCTACCGCAGGGCTGGCCTCCTCATATGCAAAAGAGAAATGGGGTGACGACTCCCGGTAGTGATGAAAAGTCTCCTACCGCAAGGTTGGCCTTATATGTATAAGTAAAATGGGTTGACGGCTTCCGGTAGTGATGACAAGTCTCTTACCATAGAGTTAGCCTCACAATGGAACCAGCACAAAATGATAAGCATGAGCATAAGCATGCATAGCATATGATTGTATGATGATGATGATTGGTTTTGTATGATTTTTATACTAGACGTATCAATATGCATATATGACTGATATGGGCGGAACATATATGTATATTGTTATGGCTAGACATTGCATGATGACTTCTCTATGTTTTATTATTAAGCTCATTAAATTGTAAGTATGTTTACAAATGATGACTCTTTTAGATAGCTTAGTGAGTTCTATACTGCTGAATGTCTCTATTTAATGGAGACGGCGGGCTCATAAAATCCGCCTGTATCATGGGTGGTGGTGATTCCCATGGTGCAGACGATATTGTGGGTGCAGGTACAGAGACGGTAGATGAGGATCCTGTTGCCATGTATTTGGGCCACGATGCTTGAGGCCTAGATGCGTCATGGGTTGATTCTGTTAGACTAGTTATTAGTCCTTTTTGTTAGAGCATTTATATATATGCTTAGATGTTGGTATTTTGTATATGGCTCGTGTCGCATGAAACACTTTGCTTAGTCATTCTTTTGTATGTAAAACATTATTCACATAGATGTATTGTCAGTTCAAATGTGTTAAGTTATGTCTATGTTATTTATTTTCTGCTGCAAAGATATGAACTCTGATTAATCAAGGATGGTGCATATAGCTCTGTGAGACTTATGATATTGTCAATATGGTTAATGCATGGGTTCGTGGCATACTGCGGTATTGCCATGCCACTATGACAATCCACTTTGTTGTGGGTTATTGGTTTTTTTAAAAGAAAAATTTTTAATCATGGTTTTATCAAGCGGGTCGTCACAGTAATAGGGCCCAAAAGAAACCTTGATGGTTGTAAGTGTGCGGAAACACTAGTCATCCTTAACCGTATCACACTAGCACAAATTTATCGATATATATTGTTTAACTCCAACGAGTTCCTACCGCTACGGACGTGAGTCATGTTACTAGCACGTGCCCTGCCATTCCTTGTACAACCTTAATTTGTAATGCACTATAAGAAATCTAATTTCTAATTGTAAGATGCACATAGAAATGCTTAAAGGGCGAATGGCAGATGATCAATTGGAAAGCCAACATTTCGAACAATTTGTTGATTGGTATAGTGACTACGTAAGACTAATGTCTTCTTACCTATTAAATGACGAGTATATCTATTTCACATTCAAATTTCCTCACCAATTTGACTTCTCGTCCTCCATTGTACGTAATATACTCACAGGTCAATGGATTGAACGATAGACGCAGAAAAGAAATGGATGAGAAACTGGTAATGCACTAAAGAGGGCCAAAGGAAACATCAATCAAGTATAACAGATATGTGGTTAATGAGAAGTTGTTTCGCACTCTTGCAGTTGATATTGGAAAAAGAACTCAGAACAACGGCGCGTGTGTGCCGACTACTAATGGCAAAACGTATTACAGGAAGTTAACCCAAATAATTGAGGTTGAGTACTATGATAGGACTGAGTATATTATGTTGAAGTATGATTGAGCGAACAACACAAGGGACAGGGGGTACAAGGTTGACGAATATGGCATAACGCTTGTTAATTTAAAAAACCTTATCCACACCGGAAAGAGGACTACGAATGAGCCGTTTGTGCAAACTTCACAAGTTGACCAAGTATTTTACGTCGAAGATGAAAGAAACCCAGATTGGATTTGCGATGTAAGGACTAAACCTAGAAACGTGTACGATGTTGGTCATGGTCAAGGGCTTGATGATTCTAGTGTCAACTATCACGAGATTGATCCCCTCCTCTTGAGTAGCAATCATGATCATGTTAACTCACCTGATGATCTCGATTACGTCCGACCCGATTTAGTACCAATCGAAGCGTATGTCGTTAATGAAATTGGAGTAGACCCTTATCTTTGAGTTTTTTTTTTTTTTTTTTTTAAAAGGATATATCTACATTAATTTGTAATTGTTTTTTATGTTAACTATGAAATTTATATGTACAATGAGTAAATGATATATAATTAATTGAGTAACTAGTATAGGTTTAAAATTTTAAATGTGTGATTAGTTTATATATGTTTGTACATATTTACTTATTTTAAATACTAATTTGGTCCGTAATATATTTTGCAGGGAGATATGAGTTGCAGGGGAAAGAGGGGAAAGAGAAAAGTATATAGGCAACTCACCGTGCGGTTGGCATTGGGCGCCTAAGTGTTGGGCTCATCCCTCCAAGCTGATAGGAAGCCGAAAGGGTATCGACCAGTACTTCCACATCATGTGGAAGGACAGACCAATGCGGGTTAGGACTTCGGCTTTTGTGGTGACGTTCATGGAGATTCTCTGCATACTCCGCCTGAGCCCGGCACATCCATACCTTTCACACTCGACTTCACGACGTTGAGCGATCTAGGGACCATTTCACATGGCCATTTTGATCGGCCCCCGTACACCACCAGGCCTCAAGTGGATGATAGTGATGAGACACAACCCCCTAATAGTAATGTGGGTGATGAGAATGGTGCCACGTAGGACATGCATCCCAATGATGCTGCTACACGCCCGTTGGTGCTCGACGAGATTCGGACGATAAGTAAGTATATGTGCTAAAAATTGTAATATGTTTTTTTATTTTATTATGTAGTTAATTTTAATTTGTAACTAACTTGTTTGAATCATTAATGTATTAGGTATAAATGAAAATGACACCACCTGTTATTATGTTTTGAGTCTCAAGGCAGGGGCACAAGTTGTGGGAGATCCTAATGGGTAGAGGATCATGTGTGAGTATAATCCCGCGTGGCAGCCTGTGGGATAAAGCGCTTCGAAATTTAGACGGATGATTGGATTGTTCATCAGGAGCAGCAATCATGTACGGATTAGCGACAAGTGGAAGAATGTACTAGAGCGTAGGAAGAATGATATATGGGATGCCTTGATGGTATGTTTTAATTAAATATTATTGTATTCATGATAGGTATGTGTATGTGATTTTGTCAAGTATATGCCTTATTGTTAATATAAATATTTTAATTTATGTAGTAGCACTTTTATGTCCCGCCTGAATTTGATATCGTGTCGATAAAACAGGACACGTTCCAAGATATGAGAAACAAGCTTAAGATTTGGAAGTATGAATTTAAGCATAGTCTTCGCATTCTGTCGTGCGATACTTTGGTGATAGTGAAGGCTAGGGTAGGAAAACTTATGTTATCCATGTACAATAGCACGGACGTAGATATATTATTGGAGAAATGGTGTAGTGAAAAGAATCAAGTAAGTCACATATTTTATTGGGTTTTGTTTAGTTTTATTAAAACGAATGTGTTAGGCTAAAATATTAACAATGTTAATTATGTAGGAATATGCTGCGTATATGAAGCTAATGCAGTCCAAGAACCAAACGCCTCATTGCACCGGGTCGAAGAGTTTTGCTAGGGCTACACATGAAGAAGTATGTGTGTTATTTAACACACACACACACACACACACACATATATATATATATATATATAAAATTTATGCTGAGTTGATAAATTATGTACTTTTTAATACTTATTCGAAGATTATGTTTATGTTTTATTTGTTTATACAGGTCATGAATACGGGGACTCCGTCTACACGAGCGCAGTCTTACATCAATACACACATGAATAAAGATGGCAGATATCCAAATGACTTGGTTAGGAAAAGATGTGTATGCTACTAATAACCGATATGTCTTGGTTAATATATATTTCTTTTTATTTTAATTTAATATTTCTGATTGATTTTTTTTAATTGTTTATCACATTGCAAATTTAATGTGTACCCTACAGGAGAGGATGAAGGAGCTACTACCCACTGACCCCGCTGCTATAAGATCTATAACCGATGGCACCATACGGTGGGCACCCGACAATGCATACTCACAGGGGATCGGCAATAAGCCTGAGTACGCCGATTGGGTTCGTTAGGTTAGGCCAAATATTTTACCTGTGCGCGGCAGCATACACTCCTATTATAAACCAATCACACCACGGTCACAAAATCTCAGGAGCTCGTGGCTTTCACAAATGATAAAAGTTGCACTTCAAGCTGAAAGGGAGAAGCACATGACGGAGATAGATGCACTGTTAGCAACATAGCGAGAGCAGGCAGCTGCGCAGCAAGCTAAAAGGGAGAAGCAGAGGGTGGAGATAGATGAGCTATTAGATGCACAATGACAGCAGTTTGCTGCACAACTATCTGAGAAAGAGGATAATAATAATTTGATGCATGAGGCCCATTTTCGTTAGTTTGAGTCCATGATGCAATCGAGGCCCGCGTCCGAGATGACTCGAGTTAAGGATATGCCAGACAAAGAGTCCCCAACCCATTTGGTGGTCAAATCGTCGGTAGAGAGTGGATCAGGTAATGCAATTTTTTTTTTTTTTTTTTGGGTTTTCTTAAATATATGTCCTATACATACGAATTGGTATATATATATATATATATATATTTTGCAACTCTTGTTGCAATTTGTTTTTTCTTCGTTGGTTTGGTGATACATTTGATTGCTTTAAGTATTGTTTTTGATGTTCTAATTATTGATGATGATGATGATGATGATGTTTGTTATTATGGCTATTAGTAAACTTTAGTATTGTTTTTGCGTCTAATGTTGTTTAATATATTATTTTACGATGGACTTTGTAAGAGATACATATTGCATTGATGATGTTTGTTATTATTTCTAGTTAGTGCATTTTTTGTTGTATTATAGTAATGTCATTTTGGTTAGTATATATGTTAAAGTTGTTATGGTGCCCTTTTTTGTGTTTGTAGTTGGTAAACTTATAAATATTTTGCTCTTGTTTTGTTGATGTTTAACGTTACATGTAATCATTTCTATATTCGTGGTAACATATATAGTTTGGTTGTCTGTGATTAACGTAGAAATTGCATGTTTGTGATTAATGTGAGAGTTCATATCATGAATAATAAATATTTTTTATGGATGATTAATGAATACTTCGTTTAAGGTTGAATATGGTAGTTCATTACATCAAATATATTTTTGGTGGATGATTAACGTGGTAGTTCATTCCATCAAGTATCGTTTCATGAATATATAGTTCGTTAAATGTGTATTAGGTCAACTCTGAAATTCTGCAATAAAAAATATTGTTTTTGATGTTCTAACTATTGATGATGATGAGATTTGTTATTATTTTTATTATTGAACTTTAGTATTGTTTTTACCTCTAGTTTTGTTTTGTTATTATTTTCCTATACACTTTGTAAGAGATAAATATTGTATTGATGATGTTTGTTATTATTTTTAGTGGAATCATTTTTTGTTTTATTATAGTAATTAATGTCATTTTGGTTAGTATATATGTTAAAGTTGTTACAGTGCCCTTTTTTGTGTTTGGCGTAGGATCTTGATAGGAAGGGTACGTATTGGGTGCTGATTGTTTGTTTTATCATTTTCAAGTAATGCGTAGTGGTCATACACAATGAGGAAGCTATTGACCTGGAATGAGTTTTGTCTGTCAGTTTGTAGTTGGTAAACTTATAAATATTTTTTTCTTGTTTTGTTGATGTTTACCATTACATGTAATTATGTCTAGATTCGGGGTAACAGATATAGTTTGATTGTTTATGATTTTTGTTCAAATTGCATGTTTGTGATTAATGTGGAGGTTCATTTCATGAATAGTAAGTATTTTTTTTATGAATGATTAATGAAAAATTCGTTTAGGGTTTAATGTGGTAGTTCGTGACATCAAGTATATTTTTGATGGATGATTAACGTCATTTCATGAATATATAGTTCGTTACATGTGTATTAGGTTAACTCTGAAATTCTGCAATAAAAAATAAATTCAAAATTGGCCTTTCAAAAAATGAATCAGTAAATTGAACCCTAAATGAATGAAACAAATAAATGAAAAAAAAAAACCCCTGATGATTTAATTTGCTGATCTGTTAAAAGTGCCACATCAAAAACTTTACTGACGTGGTAAAAGTACCATGTTAGTAAATTTTCTGATGTGGCAAACAATGCCATGTCAGTAAATTTACTGATGTGGCAAATAGCACCACGTCATAAAATTTACTGACGCGGTAATTTTAATAGGTCAGCAAATTTATTGACGTGGTAAAGAATGCCACGTCAATAAATTTTTTGACATGACATTGTTTGGTATGTCAATAAATTTTATTGATGTGGTAAACAGTAGCACGTCAGCAAATTTTGACGTGCTAAACAGTGACACGTCAATAAAAAAAAAATTACTAACCCTACGTTCCTAACCTTCAACACACGTCAGAAAAGTTTTCTGACGTGTCAGACATCACAACACGTCAGAAAACGCGAGTGAAGAAAAAATAGTTATTTTGTAGTATGGTTTGGGGTGGTCCTCTGGCTACCCCGAGCCCCCTAGAGGTGGTCTGCGGTGGCTTCCGGCCACCCCTTCTATTTTTTTTAAAAAAATTTATTTAATTTTTAAATTAAATTAATAAAAAATTATTATGCTGATGTGGTAAAACAGTGTGTTTCAACTAATCTAACGGCAGTTAAAAAAAATTTGACGGTATGGATTTTCTTTTCATTTCAATTGACCCAAGGAGTAAATTGTTAAAAAAAAAAAAAACTTAGGGACAAAAAAATTTTGACGTGTTTACTCAAGGTGTTTTGATATAATTTCCCCAATCATTATTCTTTCATCCCTATTCAATTATTGCAAATGAAACTTTTTTTTCCTATCAATATTCATTTTCTCCTCTTGATCTAGTTGTTCCAACTGAAGCATTTCATTTTCCAAGCGAATTATCTTTTCTCCCTGAACACTCGCTGTAATGCCTCCAAAATTGATCTTCATCAGTCTGGCAGGGTTACTGACAATTACCACAATTTAACCAACGTGTGGCTAAACGGGAAATCGTTCATCTTAACATTATCAGAGTTAATGCATAGGAAGGTAAAATAAATCTAAAAAATCTATAAATCATTACAGGGACAAGTATTATCCTCAAATTAAAGATATGGAGCAACTAACAATAATATAAGGCAAACCTAATAACAACATGAAGATCTTAATGTAAAGTCTGTAGTGACAACCGTATCACTCTTGGGTTCTAGGTACAAGCTCCCTATAAGAGTTATAACCGCATAAGTCTAATGACTTAATAAGTAAACCTCACAATTAAATATGACATGAGCTAATTATTATTAAGCAGAAATAAACGTCCAACTTTTGGTAAACATTTAAAAGCGATGTTGTCTCTGTTAATACACCTTAAAAATATCGTTTGGTTTAATAAGGGGTGGTGTATTCCTGGCAACAATCGCCTAAGTATTTAATGCAAAAAAACTAATGTTTTATAGGTTCTCACTATCATATATGGTTGTTCGAGATATTACCCCTTCTTAGTAGGGTTGGCCCTGTCCTAAGGGACCTGTAATATAATGTCGGTGCCTCGGCCATTGTACGCTACCGTTCTTCACTAGCAGCCCGACCGAGTTCGGCTTCGGGTGGCCCACACTACTAATGATGTACGTTTGTTAGTAACCAACTATTAGGCAATGGTTGCACTGGTTACGAAACAATCATTGGATCCAAGGCGCATATAACACACACACACACACACACACACACACACACATTTGACCATATAATCAAGTTTATATAGTAAGCCCATGGCTATTATTCCACACGTACCGGTGTACTATGTCATACGATGCATCTTATCAACTAGTTATTAATGCAGTTACCAAGTTATTACAAGACATGCTCATATCATACGTGTGATCAGTCAGCTTATATATCCCACGTTTTTAAGAAAAGTGTTCGTAAGTATTTACTTACCTCGTTCGCTCACTCGAGTCCTCCGACATCACGAACCCCTACTATAACGAAACACGACCCATTGTTATAAGCAGTACTAGAGAACTCTATGAGGTTCCATCTAACGAAAAGGGATTGCTAAAACCTTTGAACCACATTTTGGGGCTAAGGGGTGTGTAATCCGCTCTTTGGGCGAGCGGCTAGGGTTTGGCCATAAATCCCCCAAAATGTGTCTAGGCTTCTATTTAAGGCTATGAGTTGGTATCTTCTTTCCTAGGTTCAACATAAACACAGATGCCACAAGAAAACACCACACAAAGAATCAAAGAGGTGTTTAAAAACCTTTTAAAAACATTCTTGGTTTTGTTAAGAAATAGGCACATCTAAGTGCAAAACATATTATCATACAACTTTTAAAGAGAACAAGGGTGTGATTGAAAACCTTTCGAAATCGTTCTTTGCTTTTACAAGAGAAACGGGTACAAGAACTTGTTATGGCACCTTTAAAAAACTTGTAATACTAAGAGAGTAGTAACAATAATTAGGAAAGCATAAAAGAAGGATTAAGAAGTCACCTTAGAAGATAGCTAGAGTTCCACACCTCCTTTTTCTCCAAGAATACTCATAAACCTTACTAACTCTCAAAAATCAACCAAGCAGAGTTTCTCTAGGGCAACAGAGGCTAAAATGAGGGTTAAGGGTCGTATGAGGGGTGGGTTTATATAGGGAAAAAGGTTGAGGGTGCTGCAGGAGGAGTTCTAAAAAGGTGCGAGCGCTCATGTACTATTCACAAAAGGTAAAAAATGCTTAGATGTACGATTCTGAAAAGGTGCGAGCGCTAGTGTACTATTCAATTCAAGTTAAAAATGCTTTTCAAGTGCACGATTGGGTAAAAACCATTGGTCAATACAAAGTCAACAAGCGCTCGTGTGGTCCCCCACATGAGCGTTTGTGTACTGTATCTCAGAAAGTCCAAAATTTTGAAAATGCCCCTTTAGCTGTCCCTAGTGACCCAAAGTCCAATTAACTCCCTAACCAAGCTGTCTTAAGCCTAGTTAATTATTTTGTGTCACTACATGCGCTTTCTCAAGACTATCTACTTTCTTCTTCATGAATTCTACATCTTTGGATGGACCCTCTTTCCTCTTTCTTTTGCCTTTTTAGCTTTCTTGCCTATTGGTCTCTTAAGGTCGTTATCATGCGACACATTGTCTCCCTCACCTTCATTTATTGCATCCGGTGTATGAGTGATATTAGCAGATGTTGTCATAGAAGGACACTTTTGTTTATCCTTCAACAAATTCCAAAAATGTTCAAATGGAAAAGGCACATTGTTATGGAGTGGGTGATATAGAAGCTTCTCCTTCTTAATCTAAAAAATTAAAGTAAATAGTAAAAAAATAGTATCTTGAAATTATTGGTATATTAATGTATTGACGCAAATTTTAATATAAGTTATAAATTGTCATGCCCAATAATGCCACTTTGGTTCTGATTTTCAATCAAACTCGAGCACGCACAAAACTTATTTAACCGATTGTTGAATAATTGAGCACGGATTCATTAAGAAGGTATAAAGCTCGTTCAATACAAAACTCCTTATGTGCATAGAAGTATGTGTGAATTCTCTGCCAATTTTTTTGATGAGTTCGATAAGTCCCTTACACTACATCCATGCCAACATTTAGCCACGAAAGTACCAAAAACTTGTCTTCCTTTGCAGAGAAGCTACTACCTCGTTGTGATTTCTTAGTGCCAGTCATAACTTCTTGGGGTTGAGAGTGATCAACGTACATTACAGCTTGTTGAGATTCATCCAAAAATGAGTTGGCCATGTTAGCATCTCCATGCAAAATATCCATGAAGGACATATCTCCTTGCTTTTGGGAATCCATCTTAAAAGCACATCTCAAGCATATCACACTTTCTTACTTATCAAGTATTAACACAAGATAGTTATACAATTTGAAGGTTTACAAGTCTACATGTAATGATTGATATGAAATAAATGTCCTTATTTACCACTTAAGAAAGTTTTGAAATGTTTTCATTTAACATTAAGCCACTACGTACTCTATAGACAATAAAATTCCAAGAGCAATTTTGGAGTAGTGATAAGCGATTAGAAGTTAAGTTACCAAAACAATTAGTATGGTTAGGCCTTCCATGTATGACATGTACAAGAGCAAATCAAAATTTCAGACCATCTATTGGAGTAAGAAGTTTATGTGAATGAGATATTTTATCAAAAGTTTGATGAAAGGAAAGAAAACAATCTAACATTGCCTTAAAAAAAAAAAAAAAAAAACCATAATAATAGACATCTACCACCATATATTTGATAATTTTGAATCCAAGAATGAAATAGAAAATGGGGGAAAGAGATTCCTTTTAAGGAGTTCCCATTAAGTCTTGCTTAATGGATGTGACAATGAATCTATCTCGGTGATCCATTGAATCAAGACATTGATTTTATTAAAATATGCAATATTATTAATCGTAAAATGAGAACAACGCAAATATCTCGAGTTAATATGAAAACTTTCTCACTGAAAGATTAGAGTGATAACCCATTCAACATTCTCAATATGCACAAACTCGAAATTCATAGAAATCCAAACCCCTATTCTCGGCATCTACATAAATGATAAATCCAAACCCAAATCCCCACTCTCAAAAAAATACAGAAATCCCAACCACCATTCTTGACAACCCAAACCTAAAATCATCATCTTCCTCTAGGGGCAGAACTAGGGATTTGTGTTGGAGGCAAAATTCTAAAAATAATAATTTGGAGGGTCAAAAATTAAATTTTATAGAAATTTTATAATTTTTATAATTTTTTTTGGACCACCTTGGGCCTTGGGGGTTTCCCAAGGCCTAACGTGGTTCCGCCCATGTCTTCCTCCATTCTCGGCCAAACCAAAGGGGAGAGGGAGAGACGAAGGGAGAGAGAACGTGGCATCGATGAGATGCTAAAAAAATTAATTTAGTTCTTATAATCAAATTTTGTCAACTTACTTTTTTTTTTTTTGTTAAAAAGATCAAGAACATTAAACTTTTATATCAAAGAGCAATAAACGCTGATAAATTATAGCCAAAGCTATGAGGTTACAACGTCATAAAGACAAATATAAAAATCGCACAATCAATTCCTATCTATGGCTTCAACATTCGCTAACCCATGTCTAAACTTAAGTTATAGAACAGATCTGCTCCAGACAAACTCAATTTAATACATAGGTAGCCCTATATTCCAAACTTTTATTTTCTCGGCCATGAGAGTAAAACCCTCACACCGAAACTAATCCTTCTTGAAGGTCAGGATAAAAACCTTCACCCCAAAGATCGCTCATAAAAGTAGATATAAAGAAAAGTCAAACCCTTATTTAAAAAAAGGACAAAAACACAATAAAAAAACCAGTAAATAGTTACAACAGTTGCAATGAGAGAGGCGAAGTGCACTGGTCGGCGCATGATGGACGAGATGAAGCAGTTTTGCACCGATGGGCAGCTGAGGAGCTGGGGAGCACGGTGGGCCGACGCGTGGCTGAGCAAAACCAGTTGAGAAGACTAGATCTAGATTTGAAAAACTAGATCTAAAGTCCAACCGATTCTGGAGAGGCGAAGAGCGGCGCAACACAGTTCATATTCTGATAGTGTCCACTTACTACCAATTTTTTATGTGATACTATCAAATTTTGTCCACTTACTTAATATATTCTAATAGTGTAAAAGGTCAGAGCCAATAAAATTATGATGTGTCATATTTAAGTCAGTATCACATTAATGAAATTTGTTAAATTAGTGAACGAATTTGACTGTAAGGATTAAATTGTTTTGTTGGTATACCTCAGGAACCTCTAAGTTTAATTTTGATATCACATGGAGCTAATTGTAAATCAGGTAAACCATATGAACTAATTTTGTATTTTTCATTTTTCTTTCTTTTGAAATTAATTTGTTAGTTTTATATATATATATATATATTTTAATGAGAGTGACACCTATAAATTATTTTATATATCACAAAAAACGAATTTAGACAAACCACTAGAATTATTTTGCATTTATCCTTTAATACTATTTTCGGTTGGGGTGGACTAATTTTGTCTGAAGCGTGATAATCTATAAAAACAAAAAAGTTAGAAATAATTTGACAGAAAGAACCCAAAGAACAGAAGCAAGTGACCCAAGACCCCGTGACCTTAAGTCGCGAAGTCACCGCACATATTACCAAACACCCCAAATCCCAATTGCTCACCTTTTGCTGTTGCTCCCTCTTCTCCAGAAAACACCGAGGATGAACCATAATCCGCAATCCAGTGATGGTATCCACGAAGATGACGCTGCGCTCTCCGATTTCCTCGCATCCTTAATGGATTACACTCCCACGGTTAGTTTTTTCTCCTTTCCCAGAAAATCTGCCTTTCTGTTTTTTCTGGAAAATCCACCCATAACCGCTTTTAGATGCATCTGAAGAATTAATCTTTTGGTTTTTCCTTGCTTGTATGGGATTTCGCTTTCAGATTCCAGACGAGTTGGTGGAGCATTACTTAGCCAAGAGCGGGTTCCAATGTCCCGACGTTCGACTGTAGGTACTTTTTGTTCATCGTTTTATCTTTTTTATTTATTTTTATTTTATTTTTTCAAAATAGACTCGGTAACCTGCAAAGAGAGAAATTGCAGTGTACATCGACAAGAGGAAATTCAAAAAAAAAGAAAAAAAAAGAAAGAAAGATCGTTTACATGCCATATTCTTGTTCTTGGTCACATAGGCTGTTTTGTGGTAGGGAAGAAAAAAGCATGAATGTCTTTTGTTTATTGTTCTGGGTTCTTGATTTTTTCCGGATGTTAATATTTTCACTTAAGAGTTTGAATGATGGTGTAGTCAATACTCAATACAGGCTTATGCGGTCAACCCGTTCACTATGACTTGGTTCACTTAGATCAAATGTGCAGACAAACTCATAAAATATAAGTAGTAACAGGAAAGCTGTATCTTCTTACACTGTATTACTGAATGTAATTCAGCTAGGGAAATTTTTTAAGGTATGAAAATTGTGTAACTCGGTTAGGATGACCTCTTTCTGCCTGTGCCCTTCTTCTTTCGTGCTAGTCTTTTGAGTGGCATTGCTCCTCTTAATTTTTATTTTTTGGCTACAAGGTTAAGTTAACTGATTCAAGTTTTTGTAGAGGAGTCTAGATTAACTTTGATAAAAAGCACTCTTTCCAATTTGCCTACCGATTATTGTCTCTTTTCTTTATTCCAATGGGCGTGGAACAGGATTGAAAAACTTAATAGGGATTTTTTATGAGATGGAATGGGTGATTTAGTGAATTGGTTGAGAATTTGTGCTCTGTTGAAATCAGGTGATTTAGGGATTAGAAACCTGATTCAGTTTAATCGTGCTCTATTAGGAAAATGATTATGGTGTTATGCTACGGAGAGGGAGGCTTTGTGGAGATTGGTGATGGAATCTAAATATGATAGTTTAAGGGAGGGTTGGTGTTCTAAGGAGGTAACGGGGCCATTCGGAGTGGAGTGTGGAAATATATAAGGAGGGGGGAAGGGTGCAAACTTTTTCAAAATTTGTTAGATACGAGGTGGATGGTGGGTCAAAGGTAAATTTGGCATGATGTATAGTGTGGGGACCAACCATGGAAGATATCTTATCCAGACTTGAATAGTATTGCACGTTGCAAGGACGTGTGGGTGACAGATCATATGTAGTTCTGAAATGGGAGTATTCGATGGAATTTATTTTTTTACCAGATCTGTACATGATTGGGAGGTGGATTTGGTTTCCTTTTTTCTTGGAAATGTTATATTCTCTTAGAGTAAGGCAAGGAGATGTGAATAGAATGTATTGGATCCTTTCCAAAAGAAGCAAGTTTGAAGTGAGCTCGTATTATCATGTGTTAACCAAACCTTCGAGATTAACGTTCTTTGTCTGGAAGACGACGTTAGGGAAAATATTGAATTTGGATAACCTGAGAAAGATGAACGTTATTGTGGTAGATTGATGTTGTATGTGCAAGAAGAGTGGGGAGTCTATTGAACATCATCTGCTTCAGCAAGAGATTTATGGAGTTTGCTTTTCAATATGTTTGTTGTTGTATGGGTTGTGCCTAGAAGGGTGAGAGAGTTGGTGAGTTGAGGAGGTCAAGTGTGACATTGTAACATTTTGGAAGTTTGGAGGGTGGCTCCTTTGTGTATAATATGGTGTATTTGGAAAGAGCGAAATGCAAGGAGCTTTGAAGAGCAAGATACTTCGGTAGTAGAGCTGAAAAAGATCATGTTCAATTTCCTTTACACATGGGATAGCATCACATAATAATTTGTTTTGTTTTTTGTTTTGTTTGTTTTGTTTGTTTGTTTGTTTGTTTGTTTTTTTTCCTGAGCTTTTGGACATTTGTTCTTCTTTTTCTCCTTAAACATGGTTCTCTTGTATACTTCCTTTGTAATATGGCTCTGTCCCTTTGCGCTTTGATATTGAGATTGAATTACTTATAAAAAAAAGCTCTTGTAGAGGAAATAAGATATCTTGAACATGTTCTATTCTCATTCACGTGGCTTTTTGTGAAAAAGTAAAAGTTTCTAATAACTTTTTTGATTTTTGATTTTTTTTTATAGGAAATTGTGGTTTTAAATGGAATTTTGTTTCAAAAACACCCAATGTAAAATCGTGTTTTGAAAAAAGCGATTTCAAAAGTACCATACGTCCCTAAACAGTTATGAAAATGCTGTATCTTACAATTTTATTTAATTTTTAAATTTTTTTTTTTTTTTTACAAAAGCTCCTTCATTCATGATCATCAACAATGGATTATTAAAATGCTTGTCTGTGATGGGGTTGACAATTTCCAATGTTCATTCTTGAGTGTATTCGTAATTTGATATCATTTACCTTTTGAGCTGAAATTTAGAAGCTAATAAACAAATATTATCGTATGAAATTGGATTTTGTAGCCTGTGGGAGTTAGCGTAGGCCTTAAGCTCACATCTTTTTATAGGGAAAGAAAAAGGATATCTGATGTTTTATTTCTTCTTTTCTTTTCTTATTTTTATTTTTTGTTGCTATTTACTATCTAATTAAATTTTATTTTGCTTTATTTTTTCAGAATTAGGCTGGTAGCTGTTGCTACACAGAAGTTTGTGGCTGAGGTTGCAACGGATGCCCTACAGTATGCTTCTGAACTCATGTTGTTTTATCATATATGCACACAAATCATATATGTACACATAGACACATGCAGATACACCAAAATACATGCAGGCGCATAATTCAGACATTTTCTATGGTTTCGGAGTAAAAACTGCAATGCAACAAGTGTTTAAGGTTTTGAAAGAGAGGCGTAGGGGTGGGAGTGAAAGTTGGTGAAGTTTTATACTTTACATAAATATGTTTATGCCTTTACGTGAAAAAAACCAGTAATTGCTGATGTGTGAGGGGAATGTGGGCTTACTATTTATTTGCATTCAGCAGTTATTTGCTGCACACTTGGCTTCCTATACCTCAATAAGGCTACTCAAAGTTTGCGTTGGATGTTTAAAAAACTAATGGAAAAAATAGCATGTCCTTCCACTAAAATTGGCTGGAAAAAGGGTTTTTTTTTTTTTTTTTTTTTGTAGATTGCATTCAAATGTTTGAGAGTCTGAATATATGTGGTGGGTGATCGGGTAACAGAAACCAATGTGTGAGCCAGCTTGCTTGGATTTATAGTGCAAACTTAAGTATGGTATTTTAGAGCATAGAAGCCTTGCGAGTTGCTACACATATGCTGTGGCCTCCGATATGTGTATGTTTTGGGTTAGTTTGGATCCTACCTTGATGTGAATTCGATCTTCAGGTTTTTTTCGTTTTATGGTGAAAGAACCTAAGGAACGGTTCTACCCCCAAAACAAGCACACAAACAATAAATATGGAAAACAAAATGAAGTACTTGACAAAAAACCATCACCACAATGACGCAAGTATTTTGGTTACAGGGCGGAAAATTCCTTTTCACACATCAAAGGTAAAAAAAAAAAAAAACCTCCGAGGCAGTTAAACGCGAGAAATCACTGCATGAAGATTCAAAATACAGACATAGAAACTCAACAACCTCTTTGTAATTCTAAAGACTCAATAAGGCAACAAGCTCCACACTTTTCTCCATGCTGGCCAATCTTCTTCATCTCCATTTCCTCACAGACTCATCGTTAAACTCTTTACAGTTGAAGGATGTGTATGGTATGATTTGAAGGAATCAGAAATCCAAGTAGAGAAAGTTGCAAGCTTTTTAATGAACCTTACTTGGATAAACAAGGGTGAAGGGAGATTAACCTTTGGAAAGCTTCTAGGCAACACAATTAGCTATTCTTCCTTGCTTCAAGTAGTGGAGAACGTTACCTATTTATATGCCACAGTCTAAGGTCTCTTTGAAACGGATAAAGTTTGGATTTTTAACTTCAATAACTGCAGCAACTTTAGAACGATTATATTTTGTTAGAACGAAATAGGTTTCATCGCTAACTCTTTGGCATTGCAGTATTTTGTCAGAATGTTTATCTGATTTTGTTATGATGAAACATACTGACTTCAATTTCGTTAGTAACTTCTTTTGACGTTCTTCTGACGAAATACACCGACTTCAATTTGTCAGTACCTTCTAACGAAATACACTATGAGTCTATGAGCCATTTCGTCAGTACCTTCATCTGACATCCTTCTGAGTTTCTGATGAAACACACTGACTTGATTTTCATCAGAACGTACATATGAAGAATTTACAAAAATGTGACCAAATTGAGCAATCTAAAAGAACAATTTTTGATCACTGAATGAAGCTAATATCTATGACCTAGAATATGGCTTGTCCTCAAATTTGCACTCCTTGGTGCCTGCTTTTCTAGTTTGTAAGATGCTTAATGTCATTCATTGGCTAATATAGGCAGTGCAAGGCAAGACAGACAACTGTAGTCAAGGACAAAAGGGATAAGCAGCAAAAGGTGCGCAAAATGATTTTTTTTACTTTTCTTTTTATTATTATTATTAATTCTGGCTAGTCTAAGCTTTTTTCTGGGAACAGGATAAGCGCCTAATGTTAACAATGGAGGACCTCTCAAGGGCACTGCATGAGGTAAGCACTGAAGTGTTTTACATTATAATCTTCGCTAGCAGAGTCAAGCTCTTCTCACTATAATTATCTTCTATTCATAAGAAATTTATGTGTGTGCGTGTTTTGGAGTGGTTGTAGCTCAGTGGTAAATTTGGACGCTAACTTTTGAAATTTGAATTTGAATTCAATACATGAACTATGGAGATTTGTGAAAAGAATAAGTGTGTTATAAAATGTTATATAACTTAATTAGATGTTTAAGAGACACAAACATGCATCAGTGCAAAAAGCTATGATTATTGCACATATTCTTCTAGTGGAACAAGTATGGATTTAAATGTGTTAATTTAGCTGCATAAATTTGGCATGCATGGAAAAAAAATATGGGTTTAAATGTAGCAGCATTCATTTGGCATGCATGGAAAAGATATGGGTTTAAACGTGTTAACTGAGCAACATATTTTTCGCATGCTTTCTAGCATTTACATTTTATTGGTAATTAAGTGTTATGATTTATTATTATGTATTACACCAACCCAATGGCAAGCACTATTCAGATTCAGTACTGTTGTTGATATTACACTTTTTAATTTTTTAATTTTTAATTTTTTAATTTATTATTATTATTATTATTTTTTTTATAAAAAAAGTAAGAAACATAAACAGAGGATGGGTGTGGAGTTTCTCCCTAATAGGGGTCTTTCTTGTATACTTCCTAGTTACTAGGGTTGCGCTCGTCTACGCTTTATAATGAGATTGGATTACTTATAAAAAAAAGGAGGATAGATGTGGAGAATAGTGTTTCAAATAAATGATGTGATAAATTAGAAGTAAAGAAGCATGACATGCTATCAAATTTAAAGGAGTGATCCAGGTTGTAGGACTGTACGATCTTATGATCTGAATGTCAGAGCGATCTTGGTTGGTTCAAAACCTGCTTCCTGGTGGGATTGTTGTAGGATGGCTTTCCAAGTCGTCGGGCTGTGTCAAATTGCTATCCAACAACAATCCTAAAGAAATGAAACGTCGATTTAGAACTAGAGAGAGTGATGCTCGAGCTGTTTCAGCGAAGAGGATGTCTGAGAAATGCCATAAAGTTTTTCAGTCAGAACGATCACATTGGCACGTTATTGTAAAGTTTCTCTGGGCTGAAAGGCTGAGGAGAAACTTTCTTTTCTTTTTTCTTGTTTGGTCAGGCAGGGCCGTTTGAACCATGTGATTTGGCTATTTGTAGGCCTCTGCATGGCTGCTAAGTTGAGCCTCTTGGTTGGCCTATTTAAACATTGTTGATGCTATCTAGAGTTATTTGCTCATTTGAGCTCTTTGATTGGCTAGTTCAAAGTTTGTTAAAGTGAACCTAGGAGGGCATTAAGCTCCCTAGGGGTTTGTCTCGCTGTCCTCTAGTGCATTATGATTAAAGTGGATACCAATGGGTGATGGTGGTGAAGATGAATATGAGTTCTGTAATCCTGATTTCTGAATGAGCTTCATGGTTGCAATGTGTGAAAAGTGATATCCAAGTTGGATTTGTTTTGATGATGTTTTGAGTTACAGTAGAAATTTGTTTTTTTTTTTTTTTTTTTAATTTTGTTGTGGAAAGTGGCCTTTGTTTTCTTTCTTTCCTGAGGTCTTATGGTTTTGTAGTCAATCAGTTAACTGGTTAATGATTGCATGCCAGCCACTGTCTAGTGGATTGTCAGACTGAATCGTTCCATGGCAGAATTCAGTGTTTTTAAAAGTGAGCCAGGGTTTTCCAAACCAAGGGAACTAAGAACTAAGCAAAGGGAAATAGAACTCATATTGAATTCCCTTTCTGGTAGATATATTAGTCGGATGTCTGTATTTTCTTCCTAAGCTGGTTTTGTGACAGTGATGTGGAAGCCAGTATGTCAAAAGTTGTTTTTCTTCTGTTGGTGGCTTATAGGTTAAAAGCCATTCAATTAATTTTGGGAGTTGTACCATACCAGTTTTTGTGTCATTTATTATGCAATAACACAGTGGACCATCAAGCTACATCCCCCCCACAACAAACAAAAAATAAATCACATTTTATATATGAACCCCCGTGTTTGGTTACTTTTCAGTTATCATCATCCTCCATCTTGAAATTCTAGCTCTGTTCTTATATTTCTCCTTCTCTTGCAATATTTGGATGCTGGTTGCATATCACTGTCGGCATTTCTAAGGCACATGGAGGGAGTTTTGAAATTTACTAGCTGTTTGGTTAAGGGTAATGGTTGCATTTAAGTAAAGGGAATCCAGATGCCTGTGGGTATTTGGATTCTGCCCCCTGTGGGTATTTCGAGATTGAGGCAAGCCATAAGAAGGAATGCGAGGTGAGGCCCATGTCTAAGGGGAAGGTCCAGGTCACATTGCGTTCTTGCTCGACCGATTTAACTCTAGGCCCATAGGGGTAAAGCTATGTAGGCCCAGGCTTTTGGGAGAGGGGGCCCTTCTTGAGGGTGTGGGTTTTAACCTAAAGGGAGGGCCTAACCACCTGCGGGCCTTGGTGCATTCATCCCTACTCCAATTGCGGGGACCCAACCTGCTAAGGTGCAATATAGGGGGCTAGATCCAAGTTGGCTTAGGTACTGGCTTCAACCTAATGCCAACCTAGGTCCAAGACTAATATCAAGTGGATCATCAGTGGGGCGTTGTGAGTTCTCAATCAAGCAAGGGAGTGGGTTTGGGTCCTTCCTGTGTTGCGACAGTTGGTTGCCCGGATGCCACCCCCTGCCCTCGATGTCCATTGTTTTGGAGGCAACCGACAAGGGAGTTAGGATGGTTTGCGGGGATTTTTTGCAACATTTGCTAGGAGCTTTACGTCAATGGTGGTCCTCAATCCTCCTATTGACGCCTTCTGGTGGAGCTCCAGTTTGTTTCTCAGACCTCACTGGCCTTGCTAGCGCAAGAGGTGAGGCTTCTAGCTTGTAGTATGATGGGATGTTGGTTCTGGGTTCTTCTCCATCTGGTTCTTCTGCTAATGACGGTGCAGACGCATCTCCTATTGGAGCTGCAAGGCCAGTGGAATCTCATAAGGTTGTGGATTGGGCGCTAGATCTCCGAGATGGGAGGAGAATCGTGGTCCCAGGACTAAATCCTGGGGCACTTCTTCCTTTGCTCGGGGAGAGCTTGGGTGACAGTTTAGGGAAGGAGTAGGAGAACATGCAGGTTCCCTTGCTGGCATGCGGTGATTTTGGATTAGTCTTGGCCAGATGCAGTAGGGTCGAGATGACTCCTTCAAGTTGGTACTCCACCACGGGGATGGGTTGAGGGATAGCATGCCCTTGAATGTTCACCCCATTGTAGTAATTGAAGAGCCAATCTTGTTTGTTGTAGAGGCTTTTGAATGGGTGGTTCTGAGAGTAAAGAGCTTCCATCATGTTGTGGGGATTTCTTGTGAGGCGTTTGAGGGTGAGCTTATGGTGTTGCCCATGGCCATGGAAGCAATCGGATTTCAAAATCCTAGTTCATCTAGTCGTCTCTCTAGGTTGGTGAACAGAAGGTAGCGTGAATTGAAGAGGTTAGCATGTTTTGATAATTATGGCAATAAGGGAGGCCAGTCCAACTGAGGAAAAGGCAAGGGTAGGGGTATATTGTGCTCTTTATAAAACCAAAGATTTTGTTGTGGAATGTGAGAGGGTTAAATGAGAGGGATAAAAGGCTTTCGGAATCTTCTTAGAGATTTGAGGTGGATGTTGTTTGCTTGCAGGAAACTAAAATAGACTAATAGAGTCTCTAGGATTGTGGTGTGCAGTTGATGGGGTTGTATTCATGTGGATTGGTGTTATTTGGGTTTTGAAGGGGCTTCTGGTGGGATGGGATAGGAGGGTGGTGGAAAAAACTGACTGTGTGGGGGCTTTCTCTGAGGGTGGTTCTTTAGAAATGTCGATGATAACTTTGAGTGGGCTTTCACCACTGTTTATGGCCCTATTGTTGACAGTGATAGAAGAGTGCTATGGGCTGAACTAACTGGGTTGATTAGTTGGTGGAACAGTCCTTGTTGTATTTGGGGCGATTTTAACATCATCCACTTTCTGAGTGAGAGATCTAGTGGTGCCAGGTTGTCCCTAGCTATATCGGAGTTCTTCAAGTTCTTTTTTGAACAAGGGCTTATTTATGCCCAAGAAAAGAGGCATATTTTATTTCAAGGACATAAGGAATATTATTCTTCCATACTTTGGATACAGTTGTTTGAAAATGATATTAGAATTAATTGAATCGTCACTGCCTGTAATATCTTTCTTGCTGTTTAGAACTGGTCTCCATGTCCTGGTAATTTTAATGCCCTATAATTCAATCCTTTGATTTTTATGTGTACTGATTCTGTTATTATTATTATCAATTTTTTGTCATCGTGGTAATCTGAAATTGACCCCCATGGTATTTTCAATGGCAGTATGGCGTGAATGTGAAGCATCAAGAGTATTTTGCTGATAGCCCTTCAACTGGGATGGATCCTGCTTCAAGAGATGAATGAAGTTTTCTAAGTCCCATCTATATATGCTTATGAAAATACTTGCTACATAGCTTGTAATGTTTCCTCTCTCTTCTGCACTATTTTGGCCAATGGCTGTGTTGACAATTATCTAACCCTTATTCTCCCTTTACATTGTGAAAAGAAAAAAACAAAAAAAACTCCATTTTTCCTTTCTTTATTAATTCTTTTTAAGAAGATTACTTGCTGAATTAGAGTAGAGATACAAGTATTTACAATTAAATCCAGCACTATCCCCATGAATGGTGCTCTTGTTTTCCCATACATCTAAATTATGATGGAGCCTCCACCTATCAACATTGATGGGATTCACCGATATTCGTCTAACTGGTCAGATTACTTGTGGATCGAAACGGTTGGGGAAAATCTACTCAACTGTACATATGGACATCTTTTAAATTTTGTGCGAATTAAATAACAAAATGGTACGATTTTTTCTTCTTGAAAAGCTCTCATTTCCTTTCATTTATTGTGTAGATGCTCCTGGATCCTTTAAATTGAATTTGGACCCGTTCGGGGTAAATACAAACATATTGATAAGGATAGATCCAAACAAATCCTTAAGGGTAAATCTAAGCATAACTCATTTAGTTAAACGAGTTAAACCCTTAAATCTAAACACAACTTGACCCGTTTGACTCGTTTAATGAGAAACTTAAATGCGGCTTGTTTAACTTGTTTGACCGAACTCAATATGATCTAAGTATGATCAGTTTGACTTGAACATGACCCATTTGATCTGTTTTAACATGTATTTATAATATAAAAAAAAATATATAATTTCATAAATGGATAAAATGGGTCGAACAGCCTAATTGAGCTACGTTGTCAATTTCCGGATAAGATGTGGGCTAGGTGATCAGCCCTGGCCAGTTCAAGCAACGGCTATCAGCTTCTCGTATGATGTGGGATTAGTGATCAACCCCAGCCAGTTCGAGTTGGGCTATCAATTACCTTGGCATGGTCGTGGGCTTCCCAATAACCTTATCCAGTAGTAGCATATCAGCTGGGTTGTCGGCTTCTAGAGCCTTCCACTAGCAGTATATTAGCTGGGTTGTAGGCCTTTAACATAGCATGTTATCCAGGTTCCAACCTTCCAATAGGTTAATGTGTTGGTTCTTCATGGGCCATATTTGTTGACGGTGGTACAATGGGCCCTTTTGTTGGGCTAAATCGGAATTGGGCCTTTTTGGGTGTATGTGTGTCGTCATATGGCACTTTGTACATGACGTGGCAATGACATGTATTCTCTATCATGTAATTTTGCCACCCTTTCAACCATGACTCACCATCAATACATGTTGTGCCTATATTGTCTATTGGTGGTGATGTGATCCGTGGCTTGTGTTAAATATATTCAAATTAGCACGACACTAGAACTTGCCCAATAAAACAGGTATGCAAACACCTAACTATCGTAATAAGTTCATTATATTTAGCTCATATTTTTCTACAAATTTAATAGATCAACAATTATATTTTGGGGGTCGACCATTAACTTATGTGGGATCTACATATGTTCACAAATCTAATAGTTGATTTGTAAGATGAGATGAGCCAAATATGAAGAAAATATTGACCCCTAACATTTTTCCATGATAAAACATGTTTTACGGTTATCAAAGCAGTTTTCTAATTTCAAAACAGCAACCAAACTGGTTCTAATTAGTAACTATGATATTTTTCAGTTTGAGTGATAAGTTTTTAAATGCACTAATTATGTGATTTTTGTGATAAAGATTGTTTCTCAACCTCAATCCTCACACACTAGTACACTAGAAAGTGCTACTAGTCCATCACACATTGGTTCATCTTAGCCGACTCTATCATAATATTACGTGATTGCGTAATTGGCTGAGTAACTCGATCTACGACAGGATAAGAAGCAAAATCTTGCTTTTTATTCTTATCTATGGTGCTAACTTGGAAAAATTAGTGTAGGAAATTGGAGGTTCTTGGGCCTCTTTCAAACAATAGAGTTTGAGAATATAATTTGCATGCCTTCTTATTAAACGATCACCTCTTTAAATAGAGGGGACTAAACCTTCTTGGAGTTGAGTTCTAAAACTTGGAATTCAACTCCTACAATGACACTTACTCTTTTACGTGGAATTTAATCCAGTGAGGATTATTTGTAATTTAAAGGAAAAATTACACTTTAGCCCCCCAAAGTTTGGTGCGATTTTCAATTCGACAACCAATGTTTCAATTTTTGCAATGCACTCCCCCAAACTTGCAAATTTTTTTCAATTTGACCAATGTTATTCCAAAATTTCCATATTGCCCCTAATTTTTTTATTTTTTATAAAAAAAAAAGAAAATTTGGGGGTGCAAAAATGGCCAGATGGCCAAAGAGCCACCCCGAATATTTTTTTAATTTTTTTTAATAAAAAATAAAAAAATAAATTAGGGGCAATATGAAAATTTTGGGATGGCATTGGTTGAAAATTGAAAAAAATTTGCAAGTTTGGGAGGGTGCATTGCAAAAATCGAAACATTGGAGGTCGAACTGAAAATCGCCCCAAACTTTTTTTTTTGGGGGGGGGAGGGGGGGTAAAATGTACTTTTCCCTAATTTAAACTACTAGAGATAACTCCTAAGACTTGATAACAAGATAACTTGATAAGCGCTGCACTATTATCTAATGCAATACATATCCTAACTCAATTAAATAAAAGACTCAAACTAATAGTAAACATTTGCATGCAATCTAGTCCTCCACGACACCTCTCATAACATTCCTCCCTCTTTGAACTGTCCTTGTCCTCAAGGACAAAGGCTGGAAATTGTTGCTGCATGGTAGGTCTTGGTTGATGTGTCCATTTATGACAGACCCACCCAATCTTCCTTCTTTTTACCTCTCTCTCCATCTTCTTCTCTTCCTCCAAACGGTGCACAAGCTGTTTGAGGCCTCTTAACTCCACCTCTCGGTTCTTCCATAGAAACTTCATCAAGAGTTTTGCAAAACCCAAAATATTAGTCCAAGCGTGCGTAACCATTGAGTAACCAAAACCACCTCACATACATCCATAGGTAATATGAAAAAATCCACCGTGAATGGCTCTCCTTGCAGCCACAACGTTATACCTGCACATAGACTAGTGCAACTAATTTTTTCACCACTGGCTACTATAACGTGCATCCTTCCAATGTGTTTTGGTTTCAAGCCCAATCTGTCGGCTATTTGTGGATTGAGAAAATTATGAGTACTTCCCGAATCCATCAAAACGACCACTCCAATTTTTTCTTAGATACCCTTTCACCCGCATTGTTTGTGGGATGGGTGTTCATGTTAGTGCATGTAGTGAAATTATCGGTTCCACCCCAATCAAGTTCACATCTTCATGGACCTCTTCCTCTTCGTTTTCATCCTCACTCAGGTATACTCCTTCGATGAAAAATAATTTTTTACAACGATGTCCTGGAACAAACTTTTCATCGCAATTGAAACACAAACCTTGTGCTCTTCGCTCTTGCATCTCGGAGGTTGATAAACGACGTGTTGGAATTGTTTTGCCCCTGTTCAGATTTGAGGAAGGTAGCGGAGGAGTTGTCTCCTTTGGTGTCATGCGCTTCTTGTCTGATATTGGAGGCTTCTTCAAGCTTAGCTCCAATTCTTTGCCTCATACAATCTGGCTAGACTGATGTCTTCGGTTAATGAGTTGGGTCTGCCTGCTTGCACCTCCGTCCTCACTGTTCCCTTCAGGCCGCTGATAAAGCACCCTAATTGATGCGAGTTTGATAACTTCCCAACACGACTAAGGAGTTGTTCAAATTGGGATTTGTATTCCCGCAAAGATTCGGTTTGCTGCAATTTTGTGAGGTCGCCAAAAGTGATCTTTGAATATGGTTGGGCCGTAGTGTATGTGGAGTGCCTATTTTAAGGAATTCTAGGTTGGTATCTCCTCATCTTCCTTCCACAATTGATACCACAATTGAGCCTCCTTTTCCAGGTGATAGGCTACCATGGGTAACTTCTCTTCTTCAACTGTCCTTTGAAATTCAAAGAATTACTCCACTTGGCAAATCCAGCTTGTAGGATCGTCCATCCTATGATACTTTGAAAATCCAGCTTGGCTAACTTCGGTGCCATGGAATTTAGGTTTCCCTGGTGTGACTTGTCACGGGTTCTTGTTGTAGAATTTTCCCCAGAATTTTTTTCTTCTTTGGACAACCTTTTGTTGATCTTTGTTACTTCCTTGGAGTTCTTGGCTAGCATTTTGGTAGTTTCAGCATTCTGCTTCATCATTCCTTTGAACATGGTTTGAAGGTTGGAGATTTGTTTTTCCATCCGTTCCACACGTGGATTGGCCATCAAGATCAAACTATGCTTTGATACCACTTTGTTACGTGATTGCGTAATTGATTGAGTAACTCGAGCTTCGATAGGATAAGAAACAGGATCTTGCTTCTTATTCTTACCTATGGTGCTAACTTGGAAAAATTAGCGTAGGAAATTGGAGGTTCTTGGGATTCTTTCAAGCAATAGAGTTTGAGAATATAATTTGCATGCCTTCTTATTAAACAATCACCTCTTTAAATAGAGGGGACTAAACCTTCTTGGAGTTGAGTTCTAGAAATTGGAATTCAACTCCTACAATGACACTTCCTGTTTCACGTGGAATTCAATTCAGTGAGAATTATTTGTAATTTAAACTACTAGAGATAACTCCTAAGACTTGATAACAAGATAACTTGATAAGCGTTGCACTATTATCTAATGCAATACGCATCCTAACTCAATTAAATAAAAGACTCAAACTAATAGTAAAACTCTGCATGCAATCAAGTCCTCCATAGCACCTCCCATAACACATAAGCTACTCAACATGCCAATAGGCTGAGTACAACTTTCTGAAATATTGCTCATTTAGTCAATTTATATATGTTTAGCATGATGCCTATTTGTAACTAATTATGTGGCATCGCGTAAAAAAATGTGCAAACTCTACGGGTATATTTGGTACATGGAATGGTAATTTTTTTAGGAATAATAATGAGTTTAATGAGAATATAAGAGGTTAGAATGGAACGACCATTCCTATTCTTTTGTTTGAAGACAACATTTATGCTCTTACTAAAAATAAATCAAAATTCTAAAATACCATGATATATAAAAATAAAAATAATAAAAATTCTTAAAATTCTATGGGTGTCTGACCCCCCAAAGGGTGCCCAACCACTCTAACAGAACACTCGGAGTGCGACAATCCCTAGTGCCATGGGGGGTGGCCCAGACCACCCCAATGCTCCCCAGCCACTCGGGGGTCCACCACGAGGGACTCTGAGGGTGATGCCACCCATAGAATTCATTTAGATTATTTTTCTTTTAAAAAAACTTGTGTTTGAAAAAAAATAAAAGGATAAATACAAAATCAGTCTTTGTGGTTTGCCTAAATTACAAATAACTCTCGGTATAAAAAATAATTCAAAAGCCCTCGAGGTAGGCTAAAATAACAATTTAGTCCATGCAGTCAAATTCTGTCAAAACACTTAAAGGGTTCCGTTAGTGTGCCACGTCAGCACCAATAAAATAATGACACGTGTTCCTTTTAATAAAAATACAAATATATAAAACTAAACAAAATTAAAAATAGAGGGGTGGCTGCCAACTTGAGGGAGGGGTTGGCCCGAAAGCCACCCCCAACCAGATCCAGGGGTGGCTCGTTGTCCAGCCATCACCCAAGGATTTTTAAGTTTTTAAGTTTCATATATTTTTATTTTTATTAAGAGTGACATATGTCAACATTTTATTGGTATTGACGTAGTACATTAACGGAATCTGTTAAGTGTTTTGATGGAATTTGACTGTAGGGACTAAATTGTTATTTTGTCCTATCTCGAAGACCTTTGAATTGTTTTTTACACCACATGGAGTGATTTGTAATCTAGGACAACCACATGGACGGATTATACATTTATCCCAAAAATAAAAAATAATGTGGGTTTTATTTATTTATTTTGGAAAATACATCTTGGCAGCCTATTCCTCTATTTAGAAGAAAAACCATTCCCACTATTCCAAGGAATATTGTGTAGCCAAACAAATGAATAACTATTCCATATGAATAACTATTCCATTCTAGGAGCCTATTTCATATAAAAAACATGCCCTAGGGTTAGATTAAGGTTAGATCTCAATGATCTTTAACTAATATAAGTAATTATTATTATTTTCTTCTCGTTAGGGTCTTTTTGTGTGTAGGGTGTATAATGTGTTGTGTCAAGTCTGTGTGTCTGTATGTAGTTGTATATTGTGTTATGGTAGGCCATTTTATACAATGAGTCCACGATTCAATAAACCATGTGTGACGTGGGCTTCTTATTCGATTAATTAAACCCTTTCTCATTTTACTGAAAACTTTGGACATCAATGTTGTTTTCTGAAAGTTCGGCTAAAACTTTTTCTTTAACACATTTTATGATTTTCATAGATACATATAAGAGAAACACAATAAAATTCATTTGAAGTAACCATCAATGCGGTTGCTTTTCATTAGACCTAGAGAGAGACTTTGCTTTAATTAGCTTTGAACATATAAAATAACATGCATAGAATTAGTCTTCCTATTTTCATGCATAAAACATAATATCATAGTAGATAACAATATTAATAATTAATTACTAAGAACATACTTAAGCCTAAAACATGCTTTGACTTCTCAAACCATGCATGGGGAAATTGTGGGGAAATTTTCACATGAGTACTGTTGATAGCTGTTGTCATGTGAGAATCGGTCACTCACTTATGACCGTTTATTTTACATAATTTTTAATTATAAGAGTTTTATTTATTTATTTATTTTTTGTTTTGTTTTTAAATTTTAACAACCGAGTTATCTTAATTGATATAAAATTAATCTGGAGCAAAATGCTCCATTATATAATGTCAAAGATACAAGTTGTAAACTCTAGGATCTCAACACTATCTATGACATATATACCTAATAGCCTCTAGGGTTATTACAAAACAACACCTTATAAATGTCATCATTACAATTGGTAGATCTAATAAATCAACGAATCGCGTCTCTGGTTGTTGTCTCTCTCATCAATGACAATTCTTCTATAAACTTGACAACTCCTCGGTCATCAGTCAATAGTTTGCTCATAGAAAAAACTAGAAGAAAATAAAAGACCTACCGAAAACCATTACGTTATTCTTAAGAAAAACCCAAAAAACAACAAATCCAAAACCTGTTGCAGCTAGAACAACAATAGACTTAGTCTTAAGAGCCTGTTTGAGATTGTGTTTGAAAAATATAGTTTTTAAGTCAAAAAACACTTTTTGGCAAAAACTTCATTTTTAAGCTTTTGCCAAAAATGCAGTTTGACAATTTTTAGATTTTTTGAACATTTAAAAGCGCTTTTAATTTTTTTTTTTTTTTTTTTTTTTTTTAATTTTTGTTTCCTCAAATAGACTTTTTAAGTGTTAAACACACTTTTAGGCCATTTAAATGCAATTTCAAACAAGCCCTAAGAAATTCGATTCTATGTTAGTGAAACACATGGTAATAAAGTGTATCTCATTCGTTGTATACAAAATTTTCCAAAATAGTAAATAAGAGGTTGTCTTTATTGCACCGTTACTCTAATTTTAAGGGGTAAAGATATTTGAAACCTTGCAGAATGCAATCTCAGCAGTTGATTTTGGAGTATTAAGATATTTCCCACCGCCCCCAGAATGCTTAGGCATTCACTATAATTAAGTCTTCGGACTCTCAAACCTTTCACCTCGGTCTTCTCTTCTATATAACACTGGCGGCCGGAAGTATTTATTTATTTTAATTTTTTCATAGGTTGTCACCATCGAGCATTGACAATGACCCCCAATTCCCGGAAAGATTAAAAAAGACAAAAAAAAAAAAAAAAAATCACTAGATTCCACATTATCGAGATGACCATTCAAATTTTGTTGGGACTTGTTATTCTTGTTCATCGATCTTCATACATTTTTTTTTTTTAATTTACCATTAGATGTGTAAAACCATATGTGAGTCCTATACATGATAAATTATATATATATATATATATATATATATAGTTAGAGAGGAGAATGAAATGTTAAAATATTGATTAAATAATTAAATTTATCTTTTTCTATTAGCCTAAGCTTTTGAGACAAGTTATAATTTATCAAGGTATCAGAGTCAAATGTTTTGAGTTTAAATAATCAATTCTCACTCTCCATTTAAGTTAAATATTTCAGATGTTGGGTCTCATTGATCTATGAGTTTGAACTCATACGTGAGGGGAATGTTAAAGTATTGATTAAATAATTAAATTTATTTCTTTTTGATGACGAGAAACCTTGATAAGGCTGAACCCTTCGGACTCATTCCTGCATAATGAACCTTGGACTCGTGCACTGCACCTTCAGAAGTTTCCTTAAACGGATCTAGTAAATTGCTTGCTTTTTACACCGGGAGGGAGGTGGGGTCCTAGGGAGAGTTTGCACCTAGCAAGTCTCAAACTTGGGATCTAAGGGGTGATACTCTTTAAAGACCACAAGCCTAACCACTAGGCCTATCCCTTGATGTTTTTCTTCTCATTAACTTAAGCTTTTAAGATAAGTGTTAATTTAATAGGAAAAATAACATTTATCAATTTTGTTGCCTACATGGGTTAATAAGTTCGTCAAATTAAAAAAAAAAAACACTATTTTGATGCAAGTCACTTTAGTGAAAATTTTAAATGTGAGGATAGATGAGTTTCAGCAGTTGGTTAGTTACTTCATCCCCAGTTGCAACTTCACCAACAGTATTATGGTGTGAATGCCCAGCAAGGTAGTTGACAGAATTAACGACTTTTAAGTAGTTTGATTTGGTCAAGGTAAACGAATTAAGGTGCAGACAAATGGCATATCTTTTTTGTTAGCTAGGGTCGTCCTTGATACGAGGAAGGATTAGAATTAATTAGGTTGCGTTAACAGGTCACCCACGTTATCAAAAGTTCCAAGCTACCGCTATTTGGGTACTTTCCTGGATACTCACTATTTATTGTTTCTTAAAGAATAAAAAAATTAACACTAAACAAATATATGCCCGATTGTCAAGCATGTAACACATGCACCTTCTCTAACTTTACAACTAGCAGGTTTACATTTCGGTTAATGTTTTTGTGGTTTCTAAGAGAATTGGAAGACTTCAAAGATGGTGGAAGAGATTTCCCAATCTTAAGTTACTCGGCAATTGGAGGGCAGGGGCAACAATAACGGAATACCTTCCAAAATGAAGTGAGATAAGCCAAAACCGCCGTCAGCTTGGTGGCCAGTAGTGCAGCTAAAGCTTTCCAGTGAGAGAAATAGTTCCTCTAAATTTCAAATGAAATGAAATTAAGCCATTTAAGTAAAAAGTTGTAAAAATTGAGACAAAATTGTCCTCAACTTTTAAAATTGGGACAATTTTGTCCCGTCTATATCCTATAGGGAGGATTAATGTGAGTCATTCCTTTAAGAGAAATGATAAAATTCATTCTTTTAGTTATTTTTCAATCATCTCCATATAGTGAATAGATGAATCCACCATTAAATTTATATAAAACTCATATAAGTTTACAAATTCAATAGTTAATCTATTGAATTTGCAAACAAAAAAAAATTATGTTACATGCCTCTTCTTTAAATGATGCGCCCTACAAAGTTGCTTGGGTGGAGAAGGAACCTTTGCTCGTCTAATTTAAGGTTGCGAGAAGGGCAGCAGGAAGCTGCCTCTATTTATTTATAAAATCATTTGTATTAACTGAAATTCTTAGAATTGAATCTTCTGACGCCACTTTGATTATTTCTTCTATTTTTCACAAATTTGTGAACCCCAAACTCATGATGTCAGAATCAACCTACGACACCAGAGCCCACGTTGTCAAAGAGAGCAGTGTCAACTAGTATTTTTTTTCTTTCTAATTTGTGTCAACTAGTATGTATATATTGTTGTTTATTGCACTCTGATATTCTTGGTAAACGCATAAAGTTTCTCTACAACCATTCTCAATATTGTAGCAATCTTCTTCTAGTGTTGAAAATGGCACTGGTTTAGTTTTTTTATTTTTATTTTTATTTTTTTTAAATAAGCGACAATAATTTACTAGTTTGGTTGCTTTCATTACAGTTCATCCTTTCCAAGTCCTAGCTATCTCGAAGAAATTCCCCTATCCTCTCTTCATCGTACCATATATGTCCTATAAATGGGAGTTGTTGTGCGTAAAGCCCATTCAAGCTTCCAAGATATTCAAACACAATCATGAGGATGAATAGTACCAGATTTGGTTTTTCTCTTTTCTTCTTCATTATTGTTTCTGAAAGCATGCTTTTGGGCAATGCACAAAACACGACAGTCCCAGTTGATGTTGGTGTGGTTCTTGACATGGATACATGGAATGGGAAGATGGGGTGGAGTTGCATAAATATGGCTCTTTCTGACTTCTATGCCTCTCATCCTTACTACAAAACTAGGCTGAGGCTTAACACCATGGACTCCAAACGTGATGTTGTTGGAGCAGCAGCCGCAGGTTCTCTCTCTCTCTCTCTCTCTCTCTCAATTTTTTTTTATTTTTTAATCCTCCACCAACATGTTGTTCTTAAGGGATTAAAACTCTTAGGTGTTTGAGAATATTAATTAAAATAATTAAATTTATTCTTTTCTTATTAATTAAAACTTTCGGTACAAGTACACTGGTGATTTAAACATGACATTAGAATTAAAGGTTATGAGTTTGAACCATAACTCTATAATTCGTGGGCCCCCTATTTCAGTTTAATATCTTACTTGTTGGGTCTCCCTTATTAAGTGGGAGTTTGGTCTCAAACATTAGGGAGAGTGTTAGAATATTTAATTAAATGATTAAATTTACCATTTTTTATCGGCTGAAACTTTTGAGATAACTGATGATTTAACATAGCACAAAAGTAAAAGTTTTGAGCTTGAACATTGTCCTTGTCATCATTCACTTCTCAATTTAATTAAATATTTTATGAGTTGGGTTTCACTTGGTTTGGACCCACATGTGGTTTAGGTGAGTGTTAGAATATTAATTAAATAATTAAATTAATTATTTCTTATTATCTTAAGCTTTTGAGATAAGTGATAATTTAATATAGCTTTAAAGCAAATGTCCAAAATTTGAACTTTGTCTCCGTCAATTTACTACTTGTTTCAGTTAAATATTTTAGGTATTAGACCTCAAATATTAAAGGGAAGTTTGAGCTTACACGTAAGAGGATGAAGTATTAGAATATAAATCAAATTAGTAAATTAAGTATTTCCTATTTTCTATTACTTTAAGCTTTTGAGAAAAATGATGGTTTAACAAAAAGTTTAATTTAGTGCAATTCATTAGATATTCTTTTTGAAATTGACCTAGCTAGTTAGAATTTTTATTATGTACGGAGACGCAATAGGGAACATCTGGTTTGGTTTTGCTTTTTTTTTTTTTTTTTGAAGAAAAGACTGCTTTCTCATTAATTAATTCAAACCAGCTGGAGCGTATTGCTCCATCTGTAAAACATCAGAAATACATGCTGGTGGCTCATGTAGCCACAACTTATCCATAAAATTCTGTGTTGCTATTTTTGATAAAATATGTGCTCCCTGATTACCCTCCCTGCGAACAAAGGACATTTGCCATTGTTGAAGAGACTGTAATTCTTGCTTGATATCATCCACCATCATCCCCATACTGCTCCAATCCGGGTCTGAAGAATTAATGGCCTTTATTACCCCCTGTGCATCCCCCTCAAAATGAAGGCGATCAAGTCCCAAATTTTTGCAAAATTGGACCGCCACAAGAGCTGCCCGTGCCTCCGCCTTTAGAGAATCCAAACTGCCCACATAGGTTCTACTCAAAGCTGCGATGACTAGACCCTGCTCATCCCGCACCAACACACCAAAACCCATCCAGCCTTTTCCAGATGCCAAAGAAGCATCCCAATTTACTTTTTTCCAGCCCAGTCGTGGATTTTGCCATTTCACCATAATACCTCCAGTGGGAGTGGCATACGCCCCTGCTCCCAACCCGATAGATGCATCAAAGTCTTCTATAGCCATCTTTGTTCGTTGAACCAGTAACGTGGGATGGGTCATAGTACCACCATGCACCACATCATTTCGTCGAAGCCACAAACGACGAGCTAGGCCTATAAATAGCTTAATTTCAGCTTCTGCACAAAGAATAAAAATATCCTCAACCAATTGGAGAAAAGATAAGACACCTGTAGAACTTTTCTTCTGCAGTTTCCGACACCCCATACTCCAAGCATCCATAGCTGAAGGACACTCCCATAAAATATGCAAAGCCGTTTCTGGAGCATTCCCACATAATGGGCACAATGGATCCTCAACAATTTTCCGCTTGTGTAAGTTGCTCCGCGTAGGCAAAATTTCATGGCATGCCCTCCATAAAAATGGTTTGGTTTTGCTAACATAGAAAGAAAGACACCGGGGATGGTTCATTCGAGTGCACACAGTAGTTAATCAAGTCATGGTTTATTCTACGAAAATATTTATTAAATAATTCTTTTTGACAAAATGCAAAAGAAAAGGTTTTTGAAAACATTTTTAATTGTTTGATTATATTTGCTCATTCAGTTTCTACTCACTTTTTATATTACCCTCATCTACTTATTGTGATTGTATTTTTACACTCCATATGGTAGATTTTAATTCGAGTCGAGGTAAATAAGTGCTAGCTACCCATCTTCATCAAAATTAACCATTAATGAAGCTTCACTGTTCTGAGAGAAGAAGATTTTCCTTTTGTCTTAGTAGAAGCCAACCACCTCCTTGTGAGGTTCTCCTCCTCCTTCTCTTCCTCTAACTCTTCTCTCTCTTCCGTTTTACATCTTTTTTCACGGATTAGCAGCTCCACCTGCTCCTTCTCCACCACCGTTTATCTCCGTTCCATCTACACCATAGATCACTCGGTTTCAGCCTCCCCCAGCCTCGGCTCCGCCCAAAATTTTGTAGTTTTTGGATTTGGCCTTTTCAAAACCCGATATGCCAGCTTCAAGAAGGTCCACCCTCAGATGCACCACTCCACCGTGCTCTTGGGCCTCTTCACTTCTCATCACCACCGGCATGTCTCCATACGGCCAACATGCGCCGACTTGTGTTTCACACATGCCTGCGAGTGGATCTCATTCGTTGGTGCTTGTCCCCCACGTGTCACCTACTCGCGGGCACGTGTCCCACACGACAATGCGTGGACAGCTTTACATTGTGCATGACGCCTCCATTCCTCTCATACGCCACATCCCTTTGCTGCTACCGGTTTCTTGTGGTGGTCTCTTGCCTACCGGCCTCCACTACCGGTGAGTGGCTTACATGCGCTGTTTTTTAACTTTTCCATGGATTTTTCTATTCTTTGTGTTTTTCTAGCTAGTTGTTTCGCTGGTTGTGTTTGGGTTATTCCTATGCTAGAGAGTTTTCCTTCCGGCGTTAGTTTGTTGGTTTTGTTTGCTATGGTGTGGCTTCTCTTTGGTGACTTTGACTAGCCTTTTTGGGGCCATGTGCTATTGTTGTGCTCCTTGCGAGGGTTTGGGAAGAGTTGAGGAACCTTTTGAAGTTTGATCGTGTGATGTAGGACAACAAGGAGTTATGAAAAAAGTTTAGGAAAAGAAGGAAATAAATCCAAAGACGGGAAGCTAGAAGCCTAGAGAAAAGCTTTAGAAAGGTGGCCGGGGGAGAAAACAGAAGAAATTGGGGAAAGGGGAAGACAAATCCATGTCTAACAAAATCTCAATTCATCATAAACTATTGATTACAATTGAAAAAGACGCTTAAATAAACTAAGACTTAAATCCTAACCCTAACCCTAGGGCAACGCCCATTTAATGCTTACCTAATTTATGACAACCGTAATAAAATAAAATATAAAAAATAAAATAGACTATATTAACCTGGTCCAATTAAAACCTAAATCAAAGATCTTACTAACTAAAATTAAAAGACCCAAAATTAAAAACTCAATAAATTCTTGCTCTTGCTTATCCGCATCATTGTGCCTCTTCCTGAGCCCTTTGCTTTGCCTCTATACTAGTAGCCTTTTTGTGGTCGCTCCTGTTCTGTTAATGGGCCAGATCATTTATTTGACCCATTCCCACTAGTTTCTTTGTTCCTTGTTCTATGTACTGATTTTTGGTTCTTTAGGCCTGTTGTTTGAGTTGCCCACTCATTTTGTATTTTTTTATGTTGTAATTCCCCTTTTCCCTCCCCATATTGAATAGAAAAGAAAAAAACAGACAACGGTTGAAATCTTAAAGCTACGCATACTATAAACCATGGCAACATTCCACCTTTTATTTTTATTTTTTTAATTTTTTTAATTTTATTTTTAATAAAGAGTAAATCAATGGATTAATTTACATTATATAGAGTAAATCAAGTGATTAATTATTATCATGAAGAGTAAATCAGAGTAATTCATGATTTCCTATTTTTCAAATTGTGTAGATCCCGTTGTAAATAGAAGTTCACTGCAGTATATTACCTATCAAAGTGAATGTAAGAAAAGATGTAATGTCCTTTAAGTTTTTGTACACCATTAGGGTTGAACCAAGTTAATCTCTTATGGTCTTGCTTCTTTATATCTCTTCCTTTCATTTAGCATAATATTTCAAATTTTTAACACAGTAACAAAGTGGGTTAATGGAGACTTGCTTGAATCTCTTGACTCGTTTCCATTTCCCTTTCTGTGCCTTTTTTTTCTTTTTTAGTATTCAATAAGAAATATTGCAACTTTCTTTATGTGTATTGGTAATTTTACTTATGTATTTTTTTGCTCATAACAACTTGCATTAAGAGTAAAGGATTTAACAGACTAATGGCATTTTTAGGGAGCATCTCTACCTTGCAAATTAATAGTTGAGATAGAGGTGTCATTTTGATTGCACTGTTATTTTTATGTGCCTTTGACGTTGTCCTGTCCTGATGCATACTAAACACTAATCACTAAAATCTCTCAAGAATTAGTAAGATGTCCATAAATAAATCCAAATTAGACTTTAGTTATCAAAAGTATACTTCTACATAAAAAATAATTCTTAATTTATGACCAAATACAGTCTAAGATATTTTTTCCCGGCCAGTAGCAGTATCTAGATCCATCACTCTAGAGTTTACAAAACAAGACAATAATTAACATACATATAAATAAATGGTCCAAATCCAAATGCCTTTAACCAGAACAAAGGAATTGCTCCAAGACTAATTATTCTCAAATGATTAGCAAGTTATAAACATTTTTGAAAAAAACTAAACACCTGGTTTAGCACCTGGTAAGCATCATATGTAATGAGGTTAAGGGAACTACAAGTTTATGAAAAAGAAAGATATCTCATACAAGAATCGTTGTAAATTAAACAACTTTATCCAAAGGGCCAATATTTTAAATACTAACTTTATCCAAAGTCACAATACAATAATCACCATTATGCATGTCACATAGGTAACAATATGCCACAATGACATCAACTATGCAACAAAGAAATATTAAATTTGCCAAGAAGAAGAAAATCAAGTCATGAAGAAATCAATAATGCCATATAGACATGAGTTGTAGTACCATAAAGACATTAGTTATTTCATAAAGACATTCAAGCATCAAATGTAAATTAAATAAGATTTTAGCTTAAATTTCTAATCTTTTTGATTGCTTATCAAGATCACTGAACTTGGGTAGTTATGCATTGATGGTTACTAGATTTTAACTTAGATTTAAAGGATTGTTGACCGATCATTTTGAGTTCGATTGGACATTTAATCAGATTTCTCTTTGTTTTCAAATCACAGCTCTATACCTTATAAAAAATGCAGAAGTGCAAGCCATCATAGGGCCACAAAACTCGATGCAGGCCAACTTTGTCATCGATCTGGGGGAAAAAGCTCAGGTGCCCATTATATCATTTTCAGCAACAAGCCCTTCTCTTACTTCCCTTCGGAGTCCATACTTTTTTCAAGTCTCTCAAAATGACTCATCCCAAGTGAAAGCTATAAGTGCAATTATTCAAGCTTTTGGATGGAGAGAAGCTGTGCCAATCTATGTAGACAATAATTACGGGGAAGGTATAATACCCTTCTTGATTGATGCCTTGCAAGGGATTGATACGCGTATCCCCTACCGAAGTGTCATTCCTCCATTGGCCACTGATGACCAAATTCGTCAAGAACTTTACAAGTTGATGACAATGCAAACAAAAGTGTTCATAGTGCACATGTCATACAATCTTAGTTCTTGGCTTTTCACCAAGGCAAAAGAGATTGGAATGATGAGAGAAGGTTATGTTTGGATAGTTACCAATGGGATAGCCAATTCATTTAGTTCGACAGAACCTTTAATCCTTGAATCTATGCAAGGGGTATTAGGTATGAAGACTTATGTTCCAAAAACAAAAGAGCTTGAAAATTTTAAAATTCAATGGAAAAGGAAATTCCAACAGGACAATCCAAACATTACCAATGCTGAACTAAGTGTTGTTGGCCTATGGGCTTATGATGCTGCTTCCGCACTAGCTAGGGCAGTTGAGAAAGTTGGGATCACAAATCTTGGGTTTGAGAAGACAAATGTTTCAAGCAACTTAACTGATCTTGAAACTATTAGGGTCTCTCAAAATGGCCCGAAACTTCATGAAGCTATATTGGGTGTACGATTTACAGGACTTTCTGGAGAGTTCAGTCTTGTTAATGGTCAACTACAATCATCAAGTTTTGAAATTATTAATGTGAATGGCAATGGAGAAAGGGGGATTGCATTCTGGACTCCAGAAAATGGACTCATAAGGAAATTGAATTCAGCGAACACAAGCACGTATTCCACCTCGAAGGACAACCTAGGACCTGTTATTTGGCCAGGCGATTCTAGCTCTGCCCCTAAAGGTTGGGAGATTCCAACAAATGGGAAGAAGCTGCGTATAGGAGTTCCAGTGAAAGATGGTTTTAGTGAATTTGTTAAGGTGACGCGTGATCCTAGCACTAATACAACACAAGTCACTGGGTATTGTATAGACGTCTTCAATGCTGTAATGGAAAAATTGCCATACGCTGTTAGCTACGAGTTTATTCCCTTCGCAAAGCCTGATGGTGGAAGCGCCGGTAATTATAATGATCTGGTCTACGAAGTATTTCTTGGGGTCGGTAAAAGTATTCTTACTATTTTTAGTAACTAAGATAACTTTATTTTCCTTTGTTCTCTTTTCCAAATGCACTTTATCCGAAAAAGGCACTTATATATATATATATATATATATATATATATATATATATATATATATATAATTGATGGAAATAAACAGTTTATATAATTGATGGAAATAAACAATTTTTCTTGACAGAAATTTGACGCTATGGTAGGAGATACAACGATCGTAGCGAACAGGTCAAACTTTGTGGACTTTGCATTGCCATACACGGAATCTGGAGTATCAATGGTTGTTCCAATCCAAGACAACAGGCCAAAAAACGCATGGGTGTTCTTGAAGCCTTTAACTTGGGACCTTTGGATGACAAGCGGTTGTTTCTTTGTCTTCATAGGCTTTGTGGTATGGGTTCTTGAACACCGAATAAATGATGATTTTCGTGGGCCTCGCTTGCATCAGATTGGGACAAGCTTGTGGTACGCCTTCTCTACCATGGTTTTTTCACATCGTAAGTTTCCTTTACTATGTTCTAGTTTATTCTTATATACTGCCAACAAGTGATTAAAATACTTAATACAAGGGCTCATGTGCAATATACCAACTTTAGACACTTGTATGTCGATTGCAGCTTTAAAAATTATTTCATAGAAACCATAAAGTATGAAATTTCCATTTTTCGAGAACAATTTACTACTTATCCAGCTTGCTTAACTTCCTACTACTGGGTTGAAGTGTGTGTGTATATATATATATATATATATATATATATATATATTTTGCTTTCATTCTCTATTATCATCTGTCAAAGAAAATAATTGTTTTATAATAGTCAACATGTTTTTGTGATATAAGATTGAGTCAAAGCGGATTATAACTAGCAAAATGGGTTGGCGGGTTGGGTTCGGGTTGACCCGCGCACCAACCCCATAAGCAGGGGTGGAACTATGATTTGAGGTATAGGGGGACGGAATTTTTTTTTTTTGGGAGATTGATGGACTTATATAAATACAAAAGTGTATAAATGCACATAATCTCTTTATATGTGTGTTTGTGTGTGTTTATATAAAATAAAAGCATAGAAGTCTTACATCTAATCTCATGGCATCACCAATACATAACAATATAAATAACTACCGAAATAGCTTAGAAAAACAAAAAAAAAAAACTAGCAAAATAAACTAAACATGATTTATAGGGTTTAAGAAAAACGGTACCTTTGAGCGTGAACTCGTTTTCTTAACAATCCCCATAAGTCCCAAATAACAATAAGAGAAATGCTAAGAGTTGAGTCCAACAATGGTGCAATCATAAATGATTAAACCATCTAATTTGTGATGTCAAAACAAATATTGTAAATTTAAATGATGACAAAATAACTGTTTAAAAAACTGATTGTTGGTTAGAAGCTACTCAAAGTACCCAAACCATTTAACTTTTTTCTTTCACATATTCAATCAAAGTCCTAAATCAAATTGAGTTTTTAGTTAGAAGCGAACTAGAATATAGAGGGAAACTAAATGAATTGGGTATTTTAGGTTTTTTTATACTAAAAGAGGGGGCAAAGTTTAAGATAATAATAATAATAATAATAAAATTAAAAGGGAACAAACATATTTTTTCTTTTTGGGGGAGCAAAACTATAAAAAATAATTAAAATGGACACATTATTTTGGGGGGGAGCAAAAAAAAAAAAAAAAAAAAAATTAAGGGGACGCAAGTATTATTTTGAGGGGACAAAAATATCATTTTGGGAGGACAAATTTATAAAATGGGTAGATTTTTAAGGCAATTTAAGAAAATTTGTAAAGATTTCGGGGGGACATTCGTCCCCCCACCCCAAGCTACAGGTCTGCCCCTGCCGATAAGGGTAAACCTAAACACGATCCATTTAGTTAAACGAATCTTACTTGTAAACTTGAACATGACCCGCTTACCTGTTTAATAAATGGATCACAAACTTGTTGACATGTTTGACTCGTTTAGACCCAAACACGACCTATTTAACCCGTTCGACCTAACTTAACATGACCCTTTTGACATGTTTGACATGCTTCAACATGTATATATTATATAAAAATATATATAATTTCATAAATGGGTCAAGCGGGTCAAACTATTTGTGACCCGAACCTGTTCATGCTAAACCCAAACCCTATAATTTCATTTTGGGTTCGCCAATCGTGTAAAAAATTGCCAGCTTTAATTTTAAGTAAATAAAATATGATTAATTAGGATATTAGAGTTATTAATATAAATTCCTAGGGTATAGGGAATAAAAAGTCAATTAGTGGTTTAATAGTATTGAATCAAACCTGGGAAGGCAAAAAAAGGATAACACATGATAAAATAAGAAATTTCTATTAAGAACTCACTAGTACACGAGAATCTGACAAGTGTATCACATTCACACCAAACCCAAAAAAACTTTTCAATTACTAATACAAACCTTTTCTCTTCGGATATGACACACACAACACCCTTTCTCTCTTGATTTTTGACACCCAATACTCATGACCAACACACAACAGACACTTTCTCTCGTACTATAATTCCACTCATGCATTGATGGCATCACACTATTTCTTGAGTTGTGTTTTTCACACACACATTAACATACATAGCCCGCGCTTCCTTATACATTTGATGTTAGTTGACGTTTATGTACTTTCCGACTGGTCCTTTAGTCGACTTAGTGAGCTATTAATGATCTATTAGGAAGAAACATGAGAAAGAGATTGGGGTACGGCAAGTGGTGGAAGACGGCAAGAGGTGAAGAAAATGAGTGGAAGAATAATGTGGAGAAAGAAGAGCAAGACAGAGAGGGAAAGAAAACTCATTGGAGTGAAAGGCAGTGTTGGGCTATGAGGTGTGGTTGTTGAAGAAGGCATGTAGTGGAGGGAAAATTCTGGAGAGAATGAGGTCATGATGCTGTTGTTCAACACTCCCCCTAATCACTCATTGACTCTCCTCGATCTTCATACAATAAATCATTCTTCATATCCATTTTTTATGGCTTCTATAATTTACTAGTTGCCAATACTATAACGCAGCCTAAAGTATTCTTAACTACAAGACTAAAGGTTTTATCAAAATCCAATCCACACTATTGAGAGAATCCTAAAGCCACTCACAACACCTTATAACTTTTACTCAATCCCTGTCGACAAGTCTTCACTTTATCAACCCATTGGCATGAAATAGGTGTAACATCCTTTGATTTTGGAACTATATACCGAGTATGATTATCTTTATTGCAAATACTTTTTCATTCATTACTTTTCTCCATGCTGTGCTTTTAGCTTATTGTTCAATGCAACACTCTTTCCTCTCTTTTTTTTTTTTTTTTTTTTTTTTTTTTTTTTTTTTTTTTTTCAACACTATAAAGTACAACATCTAGTATTCTATGCACACCAATCTTTCATAGGCTATTCTCTTTTTATTTTTTATTTTATTTTTTTTTCTTTGACTCTTGCTCAATTTCACGAATTAATAATATATGTCTTTCTAGGGTTTTACGACATGGTTGCGTGTTATTCTTTGGTTCCCCAATTTAGTTTTACTCATGTGATTGGAGTTCACCTCAAACTCAATGATATAATATTCATCATAATTGATTACTTGGTTTTGGTCACTGCCATTGGTGTTTCCTCTAACTTACCTACAGCAAAACTTGGTGCTATTTCATCGATAATAAATTGTTATCTGATAGCTTTCTAGTTGAAATCAACTTCTTCTATGAGAAACTTTATCCTCAAAATTCGTTATGACTAAGGGCGCTTGAAAATCTCGTTAAGCTTCATTATAATACATGTTTTGTTGCTAATTTGATGTCACCAAATTTTCTTATGCTAATTTGTTTATTTATTTATTTTTATTATTTTTTTTTTCAGCTGATAGTCTTGAGGATAGTGTCCTTTTTGACCACAGTTAAAGCATTTAATAATTTGATTCAGACGTTTAGTTTTCATTGATTGTTGACCATCTTTTTGCCAACTATTTTTAGTTCCCCCTGATTGAGAACTCACTTGCTAACCTTTTTCCAAGTCTTTTTATTTCTTAATATGGCGCATCTCCTTTCTTTATCTTGTCCGATCTTGGTACCACCAAAAAGTCTCTTACTTGTTCTTCAATGAGACCCAACCAACTGCTTGGCCAATGTTTTTTGGTTGGCTAATAAATTTTCCATCTCCTCAAGAGAACGGTTGGCCAACCTTGAACAACTGTTATAAGTCCTCGATATTTGGGAGAACCCATGGATGATAATCCTCCTAATACCTTTTCATTAATTTTAATAATAGGATCTAAGTCAAATATTTCACAACAAAGAGATTTCATGTTTGTATAATATTAATTAACTGTGAGCTCTCATTGGGCCGTGAATATTAAATCCCTCTTCAGAAGTTGAAGTTGCATATAATTTTTCTTTGAAAAACAAGCGACCCAGTATATCCCATGCTTGTTTAGATGTGATGACTTTTTGAATTTGCATCAACATCTCCTTCTTAATTGTTATCTTAATCGTAAGTAGAAATTTACTAGCTTTTAATCATTCACTTTTGAAGTCCTTTGACATGATTTGTAGGAGGTGTATAGTGTCACTACAACAAATAATTTCCTAGAGATAGTGCCCCTACAAATATGACTTCATGTATGTTTGCGACATGCTATAATTATAATTATTAAGCTTCTCCATTGTACCCAAAAATTGGAGATTTTTCATTGTAACTTAGAGTGATCCTATACACTCCAATGTAAACTTGGTCCCAAACTAACAAGATTCACAATCCTAGATTGTGCATGAAAAGCATCTCTTCATGTGGTGCATTTTAATGGCCTGTGATCGCTTAGCTTCACAATCACTAACTATACTGTCTAGCCCTGATATCAAATTTTTGAATCAAACATGTAAAGTCGAGCAAAGGATAGTACAGTAAAATATGAAATTTATGTTAAAAGTTCATTAGTACAAAAGGATCATACAAGTGTATCACAAAAAAATCTTAACGAGCACACATTTTTTCTTTCTTAAGCTATAACACAAAACCCTTTCCCTATTGAGTAATGACGTACATAATACTCACAGTTAACACACAACACACGCTTCTGTCTCCCTCACTCATTCACACACACACACACACCACTCACCCACACATACATACGACACCAATTATGTCCTAGATTTTTCACTTTTTCTTGAGATATGGTTTTTACACACTATAACACCCTGAATTCTATGTAAGTTAACAAATGGAATACTTGCATATTTCATGTAGCGCTAGTAAGTTTCTTTACAAACTCAGTTTCAGCAATGACATAATATATCAGAACTTTTAAGTGGAATAACATTATATGTACATATGAAACTTAATGTCATTATATAACTTATCTTAACATTGTTTTACAAAACTCAAAAGATGCTTGGATTACTTGTGTTTGAAATGCAATTATGTTCTTTCCTAAAACCCTTTTGAGCTTAATTTACAGGGGAGCCAGTGTTAAGCAATTGTGCTAGGTTTGTGGTGATTGTATGGGTTTTTGTGGTGCTCATACTGACTCAAAGCTATACTGCGAGTTTGACGTCACTCTTAACAGTTCAACAATTGCAACCAACTGAGACTGATTTCAAACAGCTTATTAAGAATCAGGAGTATGTCGGATACCAAGAAGGTTCTTTTGTTTTTGGAGTCCTAAAAGAAATGAACTTCGACACAAGTAAGCTTCGGCAATATAATTCTACAGATCAATGTGATGAACTTTTATCCAATGGAAGTGCAAATGGCGGTATAGCTGCTGCTTTTGATGAAATTCCATACATGAAGCTTTTTTTGGGACAATATTGCTCAAAATATACCATGGTTGCATCAATATACAAAACTGATGGCTTTGGCTTTGTAAGCTCTCATTTCTTATGTTTGTGTGTTTCTGTATATACGTAAGCATGCATGTAGTTTATCATGCATATTCTTTTTTATTCATATGACTTGCGCGCAGGCCTTCCCAAGAGGTTCCCCTCTTGTTGCTGATGTTTCTAGGGCAATCTTAAATGTGACCGAGGGAGAGAAAATGAAAGAGATTGAAAAGGCATGGCTTGGGATGGAAACCAATTGTCCAGATTCCAACACCCAAGTCTCTTCTAATAGTCTCAGCCTTGCAAGCTTTTGGGGCCTATTCCTCATTGCCGGTGTTGCTTCCTTATTAGCCCTCATCGTCTCCATTGGCATGTTCCTTTACAATGAGAGGCGGCAAATCTTGATGCGTTTTGATACAGAAGGATCATTAGGGAGAAGAATTCAGCATACATTGAGAATCTTTGACAGAAAAGACCTTAGCTCGCATACTTTTAGAAAGAGAGCTCTTGGAGACAGATGTGGGATTGACGGTGTTCACGTCATAGGCACAAGTGAAACCTCACCAAATGCTAACTACCCACCAACTCCATCAAGCCATTCAACACGTGTCATAGGAGATTCAGAAACGCCTTCTCAAGAATACGCAGATCTCGTTAGTCCAAGGGGTCAAGTGTCTGAACCAGTAGGAGATACTGAGCAAATTGTCCACCCAAATCAAGAGGGACTATGAATCCCAGAAATAGATCACAAAATCAGTTAATATATCTGCATTTTCCGTCTAACATGGCATTGACAAAGCCATATGATGTTATTATTATTATTGTTATAAATGTGGTTTTTAAATGTATTGTATGTAAATAATTATATCTCTCTAAATAAATCTTTTTATACAACAAGTGTTTGGAATAAACGTTGATAAATCTTTACAAATAAATCTTCTTTACAAATAATTGTAAATCTTGACATTAATTTAGCTGGCACATTTATAAAATACCAACAAAATTTAAATTTTCTGACTAAAGTAAGTGTGCAAGGAAAAATCCTAGCACATGGGTGTTTTGTACAAACTCTCCCTTTTACCCACTAGAAATTTGTATTACCTCTTAGTTTTTTGTTTTCTAAGGACTTAGATTTTAGACTTTGATCTTCAGAATATTGTAGAGTTCATTTTAGACTTCCATCTTCTTACTCTTCTCTTCTCAGTAATGTGCAACTCTCTCATCAGCCATCTTCAAAATTCATAGGATTTTCTTTTTTTCTTATTTAGTTTAAAAATGTATTTTTTTTAGCAGTTAAAAATAATTTATTTTTGATTTTGTGACCCTTTAGAGAGTCACAAAGTGACCCACTGTGACCCACCGGTGGGTCACTTAGGGTCACAATGACCCATCGGTGGGTCACAAGCCACCATAGGGTCACCAAGTGACCCACAATAGGTTGCAAAGTGATCCACTGGAGGGTCGGTGGGTCACTTGTGACCTTTGTGACCCATCACTTGACCCACCGGTTGGTGACATTGGGTCACAAGTGGTCGTGGGTCATTTTAGTTATTAAAAAAAATTTGTTTTTATTTATGCACATCAAAAGTTTTAGATGATTTCGTCACCACCGCGTCGGTCATGAAACAACCATTGGATCCAAGGCTCATATAACACACCCGCACACATTTGACTATAAAATCAAGTATATATAGTAAGCTTGATGTAGATTGGAAAGCTAAGGATTCCATAAAGAATAACGATGATTAGGGAGAAACTCATACTTGACGAGTTCTACTAAAAAGGTCATATCTAGAGTTTTAGATCTTGGATTTGAGCAATTTTTACAGTGTTGGAAAGCTAACTCAAAGCTCTACAAAGTCATGTGTTATGAGAGTTTGCTAATTTCAATGTTTACTAGGTCCAAAAGGACGTCCGTTTGCAGCCCATTCGCAAGCCGTACGCACGACTATATGTTATTTTCAGTTTTTCATTATTTTATGCACTTTTTCTTTCAGTTTTAAGAGGGTCCATCTAAACGGGGGTTTCAGATGGGCATCGTAGGATTACAATTCCGATTCTAATTCGTATTTGTATTAGGTTTGGAGTCTTGGAGCTATAAATACAAGCTTATAGCCTCCAGAAACATGGATTTGGTTTATATGTGAGTTTTTATCCATAAAAAGTCTCATAGTTGAGTTTCTACCTTATTTTCCTTCAAACCCTAGATCGGCTCTAGCGTTTTGAGAAGATTTGTTAGATCTTTGATAGTCTCAAGGTCTAGAAGTATTTATCCCGTTCCTTAATGTTGTATTCGCTGCAGGCCATTAAGTCACACTACATCAGTTGGTATCAATGCCCAAGTTACTTTCCATGAATGGGAAGGGCAACCATTGTGCAGACATGAACAAAGTGCATGTGCGCACGAAGGCAGCATGTAAGGAGCAACCGGCGATTCATTTGCATGGAGGAGAGGTTTGGTGGTGTAACCAAGTAGAAGAAGGAGCGTGCGCGCACCCAACACAGGGTCCCTACCGATCACTTCGCTTACATGGATGGTTCGAGCATTCGTCGTCGTCAACCAAGACCACGGTACACGGGGGTGGGAGACAAATTTATCGTTGAGGGTGAACCTATAAATCTGTATGCGGGGCGCAAAGTGCAGAAGAAATTTCCAACGGCACAAGCCCATGCTATATCATGGGACGCAGACGTCAAGCTCGACACCTAAAAAGAAAAGATAGAAAAGTTTGATAAAAAGAAGGTGCCTAGGGAGGTGACAGAGATGATGAATCAATCGGCGATTCGTTGGCAATGCATGGAGGATAAGGTGGCGATCCTGTGGAAACAGATAGAGATGATTGCGACGCGATTGAGCAACATGGGTGGTCCTAAAGTTCGTCGCCGTCAACCAACTCCATGCTTTGTGAATGAAGGTAACGTGGTTGTCATTCGTAGGGCGCAATCTCAACGATGGAGGCCTCAGATGGAAGTGGAGATGCCGTGATAGGCCAACTTGACCGTTATTCGTGAGCCTCAAATTCATCAACCAAACCCATATTCGGTGGAGGAGGAAAAGGAATCTGTGGATGAAGAGTTTCAGGAATTTGAGTTCCTTTATGAAGAGTTTAAGCATGAAGATGTTGAAGATCCTTCATAAGGATTTGTGGATTGGGATTTCCCACCAACCTATGATGACTATGTCAGTGAGGTAGATCCGAATGAAAGACCTTTGCCATTCGACCTAGAGGAAGAGTACAAAGAAGATGCGTTTTCTCCCATGTTTGGCGGCCTCTACCTCGAGGAAGTTGACCCTTTGGAAGAGGAAAAACCCACAGATGACATCGCAGGTTCTGAAGAGGTTGATGAAGACCTTACAGGTGAAGTTCCAAATTTTAGTGATGAAGAAGTAGGTTATGTTGATTTCCTTAGTGTAGACAAAATATTGTCGGATTCTCATAACCATGACTCTAATGAGTTTTATGCGGATGAGCAAAATTACATGTTCACAAGGGAAACAACGGCTGACCCATTCTTGAGTATCTTCATGGCATGTGGAATTATTTGTTTATTAACAATCTTGATGTATATAGACAATGATGTATATATGTAGGTTTTGTGGACATCATCTCGATTGATAGTTTGGATACGACTTGAGAAATGATGTATGTTGATAGCAATTGATGTTGAGAAATGGATGTATGTTGAAAAGTACATCCAAATGGATGTATCGGATATGGATGTATGTTGATGTTGGTAACAATAACAATAACAATTGATAGCTATTGTTATCAGGTGTACAAATAAATACATTTCGGTGAAATTTATTAAAAAAATTTATCAATTTTGACACGGTACTAACGTTTAGTAATGTATCAAAATTGGTACATTACTATTTAGTAAAGTGTCAATTTTGACATGTTACTAAATATAGTAACGTGCCAATTTTGGCACGTTACTAGTAAAGTGTCAATTTTGACATGTTACTAAATATAGTAACGTGCCAATATTGACACGTTACTAATATTTAGTAACGTGCCAAAATTGACACGTTACTAAGATTTTAGTAATGTGTCAATATTGACACATTCCTAAACTTTAGTAACGTGTCAATTTTGACACGTTATGAAAAGCTTAGGAACGTGTCAAGATTGACATGTTACTAAATAGTAACGTGTTAAAATTGACACGTTACTAAAATGGATTTAGCGACACCCAAATTATTAACATGCTAGACATGTTACTACACACACATTACTAACATTTAGTAACGTGTTAACCCTATTGACACGTTACTAAACCGTCGTAACAAAATATACAATTTTTTTGTAGTGTCTATTGGCCTCCACAATACAAAGAAGAGGAGCTATCTCCCATATATGATCATTCATATTCCTGTCTTAGCCCCAGTCTGCGGCAATCCATTCTCAAGATAGAAGCTCATGAAGAGGAACCATCTCCTATCAATTGGTCTCAACATTATCATGACGAAGAGCCATGTCCAATTGATTGGCCTTAACAATATCAAGAAGAACCACCTCCTCCGAAGAGTTCTGCCTTAGAAGAAGCGTGTTATGACTTAGAAGAAGCAAGTTATGCCTTAAAAGAAGCGCCATCAGAAAGGATGGAGGCTCACCATGAACAAAAAGCCGATATCTTCAAAGAAAAAGAAGAAGAGTGCCAAAGTCAGTCAGTGACCACTCCTCATGGACATTATATGGAGGAAGAGAATATTTGCTATCATAAAGAGGAGTCACCTCCCTTCTATTGGCCTCAACAATACCAAGAAAAAGAGTGCCAAAGTCAGTTGGTGGCCAATCCTAATGGACACTACATAGAGGATGAGTGTACTTATTTTCATGAGCAAACTATCACCACACATGGGAGTGAAGAAGTGGTTGAAAATCAAGTGGAAGAAAGGAAGGAGGAGCAAATTGAAGTTCTACAGGAGTCACATCGGGAAGAAGAAGAGAGCATTATAACTTCTTCAACATTAGCTTTTATTCCTGTAACACCAAGAAGCCAGAAGAGCAGTCTGTTAGAGCTACCAAATGAGCAAACTGAGGACTTCAAGATAGAAAAAATCCCTAAGAATTCTCCTTATATTATTACAGTTCATGATTCCCTTCCATATGAGAAATTGTTTGAAAGACTTAGAGTGGTCCATCCCGATCTACGGACATTTGGAATAACCTTGCAATAGGAAAAATTCATTCTCTTTGGTGCAAGAGAAGAAAAGACTGGTGCTTCAAGTTTAAGAGGAGGACAACAGTCTGGCTGAAGACGTTAAACTTAGCGCTTATGGAAGGCACCCCATAGCATATCCTTCTTATTTTTTTGTTTGTTTGTTTGTTTTTATTTTGTTTTATTTTCATTTTATTTTTATTTTGTTTTCCATTGTTACTTTAGTGTTTTGTTTTTTAGGGAAAAGTATGCTTGCATTCAAGTTTAGGGGTGTGCTAGGAACCATACCAATCCAGACAGTTCTCCCTTTCCCAGGTCAGATCTTTCCATGCTATATACACATTGGGGACAATGTGTAAATTAAGTTTGGGGGTATGGGGGGACATTTACACACATTGCACACACTTTATCCTTATTTTTCCTTATTTTTGTTAATTATCTTTGAAAAAAAAAATATATGCACGTTCATGTTTGTCTTAAAATTTTGGTTGATCTGGAAAAATTATGATTTGATTTTCATTGGTGAGCTCAAAATTTGAACACATGATTTGATAAATGAGTTTTGAAGTATGGTTACTTACTCTGGACATTTGAGAATTTACCTGTTTGATCTGATCTGACACAAGCATATTAGCACATAGTAAGTGGGGTATGACATGAGAGTCTGATGTGTATGTTTCAATGTCTTGGGTGAAACTGGATGAATCATTGGCTGGATACTTTGGCATAATTTTTTTTTTTTAAAAAAAAAATCATTGATAAGCTTTTCACTAAGTAACTGGACCTCTTGCCTCATTAAGCAATGAGTGTTCACGTCAAAAGGTGAATAATTTTGATTTGGTTAATTTCATGGTTAGTTTTGTTTTGTAGCCTTTTTGACTCGAGTTAGTAAGTCCTTAGGGGTGTCTTTACACCTAATGCCCTAAAACTTCTGGTTTGTGAGTCATTGACTTAACACTCATTATATGGGTCAATTAGAGAGCTTAAGGAAACCGAACATTGCACAGCCTGACCAAAAAGAAAAGACAAAAAAGAAAGAAAAGAAAAGAAAAAGAAATTGTTATGCCATAGTTGTTCATTCTAATGGGGATTTCAATGAACTTTGAGATATTGGGACATTGCACATTAGAAATAATTGAAAGCTTCATATTTATGTGCTATGTTCACCCTACATTGTTTCGAACTTATGATGCCTTAGCTTGATTTGTGTAAGTAATTAGACTTTGAAATTCCAATTCATTGAGAAGATAGAGTTTATCTTTTTAAGTTTGCTAATGAATGAAAATCATAATTTTGAGTGATAATTTAAATTTTTGGATAACATGAACTTTTGCATAATGTTTGTGGGTAGCATTCTTGGAAAACTCTCATGAGACTTCACTCGTCCTATAGGGAATACCTAGGGTTTTAAAAGGCTTGTTGCATACGCTAAAGGCAATTGTACATCCCACGAAAGATGAATTTATCTTTTTCTTTTATGTTTTTTATTTATTTATTTTGTTTTTAGTTTAGTATTGCTAGAGGACTAGCAATATGTAAGTTTGTGAGTGTGATAAGTGCCAAAATATACATATTTTAGCCTTTAATTTACATTTGTTAATTTCTTAGTTTTGATTATTTTGTGCTATTTTATTTCCTTTTTATGTTTTTTGTGTTTTTCTAGGTTTTTGGAGAAAATGAAGCAATTTTGGAAGTATCGGGCTAAAATGACAAAATTGGAAAAAGCTAAAAGTTCCGGATCAAGCACAAGCATCCACGGGTAGTGCGATTGATCACACCACACCTAGGCTCGAGCACCCAAAGCCAAGGAGCGAGCACAGCTGCGACCGCATGGATAAGAAGAAGCTTGAGCGCAAATGCGTTCGAGCACATCACACATGAGATCGAGCGCAGGTCTACACTCAAGCGCACACGGGTAGCGATCGAGCGCACTCGTGCGCTGTAGGAAAACCCAAAGGCGGCTAGGACTCCTTTTTCTTTCCAAACTAGGTTTTCCAAGTCCTAGTGGTAATAGGACCTAGAGCTCTGAATTTCCTAGGGTTTCTAGAGTTTTTCTAAACCTATAAATAGACCTCTAAGACATAAATTTTAAGACACAATTTCAATGAGAAGAATTGGAGGCTCTTCAAGGAAGCGTTTTCGGATTTATTCTTTTCCTTTTATTTTATTATGAAGATGTTTATTCTTATTCTCCCTTTACATTGTGAAAAGACAAAAAAAAAAAAAGAAAAGAAAAGAAAAGTCCGTTTTTCCTTTCTTTATTAATTCTTTTTAATAAGATTACTTGCTGAATTAGAGTAGAGATACAAGTATTTGCAATTAAATCCAGCACTATCCCCATGAATGGTGCTCTTGTTTTCCCATACATTTAAATTATGATGGAGCATCCACCTATCAACATTGATGATGGTATTCACTGATATTCGTCTAACTAGTCAGATTACTTGTGGATCGAAACGGTTGAGGGAAATCTTCTCAACTGTACAAATAGACATCTTTTAAATTGTGTGAATTAAATAACCAAATGGTACAATTTTTTCTTCTTGAAAAGCTCTCATTTCCTTTCATTTATCGTGTAGATGCTCCCGGATCCTTTAAATTGAAATTGGACCCGTTTAGGGTAAATATAGACATAATGATAAGGGTAGATCCAAACAGATCGTTAAGGGTAAATCTAAACATAACCTATTTAGGTAAACAATTTAAATCCTTAAATCTAAACACAACTTGACCCGTTTGACTCGTATAATAAATGGGTCGATCTGTTTGATCAATTTAAACCTAAACGCGGCTTATTGAACTCATTTGACCTAACTCAATATGAAGCAAACATGATTAGTTTGACTCGTTTTGACCCAAACACGACCCGTTTGACTTGTTTCAACATGTATTTATAATCTAAAAAAGATATGAACATTCTAATTTGAGCTAGATTGTCAATTTCCGAATAAGATGTGGGCTAGGTGGTCAGCCCTGGCTAGTTCAAGCTAGGGCTATCAGCTTCTCATATGATGTGGGATTAGTGATCAACCCCAGTCATTTCGAGTTGGGCTTCCTAATAACCTTATCCAGTAGTAGCATATCAGCTGGGTTGTAGGCTTCTAGAGCCTTCCACTAGCACAACATATTAGCTGGGTTGTTGGCCTTTAACAATAGCATGTTATCCAGGTTCCAACCTTCCACCAGTAACATATGTTGGTTCGTCATGAGCCGTATTTGTTGACGGTGGTACAATGGGCCGGCCCTTTTGTTGGGCTAATATCGGGATTGGGCCTTTTTGGGTGTATGTGTGTTGTCATTTTTCTAATATGGCACTTTGTACATGACGTGGCATCCTTCTGTGATGTGGCGATGACATGTATTCTCTATCATGTAATTTTGCCATGACTCACCATCAATACATGTGCCTATTATCTATTGGTGGTGACGTGGTCCCACTGATGGCTTGTGTTAAATGTTCAAACTGGAGTTATACATAGAGGTCATTTTGTTACAGAAGCATTCAATGGGGACTTATTTGTTCATTTTGGAACATCAGAGAAGGTTAAACTACATGAACCAATTTAGTAATTTTCTCTTTATAGAACACTTTCTCATGGTGATTTTGTTCAAGGCATTCCAAATGCGTCAACATATTAACTAAAAGTTTCCACTTCCATGATTAAGGCAAACCATCATAGTTAATATGTTATAGTCTTCACGGATAAAATGTCAAATTCTATCACAGACTATGAACTGAAATTTACAAGTTATAAGAAACTTTTTTATTTACATCTTCTGTGCATTGGGCACACTTTTTTTTTTTTTTTGATGAATAAGAGATTTCATTAAGAACAAAGCTCAAAACAGAGCAACTCTTCAACCACAGTTACAAGCCCTTACAAAAGTTGAGAAAAACAACCAAAACAAGGAAAACAAAACCTACAAGCCAACATAACAAAAGCATATCAGCAGGCAAATTCCACAAGGAGCACAAAATAAGATTCTCCCGAGTTCTAGGAAATCGTCCTTTTACAACAAGTCTAGTTCTGACTTCCCAAAGAATTTGCTTCAAGAGGTGCTCTTCAGTGCTTGGAGTACTAGCATGTCTAAGCTCATTTTTGGTGCGCCAAAGATTGTATACAACAGAACCAGCATTTTAGTTTGAGTGGTTAAATGCACTAATTATGTGATTTGTGTGATACAGATTGCTTCTCAACCTCAACCCTCACACACTAGTACACTAGAAAGTGCTAATAGTCCATCACACGTTGGTTCATCTTAGCTTACTCTATCATAACCTACTCAACATGCTAATGGGATGAGTACAACTTTCTAACTTGCTCATTTTGTCAATTTATACATGATTAGCATGATGCCTATTTGGAACTAATTATGTGGCAACAGGGGCGGAGAGAAGTGTGGGCGACTTGGGGGCGGTCGCCCCTAGTAAAAAAAAAATTAAAATTTTTTTTTTACGTATTTTTTTGGCATGAATTGTTTATCGCCACAGGTAACAAAATTTTGTTACAAAAAAAAAAAAGGAAAAAAACTCCTCCAGATGTTTCGGTTTCTTGGTTTCACATTACCAAAAAAAAAAAAAAGTCAAGAAATTTAATGTTTATTTATCAATATTTGGTATTTTCTTGTCATAGTCCAAGTACCCAACCGAGTAAGTTGAGAGTAAAGTTTATAATTAAAGCCATTAATGCCTTAATTTGTCTTGGTTATGACAGTGCCCTTAATTTGACTTGGTTATAATTTAAGCTTTTTAATTAAGATATATCTCTCATTTTCATCATTTTGTTTATCTTATTCTAAAACAATATTGTTATTATTATTATTATTTTTGTTTGGTGTGTTTTATATACTTTGGGATTTTGTCAAGCATTAACGAGTTTCAGAAGATTATTGCCAATCTTAGATTTGTTCTTTTTATTAATTCATTTTAGGCTAATAGCTGTCGGAATATGCTAATAATTTTATTATAATATCATTAGAGTGTGAGAAGTAAACAATTATTAAAACAATACTTCGTAACAAAATGGAAGATGAATTTCTTGAAGATAATTTACTTATCTACATTGAAAGTGAAATTACTGAAAGCTTCAATTCAGATTTGATACTTGATGATTTTGCTTCTCTAAGACCACATAGAATGCAATTTTAGGTACTTTGTATTTTATATTTTCCTTTACTTTTGTACTAGTGCTACATGCATGGTAACTAATATATCAATTTAGCATATAAATATGCTTTTTGTGATACATATATTGTGGTGTAATGTCTTTTTTTGGATTGTTTTTACCATATTATAATAAAAATATAATATATAAAGAAAAAAAAATTATTTTATCATTATATTTTATTATTTTATTGACGCTCCCGGTAGAATGAACTCCTGGATCCACAACTGTGTGGCAATCTGTTTAGTCCAAAGTGTTGGTGTAAAAAAATGTGAACACTTTAAGGGCATATTTGGTATACAAATTGGTAATTCCTTTAGGAATAATAATGAGTATTATTGGGAATAAAAGATGTTAGAATGAAATAATTATTCTTATTCTTTTGTTTGGTGACAACACGTATGTTCTTACTAAAATTAAAGGGGAAAATACATTTTACCCCCCTGAACTATCCACCTATTTGCACTTTTATCTCTAATGTTTAAAACATGACACTTGACCCTCCCAAACTTTCAAATTGTTGCAATTTAACAATTTTGAGTTTTTTTTTTTTTTTTTTTCAAAATTCCCCCACCCCATGTTAAAAAAAAAAAAAAAATTAAAAAAAAACATTTTATTTTTTTAAAAAAATCCAAAAAAAAGAAGAAAAAACCAAAAAAGAAAAAGAAAAAGAAAAGAAGAAATATGCACACAGGGCCCAAGGGCGAACCACCCCCTAAGGCCAAACCCTAAAATTTGTTTTTGAGGGTTTGTCCCATGGGGACGGCCGAACCACCCCCTTAGGCCCTGGGGGTCGTTCGGCCACCCCCAGACGGTCGGCCTGGGGGTGGTTTAGCCACCTCCAGGCCACGAGGTGGCCGGCCCCGTATGGGGTGGTTCGGCCACTCCAGCATATTTCTTCTTCTTTTTTTTTTATTTTTTTATTTTTTTTATTTTTTTTATTTTTATTTTTATTTTTTAAATAAAATATGTGATGGGGGCATTTTGAAAAAAAAAAAGAGTCAGAATGGTCGAATTGACAATTTAAAAGTTTGGGGGGGGGGGGGGGGGTCAAGTGTCATGTTTTAAACATTGGAGGTAAAAGTGCAAATAAGTTGATAGTTTATGAGGGTAAAACGTATTTTCCTCAAAATTAAACCAATACAAAGATATATAAAAATAATAATAAAAATTCTTAAAATTCTATGAATGTCTGTCCTCCCCAAGGGGTGGCCAACCATTCTAACAAAACACCGGGTGAGCGACAATGTCTAGTGCCATGAAGGGTGGCCAAGACCATCCCGATGCTCCCCAACCACTTGAGGTCCACCACGAGGCGCTTTGATCGTGGTGCCACCCACATAATTCATTTAGATTGTTTTTCTTTTAAAAAAGGTTGTGTTTGAAAAAAAAATTAATGTGGGTTTTTTGTTTTTGTTTTGGAAAACACAAATTGTGAGCCTATTCCTCCAAGAATAGCTATTCATGTAATACCCCAAAATTTATACCTAGAAGAAAGGTGATCTTAATATCAAGGATAAGGAGGATTTGTAATTTTATTAAGATTTATATGAAATTAGGTAAATAGACTTCATGTGAAAGATGATAGAAAATTGCTAGTTAGAATTTTAGTGGGTTATTGAAAGAAAAGTCACATTGTTTTGGACGCCGAAAATTCAATGAGTGATCTTAAATAAAATTGTTTTAAGACCTTATAGAATGATGAGAAAGGAAGATTTTAAAAGTGGTTTCATGATTTTTGGATGCTTGTAGAAGGGGTTATTTATTTTAGAAGATGCAAGTGTCAAAACAGGAATTTCAGTCAAACAGAGGCACCGAATTTCGTGGGACTTTTGAGTTACCAAACAGTTATGGGTTACTATGATTTTTGGATATGTTGTGCATCTTTGAATGAGGAAAATTTCAAGCCAAAGTTTGTGTCATTTGGAGTTAAGTTGAAAGAGTTATGATTTTTCCAATTTTAATAGGTCAAGCTGTCAAGTAGTTGAAGTACCTACGACTTGGTTAATGATGTTCGTAAGCCACGATTTTTGGGTATGTAGTAGTCAAAAGGTTTAGGTTCATTGATGATTAATTATAAAATTTTATGACTACATCTTCATAGGTTCATGTCAAGACACCTAAGTGCTAAGATATAAGCATGCATAGTAAGCCGCTTGATTGACACCTAAGGTTACACATGTCACCCAGCATGCTTCCATTGCCTTCTCATTGAACTCCTGGGAAGCTAAGGTGTCAAACTTACTTGACAGCAGGTGGGTAGAGTGCATGCGGGACAAATGTTCCACATGCGGCCAGCTTTTACATCTTATAAAGGGGAGCAATTTTCCCCCCATTTGCTCACAGCTCAAGTGAGCGTGAGATGAGGGAGAGAACCGGAAGAAGAGAAGAAAGAAAGAGGAAGAAAAGAAAGGAAAGAGAGGAGAAAAGAAAGAGAGAAGGGAAAAGAGAAGAAAAGAAAGAAAAAAGAGAAGAAGAAAAGAAAGAAGAGAAAGAAAGAGGAGGATGAAGAAATTAAAAAAAATAAAATAAAATGAGAACTCTCAAAGGTAACATTTTCATATCTTTTATGGTATTTTTAGTATGAAGCAAAACCCTAATTTTGTAGTTGGAATTAAATTGGGGCTTTTAATTTATGAACACTTGAATTGCTATTTGGAGAAGTTAATTATATTTAGAGTGTTAATTGATCATAAATTGTTATGGGATCCATAGAAGTTGATGCTTATTGGGTTTAGATGCTAATACGTCTTGTGATAATTAGAGTGATTGTTGTAAATGTTTCCAAGCTTTTGATATTGGGAGTAAGTTGCTAAATTAAATGGCTTAGGAAGAGAGCGATATTATGGCTAGATAGACTTCTTAAAATGTTAATTGTAGTAGGATGATTTTAAAGTAATAAGAATGTTATAACCTTGGTGTTCTAGTGTAAGGCCTCAGTGGAGTTGATTATTAGAATTCTATTTGAGGCATATAAATCAAGCATGGTAGGGTTGATATCACTATAATGTTTTTGGCTAAGGATAGACGATGGTAGGATAAAGATTAAAGTCTAGATCCTTAGCAACTAAAGTGATGCATGATTGAGACTTGAAAACGAATTGATGACTAAGGTACTTTTTACCTCCGTTGTAAGAATTGTGAGTTGGATGCGGATTCAATATAAGGGCATACAATGCCAGGTAAGGGGACACAACACCAAAAACCCAACAGATTTTATTATAAATCTTTTGGAAAAATGTTGGAGATTTTATAAAGAATCTACTTACATGATTTTTAATTACACTTCCTTTCATATTTTTAATGAAATGTTTTATTCAGTCATATGCTATAGTTTAAGAATTTTAAGTATTACAATTATCTAATTTTTATGAGTTATGCATGACAGCGATTATGAATGAAAAGAGCTCTCAAAGTTCATGGCATAGCATACAGTTACAGATGAGCTTATAGATTATATGAAATGTTACATGTGCATTCATGCTTATAAATGTTTAACCCGAGACACGATTATAGTGACGATCGGTACCGGATAGGGTAGCATGGCAAGAACATCGAAGGATGGTTACGAGAAGGTGTGAGCTACCGGCCAGGTGGCCTTCACCTAGGAAAGTTCCCAACCTGGTAGCTCTCCCCTGTGACGACAGGATGAGAGCTCTCAAAGTTCATGGCATAGCATATAGTTACAGATGAGCTTACAGATTATATGAAATGTTACATGTGCATTCATGCTTATAAATGTTTAACCCGAGACACGATTATAGTGACGATCGGTACCGCATAGGGTAGCATGGCAAGCACACTGAAGGATGGTTACGAGAAGGTGTGTGCTACCGGCCAGGTGGCCTTCACCTAGGGAAGTTCCCAACCTGGTAGCTCTCCCCTGTGACGACAGGATGAGCATATAGGTTCTTCGGGACAAGCCAATGTGCGTTACTCACGGTAAATTTGTGGTGTTGGGTCAAAGGGTAAAACAATTATTTGGAAAGGAAAGTAAAAGGAAGTGCTTACTCATTTTGCGACTAACATGCTTATTTTGTTAATTATGTTATTCTACATAAATTGTTATTGTGCATGACAAAAATTTTGACAGAGAAATCTGTATAGCATGTTTTATACCATCTTGGTGTTGTGGCTACTTACTGAGTTGTCGAACTCACCCCTTCTCCCTATACATCTTTTTCAGATTGCTCTATATATCGTAGTACTGAGGACATGGGTACCGATGGGCCTCTTAGTTGTTAAAGATCCTATCGCTACTTTATGGACTAACAGGAGCAGTAGCAGTAGAAGTGTCTGGGACTTCATTCTATAGACTAGACGGCTTTGGATAAGCGTAGACGGTGTAACTTTATTGCTTATGAAATTATTGAATACCAACACATTATGTGTTTGTGATTTTATAATGAGAGTTTACAGTACTCTGGTGATTTTATGTTTTTGTGGTGAACATATGGTAGGAGAAATTTATATTTTTATTAAGAATATGTTACAATTGCTCCCAGTCGCTCTACCTCTAGAACTTGAGGCGTTACAATTCCTCTATTTAAAGGAATAGACATTCCAACTATTTCAAAGAATATTGTGCAGCCAAATATGAGAAATCCATTCGATCTCATCAATCTTCACTCAATACAATACAATACAAAAAAAAAAAAAAAGAAAAAAAAACTTCAACTAATGTAAGTGTATATATATATATTTTTTTTCTCATTGGGTCTTTTTGCGTGTATAGATGTGTGTAGGGTGTATATTGTGTTATGGTAGGCCGATGTTTATAGGTATGTTAGGTGTATGTAGTGTTGTTGCAAGCCTATGTATTAAGAGTATGTTTGGAATTGTGTTGGAAAAATAGAGCTTTTAAGTGAAAAAATGTTTTTTTTTTTTTTTGGTAAAAGCTTCAAAACTAAACCTTTTCTAAAAGTGTGTTTTCACTATTTTTAGAGTAAAAAAGTCAAAGAACTATGTTTAAAATTTTTAAGTAAACATGCCACCTTTTAGTTTGACATAATTTTTTAGGTATTAAAAGTACTTTTCACAAGAAGGGTTTCAAACAGACCCTACTTTTGTAATGATAGGCCTGTGTGTGTAAGTGCGTCGGGTATACGTGTTGTGGTAGGCCTGTGTATAGGTGGTCAGGGGGTATGTTGTGTTGTGAAAATTGTAGGTGTTTCCTTTTGATAAACGTTTGCAATGAAAAACCATGCTATAAAAGTTTTCTTTTCCTTTTATCATGTGAAACCATAAAATCACATACTTATAAAATAATACTAGAGCACTAGAAATAATATAACTTAATCATCATAACTTATTAACACTATAATTCATATTCAAAACTTACAAAAGTATTCAATAGCAAAAGGGCATGCATGTCCATATTACACAATTTATAAAAACCAAGTCCCATATGGTACTCCCAAAAGTCTGATCATATGAGCCTACCAGTTGGAAAAGGATCCTCTCCATTTCAAATCCCCTCAATTTTCTCCATTTAGTACATTTTGAAGGGTAGTATTATCCAAAAGTTTTTGTTAGTTCTTGTTGTTTGGCGAATTTGGTGATAAAAGGAAGCTTGAAAGCATCAAGTTTGAGTCCCTGCCACGGCTGTCTGGACAGGTTCTCTCATTGTTCGGATAACATTTCCAAAATGCTATTTTCTACCTTTGCAGGCCCTGTCCGACAACCCCTCACTCTATCCGGATAGCATTTTCCGAAAGTGCCGAAATGCATCTTCAAAGCTTACTGTCCAGACAGTCACTAACCCTGTCCGGACACCCTATAGAAATTATGCCCAAAACGTTTGGTTTATGTGGGCCCAGGTCTAGGATTTTGTAGATGTTATAAATACATCTTTGTAGAAGAGATGCACAAATTTTACAACCCTAGAGTTCGGGAGAGGCCGTGCTTGAGTGATCAAGTGTTATGAGCCTTATTGTTCCACGTAGATGATTTTGTGTTAGATTCATTGTGCTTAATTGAAGTTTATCGGAAGGGTCCGGTAAAGGAGAATCATGTTGAAGAAGATTATGAGCGAGGAGATGAGTTGGAGGCTTGTCGATCTTACAGAGTCATGGTCTTGCATCGTTTTGTAAGTGTTCCTAGTGTCTATAATCTCTAAACATCTTTTGGTAGTGATTTCTTGGGTTTCGCTGCCTCGCAGAGGTTTGACTTTTAGATTGTTTCCTAAAAGGTTTGCGGTAATTACCTTTTTCCCTCATCAACTACAACGCGTTGTCACTTTCCCCCCATGAACTGCCAACTGTACCACCCGATCCTATCAAATTACCATTTTGTACCCAAAAGCCCCATTCCGTCAGTCAAAGGGGTTAAAATTGACGGTCAACTCGTCATGTGAGGAGCACGTGGCATCTTTAAACTTTCTATCCCAATTTTGTCCTCAGTTTGTGCTACAAAAAGACGCTTATACCCTCCATTTACTAACACCTAAAAATATCTTCATGTGTAAAACAACGGAAATGCCATTATATTTTAGGGTTTTACCGTAAATGCCCATAATAATGTACCCTTTGTTAAGTGCCAAAATATTCATATTTTAGCATTTAACTTATATTTGTTAATTCCTTAGTTTTGTTAGTTTATGCTATTTTAGTTCTTTATGTGTTATTTATGTTTTTGTAGGCTTTTGGAAGAAAAGAAAGTATTTTTGGAAGTCTCGGGCATAAATGAAAAAATTGGAAAAAATCTAGAAGATTTGAGTCAAGCAAAAGGTTCTGATAGTGCGATCGATTGTAGGGTTACTGCGGTCAAGCGCGCTACCAAAGAGGTCCAAGCCAAGATGAGCAGGCCTACTCGTGCGTACAAGAAGCACCCGTTTGCGATCAAGCACCAACACAGGAGATCGATCGCACACAGGCTGCGATCGAGTGCACCCGTGCGTGAGGAGCAAGTCAGCAGCGCCCTATTCCAAAAAGTCCTCATTTTCAACCCTTCAAAACCCTAGGCGAACTAGAACGCAAAAGCTACAATTTTGAGGGTTTCTAGAGTGTTCCTAAGGCCTATAAATAGACCTTTAAGCCTTTAGAATAGACATACAATTCCAAGGAGAAGAATTTGAGCTCTTCAAGTTCAAGTTTCGGGTTTATTCTTTTCCTCTTTATTTTATTTTATGAAGATGTTTAACGTCAAACTCATGTGTAACTAAACTACTTAGAAGGGCTAGATTGAAGCCATAATCATGTTGATTTAATATTTCAATATTGGCGCCTTTGTGATAATCATATTGTGATGCTTAACTTGATTAATTCCTGTTTTATTGAATTTTTCATATGTGTTTACCTGATCAACATATGCATGTGGTATAAATTAGTTAATTAAATCAATTTGGATGACCAAGTCTTGGGTTTAATAAGAGTAACAAAAGAATTCCACACTGGGTTCTTAGGTTAATCAACATGAAAAATCGGAAGTATACACCCATGTCCTAGGTTCCGTGTGTTTGTCGATTTTCATAAATTTATGCTTTCTGAAAGAAAAACTTAGTATACACCCATGCTAAATTCTTTAAGGAAGAAAAGAGTTAGAGTATACATACATGCTTAACTCGTTGCTTAGGAAAATCTATAGCTTAAGCAGTATACACCCATGCCCTTAAGTTGGCAAATATTATATATTCATAATATGGTTAAAGCATTAGCATATTGTTATATTATTTGAGCGTGATTAGTGGTGGATATTAAAGCCCTACCTTTATCTTTATTTACTCAAAAATCAATCTCTGTTTTGTTTTATTTATGGAATTTATTTTAAGCAAAATTTAGCAATCCTCGTGGGAATGATCTTGTACATGCACCCCATACTACTATATTGATCTTGTACACTTATGAGTTAAATGTACATTTATTTACCTATTAATTTAGGTAGATATTTGCAAAACACTCTTGTTGACGGAAAAATCAGGGTTTAGTAAAGTAATTCCCCCCGTGTCCCTCAGTAAAAGTGAAAACCTAACTTACTACCCCACCGACTGTTCCCACCACCATGCATGCTCCTCCCATGGTAGACATTAGACACCTTCTTCTTCTGCCCCACCACCATGCATGCTCCTCCCATGTTCTGATTAATGGAAGCCTATATGGGAAAATTTTAGTTCGTCAAGAGGCCTACATCAAGGTGTTTCACTCTCTCACCATGAGTACTAAAAGCCAAATTGGATATTGTTGAACTTGATAAACCAAATGGACGCGTATGCATTATTGGTGTCGTTTTACGGGATCATGAAAGAAATCTATATGTATCATTAGCTTAATGATTATTAGTGAATTATGAATGATTTATTTTTATTTTTATTTTTTAATTTTTAAAGGTTATTAAGGTACCTGCATCACCTGTAAAATTAAATTATTTATTTTGAGATGGATTTAAAATTACATATAATATGTTTTAGTTATTTATTCAATATATTTGAAAAAAAAAAGAGTAGTATTTGCACCTATTTTTGATACTTGGATTTCACTAGATCTGATCATGGTCAAGTAGCCACCATTAAAGGCCGGTACTCATGGATATATTGCAGGATGGATTAGTAATGGATAAGGATGGAACCGGTACCAGATAAACCGATTAGATTTCATGGAAGGATCAAAAAAATTCTGCTTGAAGGAGAGAGGAGGACGAGAAGAGAAAAAAAAAAAAAAAAAAAAAAAAATTCCTGCTTGAAGGAGGAGGCTGTGCGACAAATTAGGTGGTCCAGATTTTTTTTCTCATTTAAGGCTGCTAAAACATGTGGTCCAGCTTGGGTGAGGGCAAAAATGGGAGAGAAAGTTTAAAGATGGCATGTGCTCCTCACATGATGCGTTGACCGTCAAAGTTAACCCCCTTGACTGATGGAAGGGGGCTTTTGGGTAAAAAATGGTAGTTTGATAGGGCCAGGTGGTACATTTGGCAGTTCATGTGGGGAAAGTGACAACGCGTTGGAGTTGATGGGGGAAAAATGAAATTACCCCAAAAGGTTTCCTCTGTCACCAAAATCCTTGTGTGTAAATTTTCATATTTTCGTGATTGTATGCGTATATTTAAATATCTGTTAATTCCATATAAATTGTGATATTTATTTGTTAAAAGTTTTTCAATTGGTATCAGAGTGGGTTCAATCTGTAAATGATTAAATTCCTGAGTGTGATCTTTGTTTCTTGTTTAAGATGTCTCAAACCCTTAACACTGTGCCTAATTTTGATGGATCAAATTATGGCTATTGGAAGTCCCGTATGAGATTTTTCTTAAAATCTATAGACGTTTGGTCTGTTATTGAATTTAGATTTAAAGCTCCAGATAAGCCGACAGCCGAATGGTCTAATGTTGAAAAACAAACTCGTATGGTGAATGACAAAGCTATGAATGCTCTATGCTTGGCAATTTCACAAACTAAGTTCTCTAGAATTTCCAATTGTGATAGTGCCAAAGATGCATGGGAGATCCTAGAAACTACTTATGAAGGAACAAATCTTGTTAAAGCGTCAAAATTTCAAATTTTAATTTTCTCAGTTTGAGGAAATTAAGATGTTAGAGGATGAGACTTTTAATGATTTCTTTGGTAAACTTAGTGAAATTATAAATTCCATGATAAATCTAGGAAAGAAAGTTTCTGACACTAAGATAGTTAGAAAGGTTATGAAATCGCTCCATGAAAGATTCAAAATCAAGGTAACTTCTATTGAGTCATGCACTGATCTTAATATCATGAAGATAGAAGAGTTAGTTGGTGCTATTCAGGCTTCTGAGTTTTCTTTGCGTCAACCTAAGAAAAATAAGGATCTTGCCCTTAGAAGTCTTAGGAAAAACTCTGATGAGTTATCTGATGAGGAATCAGCAGATGATGAAGGACTTGCTTTTATAGCTAGAAGGTATTTTAAGAATGAACATAGAATTTCCAAGAGATTTGGAAAACAAAAAGAGAGTACTCAGGATAGAAATGAAAGAGACCCACATGGTCCAAAATGTTATGAGCGTTCTGGCTATGGTCATGTATGCAAGGATTGTGCTAACCTCAAGAGTAATAAGACAAAAGATCAAAAAGCCTTCAATATTACCTTGAGTGACACTGATGAGTAAGAAACTCCTAATTATATGGCATTTGTTGCTTCCTATGATTCTGATGATTCTAAACAATCAGATGTTCAGTCTTCCTCTGATAATGAATCAAATAGGGTCAGTGATCTTCAAACTCCTTTGACAATTTGATGGAAAAATTTTCTATGTTTAGAAATACTACCTTGAAAATTGTTAACGATTTTAAGAATCTTGAGCTTGAAAGGGATAATTTCTTGAAATCTTTGAGTGATTCACATGCTGTTTGCAATACTCTCAAATTTGAAAACCATGTGTTAATTGCTAAGAATAAATCCCTTCAAAGTGATCTGATTGAATCTAGAACTCACTTCTCTAGTGAAAAGCTAAATAAAATGTTGCATGTTCAGAAGCGTTCTAGTGACAGATCTAGTTTAGGGTTTGATAAAACTGCTTCTTTGTCTTCAAACCATGCTTTTACTTCAAAGATTATTTTTGTTAAACTAGTGAAAGTAGAAGAATCTTCATGTGAAGAAAAGCAAGGAGTTGTTCTGACTCCTCAAGGTAAGAAAGGTAAGAAAATCTACATTGAGCCTCATGCATCTTACCCTAAACGTAGAGTCGTGCATTCTCCTAGAAAATTACCTTCTCAAAGGTTTGCCCTTACATGTTATCACTGTGGAAAAGTGGGTCACATTCGACCTCACTATTTTAATTTGAAACCTCATGTGCATATAAGTGAAAATTCCTATTCTAGGAAAGAAAGTAAGGGTTTAGTCACAATGATGAGAGAAGTGCTATTTAGGCTAGATAAGTTTGGGCAAAGTCGTAAGTCTAGACCTAAGATTTCTCAAGTGTGGGTTAGAAAGGATGATACCATTCACCCTTTGAGGGGGAGTGGTGGTGATCTCACCTTATGTTAGATGAGTCACCCACATGCCTAGGATTGATTTTATTGCACATCTTTGCATATTCTAGAGCATGCTGTTTTTCTTTTTGCATTGCATTTTTGTTTTATTTGTGTTGCAATTGTTTTTTTTTTTTTTTGTCGTTTGTGCATTTTTGAAAAAGAAAAAAGAAATTCAAAAAGGCAAAAATATTTTTTTTTGGTTATTTTCTTTTCTTTCTTTTGTCTTATGCACCTAGATAGTCCATTAATTTCTCATGTTGCTTTTGTGGATTTAATTCCTTGAGTCTTGGAATGTTCTTAATATGCATGAGATGAAAATTTGTGTCAATGGACTTGTTTTTGTGGCTACCTACAGCCTAAGCTTATGTAGTACGTTTTGCCTATATTTTATCTCTTGTGGACATTTAAGCTCAAATTGAGGTTTTGCTTAACTTTATTTGTGAGGTCTGTTAGGTAACTATATGAGGTTTTTGACTAGTCATATTTTTCAAATTGACCATATGCTTGTTGAACCTAGGGCTAATAAATTCCTATTTTCTCTTTTGTGATTAGCATCAAAATTTTAAGGACACTTTCTTATAGAGAAAAAGAAACAAAATAGTGAAACAAATAAAATCAAAAGATCACATTCCAAAAGGAATTTATTTCACTTTCTCAAATGATAAGTGCCAAATATTGCATATTTGAATCCCTTTATTTACATTAGGTAATCCTTTAGCTGTGTCGTTATTTAATGTTTTGTGTTAGTTTTATGTTTTTAGTGTTTTGTAGGTAGTTGAAGAAAAACTACAACTTTAAAGGGAATGATGCAAAGTTTGGAAGAAAGCATACTTTGAGAAGACCTAGATGATATGGTTAAGTTTAACCAAATCCAAGAAAATATTAAATCAGATTAAAGATTAGATTGGATTAAATTTCAGATTGGATCAGATTTCGTAGTGAATTCAAATTCAAATTCTATACATGTCTCATTATTTGGATCATAACTTTCTGCCAAAATATTGGATTGAGATGATTCAAGCGGCATTGGAAAGCTAACTCAAAATAATACAATTCGATGTGAAATAGGATTTTTCTAATTCGGAGGGTTACTATGCCAAAATCGCTCCGCAATAAAAGAACACAAATCTAGACGAATCCTATTCCGATTTCAGACTTCTATTTTGACTGGGGACAAACCTCCGAATTATCTAGGTTTAATAGGGCTTCTAGGACTTCCTAAGCCTATAAATAGACCTCTTTGCATTCAAGAAAAGATATATAATTCCAGAGACTAGTTTTGGGATACAATTTTGGAGACAGAATGTAATCCACAGCTTTTCTTTTAGTTTAGTTTTTCTTTAGGTTTAGGTTTTAGTTTCATAGTCATATGGAGCTAAATTCTCAATTAAGGTTGGGGATGAAGCCTCACCAATGAAGAACAACATCGCTTTATTGTAAGTTTTTATTATTCCGATTTTATTGGTTTATTATTTTAACTGTTTTCCTTCTTTTCAATATGTGGCATAATTCTTGGATATCTTGTTGTGATTCAAGGATAGACTTGATGATTTAGGATAATTTCACATAATTGATTACTTGGTTTTTAACTCATAAAAATTGAGACAGAATGTAATCCACAGCTTTTCTTTTAGTTTAGTTTTTCTTTAGGTTTAGGTTTTAGTTTCATACTCATGTGGAGCTAAATTCTCAATTAAGGTTGGGGATGAAGCCTCACTAATGAAGAACAACATCGCTTTATTGTACGTTTTTATTATTCTGATTTTATTGGTTTATTATTTCAATTGTTTTACTTATTTTCAAGATGTGACATGATTTTTGGATATCTTGTTGTGATTCAACGATACACTTGATAATTTAGGATAATTTCACATAATTGATTGCTTGGTTTTTAACTCATAAAAATTGGATATCCTTTGTGATTTGTTCTACGGATACATCTGGTGCTTCAATTAAATTTGGATTCCTCTTGTGATTTGGTCAATGAATGGATACATGAGATGGTTTTGATTAATTCTTTGAAGCATATTAAAACGTACATAAGATTTAAATTGTGAGAACCTTAGATTAATATTGATGAATATAAAATATGTTATTATGATTTGGTGAGTGTAAATTCCGCATCCTTAGTGCCTTTATCTATTGATTTACTTAGTTTATTTAGTTTATGTTTAGTCTTTTAATTTTCAAAATCAAAATCAAAACCCTTTTGGAACTAGGTTAGGGTAAAATTAGTTTAGATATAAGTTGATTTTTCAAACATACAATTCTCTGTGGGATCGATCTCGCATGTGCAATCTATTAAACTACAAACAATTCGTGTACTTGCGAGTTAATTAAAATTTGCACAACAAGTTTTTGGCATTGTTGCGGGGAATTGTTCAATTTTTGAAAACAATTTATGTTTAAATGAGTTTTATTTTTCTACTAGTTATAATTAGGATTTTATTTTTCTGCAATTTGTTTTGTTTTAATCTTGTTACTAATAAAAAAAAAAAAAATATATTTTTTGTTTTGTTTTGTTTTGTTGTTTGTTTTATAGTTCTGCCGCAACCACCTTTCACATGCCCCTGCTATGATCGAGCGCACTCAGGGCCAAGACAACAAGCTCAAGCGCACCTGCGCTCGTTAACTGCCGCATCTTCACTCAAGTGCAATCCAGTGTACTCACAGCAACGACAGCAACTGCAGCAATTCTGTAGATTTTTGCCAAAAATTTATTTTTGATTATTTTTGTGAGTTTTTAAATTTTAGTTTTATTTTAATTTTTATTAGTCAGTCATTTTTTTTAAAGTTTATTTTATTTAAAAAATATATTAAAAAAATGGTTAATGTTTTATGTGGGATATTTGCATGCTAAAAACTGAGGGGGAAGCATGAATTTTCATTTTAATGATTTTAATATCTCTCCTAGTTACAGGACACCAACTCCAACCTACTATCCTCAAAATTTTTACCCACATAAGTCTTGTTCATACTGCTCCAATCCTTATCATCATTATAGTGATTGTCCATTATGGGGACAAGCTTCTAATTTTCCATATGAGCAAATGAACACCAGTTTCTCCAGTCCAGGGTTTGATTTAAATTCTAATTATTACAACTCAGACTGGACCAACCAATCTAATTTCTCATGGTCAGCTCAGGCTATAGGAAATTACGCTCACCAATTTGATGAAGTGCACCACTCAGACTATATGCAATTCGATTATCAAACTCAACTTCCTGCTTATCAATCCACTACTCAAATGCCACAGCCTGTACCACAATCATCACTGGAAGACATGATGAAAACATTAATAGAAAAAGTCCACCAGTCCAACTCCAAAGCTATACAAGAGATAAAAGGCTTCACTAATCAAGCGGTACAGGAGCTGAGGAATTCCAAGATGGCTAATAGTAGAGACATACAAGAACTTAAGCAGGCCATGACCAAGATAGAAGGATAGATCGGTCATCTAGTTGCTGACTTCAACATAATAGAGGAAGAAGAGCTTCAAAGTCAGTTGATGGCTGAAAGGCACCACATGATTGATGAGGATGATTCCAAAAATTCTTATCATGAGCATGCCCAAGTCACCATCACACTTGAGAGTGAGGAAATTGTGGATAACAAAGAGAAGGAAGAGAAAGAGGAGCAAGTTGAGCACCCTGAGCAAGTTGAGCACTATGAGAATAGTGAGCCCTCAACGGATCCTAATTTGCCTAGTGACATGGAAGTGAGTACTGAAACTCCTGCCTGCATCATTGTCCCTCTTGAGACACATCAAGAGCCCAACGTTTTCATCGCCTGAATGTCTCAAAGAGCCATTTTATGTCAAGATATTCAAGGATTTGTGCACACAAATCTAGGAACCACTTTCCTAAGAAGATCCTTCGAAGCAAGAAATTCTACATAAGATGGAGAAACATCCTTCCAGAGGGGTATGAAGTTTTGAAGAAGAAGGAGTGGAAGGGATTGGTTGGACATCTGCATGATCGGGGAAAGCGCTGTAAAGTTTTCTCCTCCAGTTTATTTTCTACACTTCACTACACAAATTCTTTCTTTCCTTTTTCATTACATGTTATTTTTATTTGCTTTTGTTTCTAACTACAATTAATCTTTTGAGTTTTGTTTCTATAAAAAAAAATTTTTGCTGTTAGTTTTGATGACAGGTGTTTTGGTGTTTGAGTTTGGAGGATGCCCTGCCCCTTTTTCACACCTTGATGTTTCCTTACTTTCGGTAATGTATTTTTATACTACACATTGAAAGCAATGTGTAATTCAAGTTTGGGGGGTATGGAAAAACACTTTGTCTGTTTATTTTTGTTCTTATTTGTTTATTTTTATTTGTCATTCTGTGTTAATTTTTTTAATTTTTAATTTTTAATTTTTAAATTGTTCTATGTTGTTGTCATGTTTGAGTTAAACTGTAATTGTGATTTGCACTTCATTAGCTTGCTTAAAGGGTTGAATACATCATTATGTCATTAGGAGTCTGAGTCCTTTGACTTATTTTTGGGTAAAAGAGATTTCACTTGTTTTGAGATAAATTTTTATGAGCACATTAGCATGTTTTCTGTGAGATATGATGTTTGAGCTTAAGCTTGTTCTCTTTGAGATTTGTTGGATGACCTATTAATGAATAACCATTAGCTTGCAAGATATATATATATATATATAAAGTAAATAAAAAAGAAGGAAAAAGAAAAGAAAGATCATGTTGAGTTTTCCGCTGAGTAACCGGATCTCTTGCCTCATTAAGCATTGAGTGTTCGCGTTAGAAGGTGTGAAATTCAGTGTTGATTTAAGATATGGCTAGTCTGGCTTCGTAGCCCTTTTGACTTAAGTTACTAAGCCCTTATGGATGTTCTATATTTAATGCCCTAAAGCCACCTGGCTTGGGAGTCATTGGCCTAACACTTGTTACTGAGTCAATTAGAAAGGTTAAAGGAGTTAGACATTGTAGAGCCTTAAAAAAAAAAAAAAAAAATGCATATCTTGCCTTGGTTGTTTCATTTGATAGAGATTTTTACAAATTTTATGAAACTTGTCTTGAGTTTAAACTAAAAGCTTTATGATTGTATGCTAATTACACTTTACACTTTTTAGAACATATGAGGTCTAAATTGTCCATTTATGAGTGAATTGATTTTGGATTTTTTATTGACTGTGATGAAGGTGTTTGTCTTTTTAAGCTTTTTCATGAAAAAGAACCATGGTTTATGTGAAAATTCTTTCTTGTTAACAATATAGTGCACAATGTTTGTGGGTATCATTCCTGTTAAGCCCTTGCGAGACTTCACTCGTCCTCTAGGGATGCCTAGGGGTTTAAAAGGCTTGTTGCATATGATAAATGCAATTGTCTCTCCCACGAAATAGGATTTATGTTTCTTGCTTTCATTTTATTTTTCGTTTTGCTTTGTTAAGGGACTAGCAAAATTTAAGTTTGGGGGTGCTTGATAAGTGCCAAATATTTCATATTTGGACTCTTTTATTTACAGTAGTTAATCCTTTAGCTGTGTCGTTATTTAATGTTTTGTGTTTTTAGTGTTTTGTAGGTAGTTGAAGGAAAACTACAACTTTAAAGAGAATGATGCAAAGTTTGGAAGAATGCATACTTTGAGAAGACCTAGATGATGCGGTTAAGTTTAACCAAATCCAAGAAAAGGTTAAATTGGATTAAAGATCATAGTGGATTAAATTTTAGATTGGATAAGATTTCGGAGTGGATTCAAATTCAAATTTTGTACGTGTCTCAGTATTTTGACCATAACTTTCTGCTCAAATATCGGATTGAATTGATTTAATATGACAATTCGTTGTGAAATAGGATTTTCCTAATTCGGAAGGTTACTATGCCAAAATTGCCCCGGAATAAGCGGACACAAATCTGGATGAATCCTATTCTGATTTCTATTTTGATTGGGAGAGAGACCTCCGATTTATCTTGGTTTAGTAGGGCTTCTAGGACTTCCTAAGCCTATAAATAGACCTCTTTGCATTCAAGAAAAGATATACAATTCTAGAGACTAGTTTTGGGATACAATTTTGGAGACAGAATACAATCCGCATCTTTTCTTTTAGTTTAATTTTTCTTTAGGTTTAGGTTTTAGTTTCATAGCCATGTGGAGCTAAATTTTCAATTAAGGTTGGGAGCGAAGCCTCACCAATGAAGAACAACATCGCTTTATTGTAAGTTTTTATTATTCCGATTTTATTGGTTTATTATTTCAATGTTTTACTTCTTTTCAATATGTGGCATGATTTTTGTATATCTTGTTGTGATTCAAGGATACACTTGATAATTTAAGATAATTTCACATAATTGATTGCTTGGTTTTTAACTCATAAAAATTTGATATCCCTTATGATTTGTTCTATAGATACATCTGGTATTTCAATTAAATTTGGATTCCTCTTGTGATTTGGTCAATGAATGGATATATGAGATGATTTGATTAATTCTTTGAAGCATAGTAAAACATACATAAGATTTAAATTGTGAGAATTTCGGATTAATATTGATGAATATAAAATATGTTGTTATGATTTGGTGAGTGTAGATTCCACATCCTTAGTGCCTTTATCTATTGATTTACTTAGTTTATTTAGTTTATGTTTAGTCTTTTAATTTTCAAAATCAAAATCAAAACCCTTTTGGAACTAAGTTAGGGTAAAATTAGTTTAGATATAAGTTGATCTTTAAAAAATAAAATTATTTGTGGGTTCGACCTCGCACTTGCAACCCATTAAACTACAAACGATTCTTGTACTTATGAGTTAATTAAAATTTGTACGACATCAAAGTTGTGCAAATTGTTTTATAATGGGAAATGTATAGGATGAGTGTGGCTAGTATGATAAGGTTTGACTTTTGTCAAAACCTCATGGTGGTGAAACTTTCTCCTCATTTTGTAAGTTGATAATTTTTCTCATTGTATGGCTTATACATGATAAGTACCAAATATTGCATATTTAAACCCCAATTTACATTAGTTAATCCTTTACCTATGCCGTTATCTAATGTTTTGTTTTAGTTTTGTGTTTTTAGTGTTTAGTAGGTTGTTGAAGAGAAACTGCATCTTTAAAGGGAAAAATGCAAAGTTTGAAAGAAAGCACACTTCGAGAAGACCTAGATGATGTGGTTAAGTTTAACCCAATCAAGAAATGATTAAATTGAAATTTCTCTAATTAAAGTCAAAATCGGATTGGATTCAAATTCAGATTCTGAACACCTCTTTGTATTTTGAAGATAACTTTCTACTCAAATATCGGATTGAGATGATTCTAGCGGCATTGGAAAGCTAACTCAAAATCATATGTATGATTTACATACAATTCATATGTAAAGCATACATATGATTTTAATTGTGAGAATTTCGGATTAATATTGATAAACATGGAAGTATGTTGTTATGATTCGGTGAGTGTGAATTGCCAAACCTTAGTACCTTCATCCCTAGATTTAGTTTATTTAATTTAGTTTACGTTTTCTTTTCGATTTCAAAAACCTCAAAATCAAACTCTTTTTGGAACTAGGTTAGGGTAAAATTAGTTTAGATTTAAATTTGATTTTCAAAAACACAATTCCTTGTGGGTTCGACCTCGCATTTGCAATCCATTAAACTATGAATGATTCGTGCACTTGCGAGTTAAATAAATTTGCACAACAAGTTTTTGGCGCCGTTGCCAGGGAATTGTTTAATTTTTTAAACCAATTTATTTCTAGCTTAGTTTTATTCTTCTACTAGTTATAATTAGGATTTTTTTTTTTCTGCAATTTATTTTTGTTTTATTCTTGTTATTAATAAAAAAAAAAAAAATTCTTTTGTTTGTTTTTTGTTTTCTTGCCTTGTTTTACAGTTTTACTGCAGTATCTTCCACACGCCCCTACTAGTGCAAACGATCGCAGCCCTGCTATGATCAAGCGCACTCGGGGCCAAGACAGAAGGGTAACCTGTGCTCGACAATCGTCTCTGAAGGCTCAAGTGCACTTGCAGTCATGCACCAACGGATCAGCGCTACTGCGCTCGATCGCACCTAACCTACGCTTGAGCGCACCTCTAGAGGTAGCACCAACAGGCTGGCAGTAGTTGAAAATTTTTGCCAAAAATTTATTTTTGGTCCTATTTGTGAGTTTTTAAATTTTAGTTTTAATTTTTTTTATTGTGTTAGTCATTTTTTTTTAGTTTATTTTATTTGAAAATATATATATATAAAAAAAATGGTGAATGTGTTATGTGGGAAATTTGCATGCTAAAGAGTGAGGGTAAAGTATGAATTTTCCGTTTAATAATTTTAATAATTTTTCTGTACAACATGCTTCTCCTAGTTGTAGGAGACCAGTTCCTACTAATTACCCTCAAAATTTTTACCCACATGATTCATGTTCATACTGCTCAAATCCTTATTATAGTTCTAGTAATTGTCCACACTAGGGACAATTTTATAATTTTTCATATGAGCAATTGAACTCTAATGTCTCCAGCCTGGGGTTTGAATCAAATTCCAATTGCTACAACTTGGATTGGAGCAACCAATTTGATTTCTCATGGTCAACTAAGGCTACAGGAAATTATGCTCACCAATTTGATGAATTGCACAATTCAGAAAATCCGCAGTTCGATCACCAAGCTCAACCACTTGCGAGTGCCACAGCCTGCATCATAGTCATCACTGAAAGACAAGATAAAAGCACTCATGCAAACTATCAACCGGTCAGCCCAATCAACAGAAAAGAAAATGGATAGCGGTTTTCAAGAAATGAACAAACTAAACTCCCAAACCGTACAAGAACTGCGACAATTCAATCAAGAGCTCAAATATGCCAACACTCAAACTACTGCAGGGATGGAGGAATGGATTGGCTAGAGTGAGAATGAATATCTTGCTGAACATCAATTTGACCCAATAACTCAAAATTGGGACAATGCAAGCATAGATGATAACAATGAGGAAGAAAACTTCAAGGTCTGTTGATAGCTAAAGGACACTACATGATTGATGAGGATAAGTCCGAAAATTCTTATCATGAGCATGTCCAAGCCAGCACTAACTTTGAAAGAGAGGAAAGTGCTACATGAAATTATCTTCCTAAAGATGAGGTACGGCAACTTTGTTCAAATGCTCACATTGATGACTTAAAAAGAAGAAAAAACCAACTCATGACAGTTAGGGTTGCCTATACCAGAATTATGAATAAATTCGAACCATGTTTGTTTTGTGAATATTATTATAATCCTACTCACCACCAAACCGAATGTCCATTCATTTTACACTACATAGTTGATGAGAATGAAATTGTGGACAACGAAGAGGAGCAAGTTGAGCACCTGAGCAAGAGGAGCACACAGAGCAAGTTGAGCATGCCTAAGTCACCACCACAATTGAGAGTGAGGAAATTGTGGATAACATTGAGGAGGAAGAAAAAGAAGAAGAAGTTGAGCAGCATGAGAACAATGAGCCCTTAACGAATCCTAATTTGCCCACTAACATAGAAGTGAGTACTAAAGCTCATGCATGCATCACTGTCCCTCTTGAGACACATCAAGACCCCAAAGGTTCATCGCCTGAATGTCTCAAAGAGCCATCTTATGTCAAGATACTCAAAGATTTGTGCACACAAGCACACAAATCTAGGAAGTATGTTGTTATGATTCGGTGAGTGTGAATTCCCAAACCTTTGTACCTTTATCTCTATATTTAGTTTATGTTTTCTTTTCAATTTCAAAAACCTCAAAATCAAACTCTTTTTGGAACTAGGTTAGGGTAAAATTAGTTTAGATTTAAATTTGCTTTTCAAAAACACAATTCCTTGTGGGTTCAACCTTGCACTTGCAATCCATTAAACTACAAACGATTTGTGCACTTGCGAGTTAAATAAATTTGCACAACAACAGACACACCACACAAGTATGAGTTGAATGGAACATTTTTCTTTGCTTGGGTTAAGCAATATGAGTTTCTAATCTCATGTATATTTTGCATATTTGGAGCATGTTTTAGATATTCATTGTGAAATACATGAGTCGTTGATGTGTGTATTATGTGTGTTCATTTGACATTTTGAGGGGGAGAAACATGTGTGTTCTTTTCCAGTTTCTTGTTGATAAATGAGTCACACATTGGGGGGAAGTTTTTGGTTGTGTCTTCATGATCTTGCCGCATACTTCATGTATTTTCGTTTATTCCTGTTCCACATATGCCTTGATGTTTTCTTGTGAGTGTTTCAGGAACCATGTAGACCTTTTGTCATTCCGTGAGAAAAAAAGGGGAGTAAATATGGGGAGATGATGAGATGGCTCGACATATTGTTTTTGTCACTGAATTGCCAAATGGAGAGTTTGTTAGTTCTTGTTGTTTGGCGAATTCGGTGATAAAAGGAAGTCTGAAAGCATCAAGTTCGAGCCCCTGCCTAGGCTATTCGGACAGGTTCTCTCTCTGTTGGGACAGCATTTCCAGAATGCTATTTTTTTCCTTTGCAGTCCCTGTTCGGACAGCCTCTCACCCTGTCGAGACAGCATTTCTCGAAAGTGCCGAAATGCGTCTTAAAAGCTTGTTGTCCGGACATGCACTAACCTTTTCCGGACACCCCGTAGAAATTATGCCCAAAACGTCTGTTTTATGTGGGCCCAAGTTTAAGGTTTTGTAGATGTTATAAATACAACTTGACAGAGGAGATAGGCACGGATTTTAGAACCCTAGAGTTCGTGAGAGGTTGTGCTTGAGTGATCAATTGTTGTGAGCCTTATTATTCCTCGCAGAGGATTTTGTGTTAGATTCATTGTGTTTAATTGAAGTCTATCGAAAGGGTCTGGTAAAGGAGGATCACGTTGAAAAAGTTTGTGAGTGAGGAGACGAGTTGGAGGCTTGTCGATTTTACAGAGTCAAGGTCTTGCATTGGTTTGTAAGTGTTCCTAATGTTTGTAATCTCTAAACATCTTTTGATAGTGATTTTCTGGGTTGGACTGCATTGAAGATGTTTTACTTTTAGATTGTTTTCTAGAAGGTTTCCTCTTCGTCACCAAAAATCCTTGTGTGTGATTTTTCATATTTTGGTGATTGTATGCGTATATTTAAATATCTGTTAATCCCGCATAAACTGTGATATTTATATGTCAAGAGTTTTTCAATTTTAATAATGGTAGTGCATCAAATACAATATCCTTCAAAATGCACTAAATGGAAGAAATGAAGAGTATTTAAAATAGAGAGAATTCTTTTCCCGTCTTTTGATAAAAACCCTCTCTCATTTCAGTGAAAACCTTGGACATCAATGCTGTTTTGTGAAAGTTTGGATAAAATTTTTTCTTTTTACACATTTTATGATTTTCATAAATATAAGAGAAACACAATAAAATTAATTCTATTGAAGCAACCACCAATGCGGCCGTTTTCCTTGGTCCTAGGGAGTAGAGAGATACTTTGCTTATATATATAATTAGTCTTCCTATTTTCATGCATAAAACATAATATTATAGTAGATAACAATATTAATAATTAAATAATAAGAACATTCTTAAGTCTAAAAGATGCTTTGACTTCTCAAACCATGCATGCGGAAAGTGTGGGGAAATTTTCACATGACTATTGATAGCTGTTGTCATGTGAGAATCGGTTAGACGCTTTGACTTCTTAAAACATGCATGGGGAAAGTGTGGGGAAATTTTCACATGACTGTTGATAGCTGTTGTCATGTGAGAATCGGTCACTCACTTATGATCGTTTATTTTACATAATTTTTAATAATAGTTTTTTTTTTTTAAAAAAAAAAAAATTTAACAAAAGGTTATCTTAATTGATATAAAATCAATTTAGAGCAAAATGCTCTATCATACAATGCTAAAGATACAAGTTGAAAACTTTATGACCTTAACACTATCTATGACATATATTCCCAATAGCCTCTAGGACTATTACTGTTGCAAAACAATACCTTAGAAATATCACCATTACAATCGGTATATAGATTTGCAGCATAAACCGACAAATCATGTCTCTGATCATTGTCTCTCTCATCAGTGACAATTTTTCTATAAACTTGATAACTCTTCCGTCATCAATCAATATATAGTTTGCTCCTAGAAAATAACCAGAAGAAAATTAAAAACCTGCCAGAAATCATTTTGTTATTCTTAAACAAAACCTAAGAAAAAAATAAATTCAAGACCTGCTGTAGCCAGAGCAACAGTAGACTTGGTCTTAAGAAATTCCTGATCATCTCGATTCTATGTTAGTGAAGCACATATGGTCATTGTATACAAAATTTTCCATAATGGTAAATAAGGTTGTCTTTATTGCACCGTTACTCTAATTTTAAGGGGTAAAGATCGATATTTGAAACCTTGCATAATGCAATCTCAGCAGCTGATTTTGGAGCATTAAGATATTTCCCACCGCCCCCAGAATGCTTAGGCTTTTGAACCTTTCAACTCAGTCTTCTCTTCTATATAACACAGGCGAAAGTATTTTTATTTTTTCTTAGGTTGCTTGCCTATTGAAGATATTTCAGGACTGTCACCATCGAGCATTGATAATGATCCCCAATATCGAAAAAAAAGAAAAAAATCATTAGACTTCAAATTTTGTTGAGACTTGTTATTTTTTTAAAGTCTTGTTCATTTTTATCCAAATTCTTTTTTAAATTTACCATTAGATGTTTAAGACCTGAAGTGAGTTTTACAAATTTAATAAAAATTTGAAAAAAATATAGATGAAGTTGGACGAGAGTTGGACAGGAGAAGAAAATGTTAAAATATTGATTATGGATTAAATTTTCCTCTTAGGAACAACTAGTAATTTAACATAGTATCAGAACCAAATGTTTGACTTTATCAATTTACCTCATTTAAATTAAATATTTCACGTATTAGACCTCATCTATTAAGGCTCCGTTTACTTCGACGTAAAATGGTTTCCAGAAAATGATTTATGTATTTTATGGTATTTACTTCGACGTAAAATAGTGGTCAACGAAAAATATTTTCCTTTTGACCGAAAATTCTTCTTTAATTTTCGGAAAATAGTTTACAGTTTTCAAAACCGTAAATCATTTTCCGACTATAAGCATCTCATTCTTAAATTGATGGACCTTGCTAAGACCCGCTCAGAACTTTGCCGGGACCCGGCCGGGACCTAACCGGGACTTGCCCAGGACCTGCCCGGGACTTGACCGGGACCTGCCTGAGACCTGCCCGAGACTTGACTGGGACCTGACTGGGACCCGCCCGGGACCCCGGCAGGACCTGCTTGAGACCCACCCGGGACTTGACCGGGACCTGGCCGGGACTTGACCGAGACCCGCCCGAGACTTGCCCGGGACCTCGGCGAGACTTGTCCGGGACTTGACCGGGACCCGTCCGGGACCTGCCTAGGACTTGACCGGGACCCGCCCGGGACCTGTCCGAGACTTGACTGGGACCCGCCTGGGACTTGCCCGGGACCCGCCCAGGACTTGACTGGGACCTAGGCGAGTCTCGGTCGGGTCTCAGTCAAGTCCCGGGCAGGTCCCGGGCGGGTCGCGGGCAAGTCCCAGTTAGATCTCGAGCAGGTCCCAGGCAAGTGCCGGTCAAGTCCTGGTCAAGTCCCGGGTAGGTCCCGTCAGGGTCCCGGGCGGGTCTCGGGCAAGTCTCGGTCAAGTCTTGGGCGGGTCTCAGACAAGTCTTGGGCGGGTCCCTGCGGGGTCTCGAACAAGTCCCGTGCAGGTCCCGACGAGGACCTTATTGGAAAAAAATATATATAAAAAAAGATATTAAAAAAAAAAAAAAATTTCCGTGTGCAAAGTAAACGCCGTAAAATGTTTTCGACGGAAAATATTTTTGGCGAAAATGACTTTCCCTAAAATATTTTATGAAGGAAACCATTTTACGTCGAAGTAAACGGAGCCTAAATGATTAAATTTATCTCTTCCTGTTAGCTTAAGCTTTCAAGATAAGTGATAATTTAATAAAGAAAAAAATAACATTTGTTTGTAATTATATCACTTGGTTGACCCAAATAACTGTGGGCCATTGAAATAATGACGAAATTGTGGGCTAAGAAGGAAGACCCTCGCGGTTTCTATTGGGCTTCAAAAGGCCCAATAAACTTTCTAGAAGTTGGGAAAGGAAGACTTTCCCGGTTGATCACTCTTTCTCGAGATTGGTATCTCCTAAAGATACCGAATTCCTTCCCGACAATTAGAATCGCCCGGGCGTCCCCTTACTCCCTGTCAAAACCATATTACAAGCCAACCCCTAATTTACAATGGTTGACTCCCGCACAATCCAGGTATCTCTCTCATCAAACTCTGATATGACAGGGAAAAAGTCAGAGTCCGTATACAACTACGAATCCCAATCCAAATTAAGCTCTAAGACTTGAACTGCATAACAAGATAGAAGATCGAGTCCACATTGGAGATCAAGACCAATCATCCTATAAATAGGTCAAGCACCTAGTATAATACTAGACTGAAATATTTAGAGAATACACACACTTCTCTTAGAAGAACTAACTTGAACTTCAGACGGGCATTTTCTCTTCCTGTTGTTTGTTTGTTCTTTCAAGTTCAATCTAAAATACCGAAAACTGTAGAAACAACATTATCAATTTTATTGCAAGTAAGTTTGTCAAATAAAAAAAAACCACTGATTTTGATGCAAGTCACTTTAGTGAAAATTTTAAATGCGAGGATGGATGAGTTTCACCCTTTTTTTTTTTTTTTTTTTTTTTTTGACTTGGTATTTAGTTACTTCATCCCCAGTTGCAACTTCACCAACAGTATTATGGTGTGAGTGTATTACGTACAGTAGAAGTAATTTGATGGTTAATTCCCCAACAAGGTAGTTGTCATAATTAACGACTTTTAAGTAGTTTGATTTGGTCAAGGTAAACGAATTAAGGTGCAGACAAATGGCATATCTTTTTGGATTGTGTTAGGTTCGTCCTTGATACGAGGAAGGATTAGAATTAATTAAGTTGCGTTAACAGGTCACCTACGTTATCAAAAGTTCCATGCTACCGCTATTTGGGTACTTTCCTGGATACTCACTATTTATTGTTTCTTAAAGAATAAAAAAAATAACACTATACAAATATACACCCGATTGTCATGCATGTAACTTGTAAGACATTCACCTTCGCTAACTCTACCACAAGCGGGTACATAAGTTTACATTTTGAATTCTTTTAAGAGTAAGGGTGCAAACTTGGTTCTGGTTAATGGTTATTGGCTAAAATCGTTAACCGAAATCTAGGTAGCCGATTGATCAATTTTAAAAACCGAAACCGGTAACTGGCTACTGATTATATGTTTATGTAATAATCACCAGTTATCGGTTGGTAGCTAGTTAGCCGAACCGGTAACCGAATCTTTAAAAAATTGGGTATTTTGGGCTTATTTTGGGTATTTGACCTACTTTTTGGACTTAATTTAGCCATTTTTTTAAAAAAAATTAGAACTTTTTTGGCTTAATAAGCTAGGTTGTTTACAAGAAAAAAATAAAAAAACTAAAGTAAACAAAGTCATTTTACAATCTAAAAAAATAAATATATTAGTTTATATACACCCGGTTACCGGTTATAACCGAGTGTATATAATTGTAAAAACTGGTAACCGGATTGGTAAGGCCAGTTATGAGGAGAAGGATCCTCTCCATTTCAAATGAAATGGATGTGATCCATTTAGTTAAAACAAGAGGGCATTTTTGTCCAAAATTTGTCTAAAATATTTGTTTTGGACAAAAATACCATCTTGTTTCTAACCGCTTTTAAAAGGGGTTGGCTAGTTAGCCAATTACTGATTGTTAGCTGGTAAACCGGTTGGTGGTCAGTTATAAGCGGCTGGATTTACACCCCTACTCAAAAGGAGAAAGACTTTTAAGATGGTGGAAGAGATTCGCCAATATTAGGCAATTGGAGGGCACCACAAAAAAAACGAGGATTTAGTGACATTTCTACAATGATTTTTTTTTTTTTTTTTTTTTTTTTTTTTTTTTTCACGACGTGTTAGATATTAACACGTTACCAATTTAAAAATAATTTAGAAAGAGAAATGTTAGAATCTAATAAAACTTCCATATTTTGCCCATCAAAATTTTAGGTGCAGTTTATGGCGAATGACACTTTGCCACGTACCTAGGATTTTGATGAGCAAAATGTGGGGGTTTTATTAAATTTTAAGATATCTCATGAAAAAAATTTCGAAAAAGGAAAAAATAAAACAAAACAATTGAAATGAATATAAATTGGTGAGGTGCCACACTGGCACGTCACCAGACTAGTCACATGCCAATATTACACACGTCACCAAAGTTAGTGATGTGGTAAGCTGACACGTCACCAAAGTTGGTGCGGGTCAACAATGGCATGTCACCAAAGTTAGTGACGTGCCAAACTTGCACACGTCACCTTTTGGAGAGTGACATGTGCAATTCCACAAGTCACCAATTGGTGAGGTGTGCCAACTCGACACGTCACCAAATCTAATTCTTGATCGGTGGACTAGTGACCCGCAACCCACGTCACCATCCAATTGGTGACATGTTTGGCCATTGACCAGTCACCAAACCATAGTCACTAAAAACCTTTTTGTTTGTTTGTTTGTTTATTTGTAGTGGGGCATGGGCAACAATAAAGGAATACCTTCCAAAATGAAGTGAGATAAGCCAAAAAAGCCCGCTAGCTTGGGGACCAATAGTGCAGCCAAAGCTTCCCTAGGGAGGGAAATGGATTCCCTAAATTTCAAATGAAATGGAATTGAGCCATTTAGGTAAAAAGTTATAAAAATTGGGACAAAATTGTCCTCAACTTTTAAAATTGAGAAACTTTTATCCCATCCGTTTCCATAGGGAGGACTAATGTGAGTCATTCATTTAAGATAAATGATAAAATTCATTCTTTTAACCATCTTTAAATTATCTCTATACAGTGAATGGATTAATTCATTACTGAATTTGTATGAGACTCACTTGGGTTTACAAATTTAATATTTGATTCCTTAAATTTACAAAAAAAAAAAATAATAATAATAATTAAAAGATGATTTTATAGCATATCTTTTATTTTATAACATATCTTTGATTAACGTGTCTAAATTAATGTTGCGAGAGGGGCAGCAGGAAGCTGCCTCTATTAATTATTTATAAAACCATTTGTATCAACTGAAATTCTTAGAATTGAATCTTCTGACGCCATTTTGATTATTTCTTCTATTTTGAACAAATTTGTGAACCCCAAACTCATGATGTCAGAATCAACCTACGACACCAGAGCCCATGTCGTTATTAAAGAGAGCGTGTCAACTAGCATATATTGTTGTTTATTGCACTCTGATATTCTTGGTAATCGCATAAAGTTTCTCTACAACCATTCTCATTGTACCAATCTTCTTCTAGTGTTGAAAATGGCACTGGTTTAGTTGTTTTCTTTTTTTAAAAATTTTTTTATTTGCTTGCTTTCATTACAGTTCATCCTTTCCAAGTCCTAGCTATCTCGAAGAAATTCCCCTATCCTCTCTTCATCGTACCATATATGTCCTATAAATAGGAGTAGTTGTGCGTTAAGCCCATTCAAGCTTCCAAGATATTCAAACATAATGAATAGTACCAGATTTGGTTTTTCTCTTTTCATCTTCATTATTGTTTCTGCAAGCATGTTTTTGGGCAATGCACAAAACACGACAGCCCCAGTTGATGTGGGTGTGGTTCTTGACATGGATACATGGAATGGGAAGATGGGGTGGAGTTGCATAAATATGGCTCTTTCTGACTTCTATGCTTCTCATACTTACTACAAAACTAGGCTGAAGCTTAACACCAGGGACTCCAAACGTGATGTTGTTGGAGCAGCAGCCGCAGGTTCTCTCTCTCTCTCACAATTTTTTATTTTTTAATCCTCCACCAACATGTTCTTCTTAAGGGATTAAAACTCTTAGATGTATGAGAATATTAATAAAATGATTAAATTTATTATTTTCTTATTAACTTAAACTTTCGGTTCAAGTACAATACTGATGATTTAAACATGACATTAAAATTAAAGGTTATGAGTTTGAACCGCAACTCTATAATTCATCAAGCATCTATTTAGTTTAATATCTCACTTCTTAGGTCTCTCTTATTAAGGGGGAGTTTGGTCCCAAACATAAGGTTATAATATTTAATTAAATGATTAAATTTACTATTTCTTATCAGCTGAAACTTTTGGGATAACTGATGATTTAACACGGCATGAAAGTAAAAGTTTTGAGCTTGAACATTGTCGTTGTCGTCATTCACTTCCCAATTTTATTAAATATTTTTTGAGTTGGGTTTCACTTAGTTTGGACCTACATGTGGTTCCAGTGAGTGTTAGAATATTAATTAAATGATTAAATTAATTATTTTTTATTAGCTTAAGCTTTTGAGATAAACGATAATTCAACATAGCTTTAAAGTAAAGGTCGAAAATTTGAACTTCGTTTCTATTAATTTACTAGTTATTTCAGTTAAATATTTTACGTGTTAGATTTCACTTATTAAAGAGAAGTTTGAGTTCACACATAATGTAAGAGGAGGAAGTATTAGAATATAAATCAAATTAGTAAATTAACTATTTCCTATTTTCTATTAGCTTAAGCTTTTGAGATAAGTGATAAAAGTTTAATTTAGTGCAATTCATTAGATATTCCTTTTGAAATGGACCTAGCTAGTTAGAATTTTTATTATGTACGTAGACGCAATAGGGAACATCTGGTTTGGTTTTTGCTAATATTGAAAGAAAGACCGAAGTATGATTAATCACCGGCCGGGGATGGTTCATTCGAGTGCACCCAGTAGTTAATCCAGTCATGGTTTATTCTACGAAAAAATTTATTAAATAATTCTTTTTGACAAAATGCAAAAGAAAAGGTTTTTAAAAACATTTTTAGTTGTTTGATTGTATTTGCTCATTCAGTTTTTATATTACCCTCGTCTACTTATTGTGATTGTATTTTACACTCCATATGGTAGATTTTAATTCGAGTCGAGGTAAATAAGTGCTAGCTACCCATCTTCGTCAAAATTAACCATTGAAGCTTCACTGCTTTTCTCTCGTTCTGAGAGAGAAGATTTTCCTTTTGTCTTAGTAGAAGCCAACCACCTCCTTGTGAGGTTCTCCTCCTCCTTTTCCTCTACCTCACCTCTCTCTTTCCCTTTTACACCTTTTCTCACGGATTAGCAGGTCCACCAGCTCCTCCTCCACCACCGGCATGTCTCCATACGGCCAACATGCGCCAACCCGTGTCTCACACACGCCTGCGAGTGGATCTCACTCGCTAGTGCGTGTCCCCCACATGTCGGCCACTCGCGGGCACGTGTCCCACACGTGCCAATGCGTGAACAACCTTACACTGTGCATGACACCTCCATTCCCCTCATACGCTACATCCCTTCGCTGCTACCGGTTTCTTGTGGTGGTCTCTTGCCTCCCGGCCTCCACTACCGGTGAGTGGCTTACATGCGCTGTTTTTTAACTTTTTCATGGGTTTTTCTATTCTCTGTGTTTTTCTGGCTAGTTGTTTCCCTGGTTGTGTTTGGGTTATTCCTATGCTAGAGACTTTTCCTTTCGGCGTTAGTTTGTTGGTTTTGTTTGCTATGGTGTGGCTTCTCTTCGGTCACTTTGACCAGCCTTTTTGGGTCCATGTGCTATTGTTGTGCTCCTTGTGAGGGTCCGGGAAGAGTTGAGGAACCTTTTGAAGTTCGATCATGTGATGTAGGACAACAAGGAGTTAAGAAGAAAGCTTAGGAAAGGAAATAAATCCAAAGAGGGGAAGAAGCCCAGAGAAAAGCTTTAGAAAGGGGCCGGGGGAGAAAACAGAAGAAATTTGAGAAAGGGGAAGACAAATCCATGTCTAACAAAATCTCAATTCATCATAAATTAAACTATTGATTACAATTGAAAAAGACGCTTAAATAGACTAAGACTTAAATCCTAACCCTAACCCTAACCCTAGGGCAACGCCCATTTAATGCTTACCTAATTTATGACAACCGTAATAAAATAAAATAGACTATATTAACCTGGTACAATTAAAACCTAAATCAAAGATCTTACTAACTAAAATTTAAAGACCCAAAATTAAAAACTCAATAAATTCTTGCTCTTGCTTATCTACATCATTGTGCCTCTTCTTGAGCCCTTTGCTTTGCCTCTACTAGTAGCCTTTTTGCGGCCGCTTCTGTCCTGTGAATGGGCCGGATAATTTATTTGACCAATTCCCACTGATTTCTTTGTTCCTTGTTCTATGTACTGATTTTTGATTCTTTAGGGCATATTGTTTGAGTTGCCTACCCCTTTTGTATTTTCTTATGTTGTAATTCCCCTTTTCCCTCCCCACATTGAATAGAAAATAAAAAAAAGACAACGGTTGAAATCTTAAAGCTACGCATACTATAAACCATGGTAACATTCCACCTTTTATTTATTTTTATTTTTAATAAAGAGTAAATAAATGGATTAATTTATATTATATATATAGAGTAAATCAAGTGATTAATTATTATCATGAAGAGTAAATCAAGGGAGTAATTCATGATTTCCTATTTTTCAAATTGTGTAGATCCCGTTGTAAATGGAACTTCACTGCAGTATATTACCTGTCAAAGTGAATGTAAGAAAGATGTAGTGTCCTTTAAGTTTTTGTACAACATTAGGGTTGAACCAAGTTAATCTCTTATGGTCTTCCTTCTCTATATCTCTTCCTTTCATTTAGCATAATATTTCAATTTTTTAACACAGTAACAAAGAGGGTTAATGGAGACTTGCTTGAATCTCTTGACTCGTTTCCATTTCCCTTTCTAGTGATTTTTATTTTGACCTTGATAATCAACTATTGTTCTTTGCCTTCTTTTTCTTTCTTTAGTATTCAATAAGAAATATTGCAACTTTCTTTATGTGTATTGGTAATTTTACTTATGTATTTTTTGCTCATAACAACTTGCATTAAGAGTAAAGGATTTAACAGACTAATGGCATTTTTAGGGAGCATCTCTAGCTTGCAAATTAATAGTTGAGATAGAGGTGTCATTTTAATTGCACTGTTCTTTTTATGTGCCTTTGACGTTGGCCTGTCATGATGCATATTAAACACTAATCACTAAAAATCTGTCAAGAATTAGTAAGATATCCATAAATAAATCCAAATTAGACTTTAGTTATCAAAAGTATACTTCTACATAAAAATCATTCTTAATTTATGACCAAATACAGTCTAAGATATTTTTCCCCGGCCAGTAGCAAAATCTAGATCCATCACACTAGAGTTTACAAAACAAGACAATAATTAACATCCATATAAATAAATGGTCCAAATCCAAATGCCTTTAACCAGATCCAAGGAATTGCTCTAAGACTAATTATTCTCAAATGATTTGCAAGTTATAAACCTTTTTGAAAAAAAGTACTAAACACCTGGTTTAGCACCTGGTAAGCATCATATGTAATGAGGTTAAGGGAACTACAAGTTTATGAAAAGTAAGATATCTCATACAAGAATCATTGTAAATTAAACAACTTTATCCAAAGGGCCAATATTTTAAATACTAACTTTATCCAAAGTCACAATACAATAATCACCATTATGCATGCCGCATAGGGGTAACAATATGCCACAATGACATCAACTATGCTACAAAGAAATATTAAATATGCCAAGAAGAAGACAATCAAGTCACGATGATATCAATTATGCCATATAGACATGAGTTGTAGTACCATAAAGACATTAGTTATTTCATAAAGACATTCAAGCATCAAATGTAAATTAAATAAGATTTTAGCTTAAATTTCTATTCTTTTCGATTGCCTATCAAGACCACTGAACTTGGGTAGTTATGCATTGATGTAATGATGGTTACTAGATTTTAGCTTAGATTTAAAGGATTGATGACCGATCATTTTGAGTTCGATTGGACATTTAATCAGATTTCTCTTTGTTTTCAAATCACAGCTCTATACCTTATAAAAAATGTAGAAGTGCATGCCATCATAGGGCCACAAAACTCGATGCAGGCCAACTTTGTCATCGACCTGGGGGAAAAAGTGCAGGTGCCCATTATATCATTCTCAGCAACAAGCCCTTCTCTTACTTCCCTTCGGAGTCCATACTTTTTCAAGTCTCTCAAAATGACTCATCCCAAGTGAAAGCTATAAGTGCAATTATTGAAGCTTTTGGATGGAGAGAAGCTTTTTGATTGATGCCTTGCAAGGGATTGATACTCGTATTCCCTACCGAAGTGTCATTCCTCCATTGGCGACCGATGACCAAATTCGTCAATGTTAGTTCTTGTGTTGGCTTAATTCAGTTCCAAAATGCAGATGCTACTGTTCACGGCTCAAACACTGATATAGAATGCTCAGAATCCAATCTCCACCGTTCATAATGTAGATTCATGTGTTATGAACGTCCCTGCAAAATTTCAGCTCAATCGGACCACAAACGCCCATCGATCGGAGTTGTTGATGAAGACTGGACAGTCCGGGTCCGGACCTCCAGAAGCCGGGTCCGGACCCCATTTCCAGAAACTTGATTTTTCAAGCAGGGTCCGGACCTCAATTCCCCGGGTCCGGACCCCAGTTCCCGAAAGTGCATTTTATGAGGCATGTCCGGACCTCAGATCTGTAGGGTCCGGACCTGGGTGACTTATTAGGGTTATTTTCTATTTAAACACGATTTTGCTACATTTACAAGTACGTATTTTATTGAGCAAATATCTGGGTGCTTAGAGAGAGATATTGTTCTAGCTTATTTGAGAAGGGATTAAATACGTGAAGCCAATCGGAGTTCCGGTGAAAGGAAATCTTATAGAAGAATTGTGCCAGATGTTCTGGAAAGGGCTACTGCGGTAGAAGTCAAGTGGGTCGCTTGTCGTGTACAAGGAAGAGTAAATTGCAAAGGTTTTGTAATTCTTCTTGTATTCCTTATTCTTCTTATAGTGGATTGATTTCCTGGGTTTGGCTGCCCCGGAGAGGTTTTACATTTAGAGAGTTCTCTAAATGGTTTCCTCTTCGTAACCAAATATCTGTGTTCTTGATTTTCATTACATATCTGTATTTGGTTGATTATTGATTGTTAGGTCAGATCTTATTCCGCTTAATATTTGTGAATCACCTAGACATTTGAATAGGTGTCGTTTGGAGTCGTTTTAGAATTTTCAGTCAAGAACTTTACAAGTTGATGACAATGCAAACAAGAGTGTTCATTGTGCACATGTCACATGGTCTTAGTTCTCGGCTTTTCACCAAGGCAAAAGAGATTGGAATGATGAGAGAAGGCTATGTTTGGATAGTTACCAATGGGACAGCCAATTCGTTTAGTTCGATAGAACCTTTAATCCTTGAATCTATGCAAGGGGTATTAGGTATGACGACTTATGTTTCGAAGACAGAAGAGCTTGAAAATTTTACGATTCAATGGAAAAGGAAATTCCAACAGGACAATCCAAACATTACCAATGCTGAACTAAGTGTTGTTGGCCTATGGGCTTATGATGCTGCTTCCGCACTAGCCAAGGCAGTTGAGAAAGTTGGGATCACAAATCTTGGGCTCGAGAAGACAAATGTTTCAAGTAACTTAATTGATCTTGAAACAATTAGGGTCTCTCAAAATGGCCCGAAACTTCATGAAGCTATATTGGGTGTACGATTTACAGGACTTTCTGGAGAGTTCAATCTTGTTAATGGTCAACTACAATCATCAAGTTTTGAAATTATTAATGTGAATGGCAATGGAGAAAGGGGGATTGCATTCTAGACTCCAGAAAATGGACTCGTAAGGAAATTGAATTCAGCAAACACAAGCACATATTCCACCTCGAAGAACAATCTAGGACCTATTATTTGGCCAGGCGATTCTAGCTTTGCCCCTAAAGGTTGGGAGATTCCAACAAATGGGAATAAGCTGCGTATAGGAGTTCCAGTGAAAGATGGTTTTAGTGAATTTGTTAAGGTGACACGTGATCCTATTACTAATACAACACAAGTCACTGGGTATTGTATAGATGTCTTCAATGCTGTAATGGAAAAATTGCCATACACCTTTAGCTACGAGTTTATTCCCTTTGCAATGCTTGATGGTGGAAGTGCTGGTAATTATAATGATTTGGTCTACGAAGTATTTCTTGGGGTCGGTAAAAGTCTTCTTACTATTTTTAGTAACTAAGATAACATTACTTTCCTTTGTTCTCTTTTCCTAATGCACTTTATCCGAAAAAGGATATATATATATATATATATATATATATATATATATAAAATTGATGGAAATAAACAATTTTTCTTGACAGAAATTTGACGCTATGGTAGGAGATACTACAATCGTAGCGAACAGGTCAGCCAAAAAATGCATGGGTGTTCTTGAAGCCTTTAACTTGGGACCTTTGGATGATAAGCGGTTGTTTCTTTGTCTTCATAGGCTTCGTGGTGTATGGGTTCTTGAACACCGAATAAATGATGATTTTCGTGGGCCTTGCTTGCATCAGATTGGGACAAGCTTGTGGTACGCCTTCTCTACCACGGCTTTTTTAAATCGTAAGTTTCCTTTACTATGTTCTAATTTATTTTTATATATTACAGCAAGCGATTAAAATACTTAATACAAGGGCCCATGTGCAATATACCAACTTTAGACACTTGTATGTCGATTGCAGCTTTAAAAAATTATTTCATAGAAACCATAAAGTATGAAATTTCCATTTTTCGAGAACAATTTACTACTTATCCAGCTTGCTTAACTTCCTACCACTGGGTTAAAGTGTGTATATATATATATATATATATATATATTGCTTTCATTCTCTATTATCATCTGTCAAAGAAAATAATAGTTTTATAATAGTCAACATGTTTTTGTGATATAAGATTGAGTCAAAGAGGATTATAACTAGCAAAATGGGTTGGCGGGTTGGGTTCGGGTTGACCCGCACACCAACCCCATACGTAGGGGCAGAACTACGATTTGAGGTATGGGGGATGAAATTTTTTTTGTTTTTTTTGGGAGATTGATGGACTTATATAAATACAAAAGTATATAAATGCACATAATCTCGTTATATGCCTGTTTGTGTGTGTTTATATAAAATAAAAGCATAGAAGTCTTACATCTAATTTCATGGCATCACAAATACACAACAATATAAATAACTAGCAAAATAGCTTAGAAAAAAAAAAAAAAAAAAAAACTAGCAAAATAAACTAAACATGATTTATAGGGCTTAAGAGAAACAGTAACTTTGAGCGTGAACTCTTTTTCCTAACAATCCCCATAAGCCCCAAATAACAATAAGAGAAATGCTAAGAGTCGAGTCCAACAATGGTACAATCATAAATGTTCAAACCATCTAATTTGTGATGTCAAAACAAATATTGTAAACTTAAATGATGACAAAATAACCGTTTAAAAAACTGATTGTTGGTTAGAAGCTACTCAAAGCACTCAAACCATTTAACTTTTTTCTTTCACATATTCAATCAAAGTCCTAAATCAAATTGAGTTTTTAGTTAGAAGCGAACTAGAATATAGAGGGAAACTAAATGAATTGGGTATTTTAGGTTTTTTATTATGAAAGAGGGGGAAAAGTTAAAAAAAATAATAATAATAAAATTAAAAGTGAACAAACATATATATTTTTTTTTGTGGGGGAGCAAAACTATAAAAAATAATTAAAATGGGCACATTATTTTGGGGGGAGCAAAACTAAAAAAAAAAAAAAAAAAAAAAAAAATTAAGGGGACACAAATATTATTTTGAGGGGAGAAAAATATCATTTTGGGAGGACAAATTTATAAAATGGGTAGATTTTTAAGGCAATTTAAGAAAATTTGTAAATATTTTTGGGGGACATTCATTCCCCCACCCCAAGCTACAGGTCTGCCCTTGCCGATAAGGGTAAACCTAAATACGATCCATTTAGCTAAACGAATCTTATTTGTAAACTTGAACACGACTTGCTTACCTGTTTTATAAATGGATCAGAAACTTGTTGATACGTTTGACTCGTTTAGACCCAAACGCGACCTATTTAACTTGTTTAACCAAACTTAACATGACCCTTTTGACACGTTTGACATGCTTCAACATGTATTTATTATATAAAAATATATATAATTTCATAAATGGGTCAAGCGGGTCAAACTATTTGTGACCCAACCTGTTTATGCCAAACCCAAACCCTATAATTTCATGTTGGGTTCGCTAGTCGTGTAAAAAATTGCCACCTCTAATTTTAAGTAAATAAAATATGATTAATTAGGATATTAGAGTTATTAATATAAATTCCTAGGGTATAGGGAATAAAAAGTCAATTAGTGGTTTAATAGTATTGAATCAAACCTGGAAAGACCCAAAAAGGATAACACATGATAAAATAAGAAATTTCTATTCAGAACTCACTAGTACACGAGAATCTTACAAGTGTATCACATTCACACCAAACGCAAAAAACTTCTCAATTACTAATACAAACCTTTTCTCTTAGGATATGACACACACAACACCCTTTCTCTCTTGATTTTTGACACACAATACTCATGACCAACACACAACAGACACTTTCTCTCGTACGATAATTCCACTCATGCATTAATGGCATCACACTATTTCTTGAATTGTGTTTTTGACACACACGTTAACATACATAGCCCGTGCCTCCTTATACATTTGATGTTAGCTGACGTTTATGTACTTTCCGACTGGTCCTTTAGTCGACTTAGTGAGCTATCCATGACCTATTAGGAAGAAACGTGAGAAAGAGATTGGGTAAGACAAGTGGTGGAAGACGGCAAGAGGTGAAGAAAATGAGTGGAAGAATAATGTGGAGAAAGAAGAGCAAGACAGAGAGGGAAATAAAACTCATTGGAGGGGAATGTAGTGTTGGGCTATGAGGTGTGGTTGTTGGAGAAGGCATGTAGTGGAGGGAAAATTCTAGAGAGAATGAGGTCATGCTGCTGTTGTTCAACACTCCCCCTAATCACTCAATGACTCTGCTTGATCTTCATACAAGAAATCATTCTTCATATCCATTTTTTATACCTTCTATAATTTACTGGTTGCCAATACTATCAAAGCAACCTAAAGTATTCTTAACTACAAGACTAAAGGTTTTATCAAAATCCAATCCACACTATTGAGAGAATCCTAAAGCCACTCGCAACACCTTATACCTTTTACTCAATCCCTGTCGACAAGTCTTCACTTTATCAACTCATTGGCATGAAATAGGTGTAACATTCTTTGATTTTGGAAGTATGATTATCTTTAATGCAAATACTTTTTCATTCATTACTTTTCTCCATGCTGTGCTTTTAGCTTTTTGTTCAATGCAACACTCTTTCCATTTTTTTTTTTTTTCAAAACTATAAACACTACAAAAAATCAATTTTTTGCTGACACAAGTTTCCTGACATGTTAGACCATCTAACACGTCAGGAAATCCTCCTGACGGGGCATTTTTGACGTGTTTCATGCGTGAAAAATATGGGTGTCAGGAAATGAAAATTCCTGACGTGCCAATTTTAACACATCAGAATTTTTTGACGTGTTAAAACACTACAAGAAACTGACTCATCAGGGGCGACTTATTAGGGGCGACTACTAATACTCAACTATTAGGGGCGACTTTTAAAAGTCGCCCCTAATAGTTAATTATTAGCGTCCATATAAAAGTGGACGCTAATAATGGGTCGAAAGGTTGACTATTAGCGTCCACTTTATAGTGGAGGCTAGAAAGTCGACCCTAATATACACGCGGGAATTATTAAAGGGGCGCGAAAAAATTAAGGGGCCAAAAAAACACTTTTAGCGTCCACATTAGTCGACCCTGATAGTACACCAATAGCGTCCACTTCAGTGGACGCTAAAAGCTAAAAAAAAAAAAAAAAAAAAAAGGGATCAATAGGGTCGACACAAGTCGACCCTAAAGGGTACGTAGAAAAAATAAAAAATAAAAAATTAAAATTGATGAGCAATAGCGTCCACTAAAAGTGGATGCTGAAGATGCATCATTAGGGTCGACTCTGAAAGTCGACCCTAATGCTTAACTATTAGGGGCGATAAAATCGCCCCTAAAGAGTAGGTAAAAAAAAATTAAAAAAATTAAAAATTAAAATTGATGAGCAATAGCGTCCACTAAAAGTGGACGCTCAAGATGCATCATTAGGGTCAACTCTGAAAGTCGACCTTAATGCTTAACTATTAGGGGCGACTTTATCGCCCCTAAAGAGTAGGTAAAAAAAAAATAAAAAAAATAAAAAATTAAAATTGATGAGCAATAGCGTCCACTAAAAGTGGACGCTGAAGATGCATCATTAGGGTCGACTCTGAAAGTCGACCCTAATGCTTAACTATTAGGGGCGACTTTATCGCCCCTAAAGAGTAGGTAAAAAAAAATTAAAAAAAAAATTAAAAATTAAAATTGATGAGCAATAGCGTCCACTAAAAGTGGACGCTGAAGATGCATCATTAGGGTCGACTTTGAAAGTCGACCCTAATGCTTAACTATTAGGGGCGACTTTATCGGCCCTAAAGAGTAGGTAAAAAAAAATAAAAAAAAATAAAAAATTAAAATTGATTAGCAATAGCGTCCACTAAAAGTGGACGCTGAAGATGCATCATTAGGGTCGACTTTCAAAGTCGACCCTAATGCTTAACTATTAGGGGCGATAAACTCGACCCTAAAGAGTATGTAGAAAAATAAAAATAAAAATAAAAAAATAAAATTGGTGGGCAATAGCGTCCACTAAAAGTGGACGCTAATACTGAAGTATTAGGGTCGACTTTGAAAGTCGCCCCTAATAGTTAAGTATTAGGGTCGACTTTGTGGACGCTAAAGAGTATGTAGAAAAATAAAAATAAAATAAAATTAATGGTCTAGAAAAAATGAAATTATAAATTATAAATTATAAATTTTATAAAATTTATAAAATTATAAAATTATAAATTATAAATTTTCTAAAAAATAAAAATAAACTTTTATAAAATTATAAATTCTCTCTTAATTTGAAATTAAAACTTTTATAAAATTAAACTCTAATAAAAAATGAAAAATTAGTTCGATCGAACATTCAGTTCAACTCTAAGTATTTTATATTATATTAGTGTATTAGTTATAAAATGTTATTTCCCAAAAATTTACCTCCGATAATATGTCATTATTTATTTTATATAAATTATCAGATATTTGATCGATCGTGATAGGATCAAATGATTGATCAAACTTCAAACAAATTAAAGGTTCGTTCAAACATCCGTTTGGTCCTAGTGCATTTGTTCGATCGATCATGATAGAATGAATGATCGATCAAACTTGAAACAATTTAAATTGAAGGATTGATTGAATATCTGATCAATCATAATGAATTAGTTCGATTGATTGTGATAAGATCAAATGATTGAAACAATTGAAATTGAAATTGAATTAATTCGATTGATCGTGATAGGATTAAATGATCGATCAAACATCCGATCGATCCCAATGAATTAGTTCGATTGATCGTGATAAGATCAAATGTTTGATCGAACATCCGATCGATCCTAGTGAATTAGTTCGATTGATTGTGATAAGATCAAATGATCGATCAAACATCTGATCGATCATAGTGAATTAGTTCGATTGATTGTGATAGGATCAAACATCTGATCAAAAATCCGATCAATTCAAGTGAATTAGTTCGATTGATCGTGATAGAATCAAATGATCAATCAAATGTTCGATCGAAAATCCGATCGATCAAACATCCAATCGATCCTAGTGAATTAGTTTGATTGATCGTGATAAGATCAAGCATCTGATCGAAAATCCAATCGATCCTAGTGAATTAGTTCGATTGATCGTAATAGAATCAATTGATCGATCAAAGATCCGATTGATCCTAATGAATTAGTTAGATTGATCATGATAAGATCAATTGATCGATCAAACTGAATACAATTGAAGGTTCAATCGAACATTCAATTGAACTATAAGCTTTTTATATTATCTTAGTGCATTAGTTATATTATCTTTGGATTTTGTATTGATCTTATAATTAATTATAAGATAAATATCAACTTAATGATCTTTATTATAAAAATTTATTAAACGGAAATTATTAGTTAATATTATAATAATAAAAACATATTACAGGAGAAAATAAAGAAAAACAAAAATAAATAAAATAAATAAAAATTAAAAAATTATAAGTATAATTTTTTTTTTTAAAAAAAAAATAAATTTGAGGCTCATTAGTCGCCCCTATTGAGTGCGAAAAATAAGCGCCATCCAGTGGCGGGTATCTGAAATTTTCGGATCAAAAATTTCATAAACCGCGTCTTTTTTTTCCCCAAACCTTCAAAACACCAGAATCCTCCTAACACCCCTCTCACTCACCTCCCTCATCACTCTCACTCTCAATCTCTCTACCACTGCTCTCCCAAACTTTAACCGACGAAAGCTTTCATACAAGGCTTTGCTGAGAAGCTGAAAGAGGGAGAGAGAGAGAGGGGGAGAGAGAAAGAAAGAGAGAGGGGAGAGAGGGTGGATCGTTCGGGGAAACCAGAGTAGAAAAAGAAAAAGAAGGGGAGAAAAATCCTCGAGGTAACCTCTTTAAACTTTAAATTTTTGCAATTTTTGTGGCCGGTGTTCTTGTTGTTGTAGAAGATTTGGATTAGTTTTTGATAATATTGAATTTGCTTGAGGTGGATTTCGGTTGCTGAGAAGAGTGGTGTGACCTTGATTTTTATTATTTCTCATTTTTGTTGGGTTAGATTTTGTAGTTGACTTTGATTTGTGTTTGGAGATTTATGTTGAGTATCTCAAATCTGAATTGGGTAATTCTAATTTGGCGTTGGGAACCCACGGATTTCATTGCGGCATTCAGTCATATATGTAGTTTCAGGCTTTAATCACCAATGTGCACGTTCTTATTTGCTCTTAAGCATTTCTCTGACTTTATTTTGTCAAGAGTTTGCAATGCAGTGTGGGTTACTCTCTGTTTGGTTTCTGAGAAAGTGGTTGATGTTCCTTGTTCCGAACGAGGAGATGTTTATTGACCAACCAAATAATTGTATTAGAAATGGGTGCCAAGTTATTCATCAAAAGGAAAAAGGGTTATTAATTGCATTGATAATGGTGATGATAATGTGGCAATGATATTAGTTCTTGTGTCCATCATTGTTATATAATAATTTTTGGAATGGTAGATTGTGTTGGTTGTGGAGAATATGATTGTGAAATCTTTGTAATTATCACATTTTGATGTAATTCAACCATTTTTCTTCCAAATGGAACTATCTGGCAGATGATGGAGGCGAACGAAATCTTGAACCCTGTGAAAAGAATTGGTGATGTTCCAGGTTTGTTGCTTTTTCTTACATTGCTTTTCTGGTTATATGTGTTTTAGTAGCAGTTTGCTTGTTTATCATCCTATAATATTTGATTTTGACTTTTGCACTATCAATGTGAAAACCATTTATTAAGAGGTGTTAATAAGTGCTCTTGATGACAGGAATTAAGGTTGGGCATCAGTTCTATGCACGGGCTGAAATGGTTGCTGTTGGTTTTTTTTTTTTTTTTTTTGATAAGTAAGTAGCTGGTTTTATTAAAAGCGTGAGGGGCCCCTAAGTACACTGGATGTATACAAGGAGGAACACCTAACTAGAAAGGGAAAAACGTACAAGGAAGTCGTCATAGCTAACCGAAATCGGGAAAACAAACGCTACAGTCCAAAGATACAGAGTATGGAAACAAAAGGATAAAAAGTCCTCGAAGGACCTCTCCACATCCTCGAAGCACCTATTATTCCTCTCTCTCCAAAGACACCAAAAAAAACAAATAGGCACCATCTTCCAAACTGCAGCACTCCCCCCTCTTCCTGCAGACCACCAACAGGCTAGCAACTCAAAAACCCGACCAGGCATCACCCAAGATAACCCAAAACGGCCAAAAAAGGCACTCCACAAAGCAGACGCCACCTCACAATGGATAAGAAGATGATCAACTGTCTCCTCACTCTTCTTACACATCCAACATCTGTTTACTACAATCACATTTCTCTTTCTGAGGTTATCTAGGGTCAGAATTTTCCCCCAAGCCGCCGACCACGCAAAAAAAGCTGCCCTAGGAGGAGCCTGAGTCCGCCACACACTCTTCCAGGGGAACCTCCTCCCCCCTTCTGAGCATGCCAAGGAGAGAAAGAGAGACTTGACCTTGAACGTACCTCTTTTGGAGGGGTTCCACCATAATCTATCTTCCAACCCTCTTCTCGCTCCTGTAGAATGTAACACTTGGAAAAAAGAGGCAAAGGCCTCCACCTCCCAATCATGAGCCTCCCTCGAGAAGCTCACGTTCCACTGGTTGGACCCCCCTAGCATCTCCACATTATCCGCAACTGAGGCTTCCTTCGCACAAGCAATGCTATAAAGGATCGGGAAAGCTATCTTGAGAGCTGAATCTCCACACCACCAATCATGCCAAAAGCTAATCCTGGACCCATCCCCCACTGCATATCTCGTAAAGCCTTTGAAAGTTTCCCACCCTTTCCTAATATTCTTCCATAACCCTACCCCAGAAGCTCCTCCAGGCTCAACCGGACACCACCCTCCCCATAAGCTTCCAAACTTCGCATCTATCACAACTCTCCACCAAGCTTCTCTTTCCACCCCATAGCGCCACAACCATTTCCCCAAAAGAGCGCGATTGAAGACCAATAAGTTCCTAATCCCCAACCCTCCTTCCTTCATCGGAGTGCAAACCTGCGACCACTTCACCAAGTGGTATTTGAACTCTTCGCCTATCCCTCCCCAAAGAAAATGGCGTTGAAGCTTTTCAATACGCTTAGCAACACTCACCGGAATAGGAAAAAGAGACAAGTAATAAGTGGGCATGTTAGCAAGAGTGCTCTTAATAAGGGTGACCCTACCCCCTTTCGACAAATACAACCTTTTCCAGCTGGCCAACCGATATTCAATCTTCTCAATCACTCCATCCCAAATATGCTTGGACTTATAAGAGCCTCCCAATGGGAGACCAAGGTACTTCACTGGCAAAGGAACTGCCTCACACCCTAAAATACCGGCTAGCGAAGCCACTTGCTCCACATTCCCCATCGGAATAATCATTGATTTAGCCAAATTAACCTTCAACCCGGAAGCAGCTTCAAACAACAAGAACAAACTCCGCAAGTAGCGTATCTGGGCAGGCCTAGCATTGCAGAAAATCAAGGTGTCGTCGGCAAATAAAAGATGAGAGACTGTAGTGTTGCCGATTTTGAAACCTTCTAACAACCCCCCATGAACCGCCGCTGAAATCATCCTACTCAGAACCTCCATCATAAACACAAAAAGCAAAGGAGAGAGTGGATCCCCTTGTCTCAACCCCTTGGAGCTACTAAAAAAACCTTTAGGAGACCCATTTACCATAATCGAGAACCGCACCGAGGAAATGCAATGTTGAATCCAAGAACACCAAACCCCTCCAAAACCACACCTTCTTAGCAAATACATCAAGAAGCCCCAATTCACATGATCGTAGGCTTTTTCCAAATCCATTTTGCAAATGACCCCTGGCTCCCTAGATCTCAATCTACTACCAAGGCATTCATTAGCAATCAAGATAGGATCTAGAATCTGTCTACCTTTTATGAAAGCATTTTGCGACTTGGAGATGATCTTGTCCAACACAACCTTCAATCTATTTGCTAAAACCTTGGCCATAATTTTGTACATACCTCCCACAAGGCTAATCGGGCGAAAGTCTTTAAGATTGATGGCACCGGGAATCTTCGGAATAAGCGAAATGAATGAAGCATTGAGGCTCTTAACAAACATCCCGCCAGCATGGAAAGCACTAAAGACCCTCATAATGTCCTCCCTCACCACATCCCAACAAGCTTGGAAGAATGCCATAGAAAACCCATCGGGGCCCAAAGCCTTGTTGCCATTCATCTTAAACACGACCTTTCTAACCTCTTCCTCGTCAAAATCTCTCTCCAACCAGCTGGCCTCTCCCTCCGAGATGGAATCCAAGGAGATACCATCTACCAAAGGCCTCCAACTATGTTGTTCAGCGAAGAGCTTTTGGTAGAAATCCACAATGTGCTCACTAATCTCATCCTGATTTGAGGAAAGATTATCCCCAATCATAAGATTTTCTATCGAATTATACCTTCTATTAGAGTTGGCTATGGAATGAAAGAATTTAGTGCACTTGTCCCCTTCCTTTAACCAAGACACCCTCGATTTCTGTCTCCAACTTATCTCCTCCATAAGAGTACACTTCTCTAATTCTTGAATAACCTCGGCCTTCCTCGCTAATTCCTCCACATTCAAAGCCCTACTTTCTTCGTGCTCATCAAACACCCGAAGATCTTCAAGAAGAGTCCTCTTATTCCTCTCAATGTTACCAAACACCTCCTCATTCCACGTCTTCAAATTCAGCTTCAAGGCCTTGAGTTTGCTAGCAAGAACAAAACTCGGCGTACCTTGGAACTCGTAAGAGTCCCACCATTGTTTCACTAAGGCAACAAACCCTTCCTCTTTAAGCCACATATTCTCAAACCTGAAAGGCCTTTTCCCCTGGGGAATCTCCCCTAACTCAAGCATAATTGGGAAATGATCCGAGCAAAGACGTGGGAGCCTTTTCTGCCTCACCCCTGGAAACCAGGCTTCCAACTTTGGAGAAACAAGAAACCGATCAATCCTAGACCATAACGGAGGGTCTTGAGAGACCGACCAAGTACAAACACCCCCTACAAGGGGAAGGTCCATAAGCCCTTGTTCAGAAATAAAATCTGAGAAACCCATCATAGTAGAATCCAGACGAGCTCCATCCGATCTTTCACTAGGGAAACGTGTAACATTGAAATCTCCCCCAATACACCATGGCAAATTCCACCAACTAATAACGCCAGCCAACTCATCCCAAAGGAGCCTTTTATCCCTATCAATATTCGGACCATACACCCCTGCAAACGCCCACACAGAGAGATTTGCCACATTCCTGAAAGACAAAGCCAGGGTAAAATCCCCTATACAGACGTCAATCTTCTCCACCACCCTAGTATCCCACATGATTAAAATACCTCCCGAGGCCCCATTAGAATCCAAACAGCACCAATCCACATGATTTCGCCTCCATAAACTGCGAACAATGCTTCTAGACATATCTTGAATCTTGGTTTCTTGCAGACACACAACATCTGCATTCCAATCCCTAAGTAAATTACTCACCCTCAAGCGCTTATCCCTCTTATTCAACCCTCTCACATTCCAAGAGATAATGTTTATCTTCATAACACAACTACATTCCCCCTCCCTTTCCTGCTTCCCCGAATCGAGCTCCCACTTCTGGCATCATAATTCACCGAACACTCCAAATTTCTTATCTCTCTTTTACCCTTAGTGCCGCTACTAGAAGTAGATACCATCCCATTATTTCGGCGCTCCTCTTCTAGAGAGTTTAACAATGCTAACAACTGCAGCTTATGACCGGCGAACGAAATCCCCAAGATCGGATATATCTCATTGGCACACTGGATAACCCAATCTGAAAAGCCTGCTGCATCCCCTAAATTAGGACCATAGCTGTTCAAAGGCGAAGGCCCCTCTGTTCCACACACCTCTGCCCTCCCGTCTTCCTTACTCCTATCATTAACAATGACTTCACCCCCACAACTCTTAGCTACCACCTCCTGCCCAGCCTCTCTATACTCAACCAAGCCTGAACACCGGACTCCAATAATTGAAGGATCAACATCCCAAATATGCAGCCCACCAGAAATCCTAAGTTCCTGCTCTTGACCCATTCCCCCACTCTCCTGACCGCCACACCAAGGAACCACCTCACTGCCCTCACCTACTGTACCATTCATCACCAGCAACTTCTGGTGCGAAACAGTCTCCCCCCCCGCCCAAAACCACCATCCCCGGTACTCCAACAGCTCCAGAAGTCTCCCCAGACTCGGCCCACTCAACTACCTCGCCGGCAGCGACCAAACATGGCCTCTCCGGCCTTGTCTGGCTCGACCGAGACTCCCCCTTGTCCGAAATCACGACCACCGGAGCACTGAAGCACTCGCCGGCCATCTCTCACTCGCCGGCGACAACCTCCGACAGCCTCTCCGGCTTTGTCTGGCACAGAAGCACTCTCGCCGGCGTACAGCAGCTACTTCCGGCCAGACTCGCCGCTTCTCTGCCACCCTGAATCTCACCGGGACTATCACCAACAGCTCCAGATGTCTCCCCAGACTCGTCCCACTCAACTACCTCACCGGCAGCGACCAGACATGGCCCCTCCGGCCTTGTCTGGCTCGACCGAGACTCCCCCTTGTCCGAAATCACGACCACCGGAGCACTGAAGCGCTCGCCGGCCATCTCTGACTCGCCGACGACAACCTCCGACAGCCTCTCCGGCTCTGTCTGGCACAGAAGCACTCTCGCCGGCGTGCAGCAGCTCCTTCCAGTCAGACTCGCCGCTTCTCTGCCACCCGGAATCTCACCGGGACTATCACTAGGACTGTCCACTGTAGCCGGCGGTCTCTCCTCTGACCGCGTCCCTCCTGCCGCCGCCGACGACGCACCTGGGTCACCTGCCGGAGACCTTCGGCATCCCTCCTGCACGCCGATCGTGTAACACACCTCCGGCGCTCCCTTGGGTCTTGCCCCTTCTGGACCAGACTTACTTGGGCTGGACTGACCAAGACTCAGGCCCATCTTCCTGCGCCTATACACAGCCACCACCTTCTTCTTTCCCTTAAACTTTCTCTTGGGCCATTGTTCTTTCCCCTTAGACCCATCCACCCCCTCCAACTCCCTAACCTCCAAGTTAATCTTCTTGGGCTGGGCCACCCCTTGCTTGAGAGAACCCCCTCCTGCCATACCGCACACGCACGTCCCGCCAGCCCTTGTATGCCCACTCCCTTCCTCCAAATTTTTTATTAAAAAATCAAACCTCTATAGACCCACGTCGATCTCTCCCCTTAACCTGTTCAACGACTCTTTCGCATTAATGAGTTCAGATTTTACACGAAACCAGGCCTGCGCTTCGAGCCTACCTACCCCCTCCCATCCCTTCACGTGATCATCTCCAACTTCCGAAGCTGTCATCATTGCCGAGGCATTCAACATACTCGCCGGAAACTGATTTCTGCTCTCCGGCAACCTATTAACAACACCCCGAGACCCCCCTGCCTTCAGGTTGCACATTCCTTCCTGGCCAGAGAATTGGTTCCTCTTCGGTTCCTCCACGCAACCGCCATCATTCCTCACCTGAAACCTCTCCTTGTATGAACCCACCACCTGAACCGTGGGAGCAAGGTATTGTTTATTCTTCTCTGCAGCAGCCTTGGCTATCGGCTCGGAATAAGCATCAAAACAGTCGTCTGCCGGTTGCAACGACGACCCCAGCACTTCCGCGAAACTCCTCCTTCCCACCCCCTCAACCTTCTTCTTATCCATCGTGGCCTCCCTGACTTCGCACAGTGCAGACTTAGCCAAACTCACCTCCGAGATGAATCGTTCCCAACCTTGACCAGCTCGCCCTTCTGGTATAATAATCGATCCTCTTCTTTGCCTTCCATCATATTCTTCTACCGTCAGAAAACGTCCATTCCTGTTGGAGCATTTTTGCGCAATAATCCGAGGAAACCCTGCTCTGGATTGGTCCCAAAAAACCTCTGTGGTTTCCACTGCCACCAAGTCCTTCACAATGCGCCCCAACCACCTCAGCTCATCTTTCTTCAAGAAAATGGTTTTTTGTATCGTATTGCTTCTTTCAAAAATCCTCACCCCTGAGCTTTTAACCAGTAACTCAAACTTCTTGGACTCCACTGACCACTTCCTCGATTCAGCCATGACACTAACCAAACAGCTAACAAGCTAGACACCCCAACAGGTCACACGCGCCACCCACACGCCTGCCCTCAGGCGTGGGTGGATGAGAGAGAAGAGAGAGAAGTATGCATGAGAGTCTTAAATGGACTTCACTGTTGGTTTTCACAGTCACTGGCTGAACGGGATTGATTATATGGGGCAGAGTTACAGTAAAGGGGTAATTTAATCATGTTGCTCTTTGATTAGGGATGTCTAAGAATGCAATCAATTGGCAGCCAATAAATTTTCTTCCTGTAAATTTTCATTTTTGATTTGAGTTGGAGTTCTGTTCATTTTGATTGAATACATGATTGATATAAGCCAATAAGGCCTTCTCATATTAAATACTCTTCTGAAATTTATCAGTCAATGCGTGGACGAATAAGTAGTTGATTACTTTTTGTTTACTTGTTTGGTAGTCACAGAGGTGGTACTGGAATGTCTTTTATGTTTTTCAAAGCCTTGTGAAATGATATTGCTCAAGCTAATTTGCAGCTCATGATCCTTACACTTCTCAATAGCTTATGGTTTATGTACCTAAAGCTTTTAGTGCCTCTTAGGACCATTCTATCTAGGGATGCTAAGCCATTTACCACCCGCAAACATAGCATAGTTAGTTGAGGCTCTGCCTTGGGAACTAGAGATCTTAGTTTCGACTGTTCCACAGTACTAGTGCTAGTGATTTGCAACTTGATTGTATGCATATAACAATCAAAAGAAAACAAGGCCAACCTATTTACAGTTTTCTTGGTGTATAAGCTTTTCTTGTTCTAGCCTAATGTGTGTCATGTTATCTATTGTGTTAATGCTGCTTTTCTGTAAACCAAGGATTGAATAATTAAAGGCTATTCCTGACTGAGTAGTCTTTCTTCTTGTTGATGTAGTTAGAAATTTAATGTTCTTCCACTTAGTAATCAGAATTAAACTAGAATTGATGAGGAAATTTTTTTTTTCCTAAATAGGAGTATAGGAACTACACGTTCCCAGTTGCAGTTGCCATTGTTTTGTCCGGGATGTATGAAGATGACCTTGATAATGCTGATGATGTTGTGTATACTGGTCAAGGTGGACATAATTTAACTGACAATAAGAATCAGATCCAAGACCAAAAGATGGAGCGTGGAAATTTGGCGCTCAAGGTGTGTATTTTATAGCTCTCCTAAGTCCTTTGTCTATTGTTACTTGTAAAAAAAAGTGATTTTCTATTGTTACCTGCAATGGTACTTTCTGATCTGTTCTCCTTTTAACCAGAAGCTCAAAGTGATATTGTTGTCATGTTGACCAGTGAGAGTGTGTGGATCAGATCAACACACTCTCACTAGTTGTTGATCCATTCTGCTTTTATTTTTAATTTTGTTGGGTAAGTCATTCTGCTTTTAGCCCAGAAGCTCTAAGTGATATTATGAGCAAGAATCAGTTTAGCACAAGAATCAGTGAGTGTGTTGAATGCCTTCTGAATTTGAAATCATATTAGTTGACTTGTACCTGCTATGTGCTCAATGGCAGAACTGTGTGGAGCAACATGTGCCTGTTAGAGTCATTCGTGGCCATGAATCTAAAAGCAGTTACACCAGTAAAGTTTACACATACGATGGATTGTACAAGGAGAAGAGCTGAGTAGCACCGGTTGACTTGACACCCATTTCCTTTTGATGAATAACTTGACACCCATTTCCGGTAAAGTTATAAAATGTATTAAAAATTACATTTTATAGGAGTCCAAGAAGTGGAGCACAACTTGCTCTGACCTTTAGTTACTTATTTTTATGCTTTGAATGATTTGTCCATTGAAGCTAAATATTCTCCATTCTTTTAATGGTTATATTGTTTCTTGGTTGCTGTCTGAGTATTCGTCTTGTTCTCTCTGATCTCTGCAGCCAGCAGCTGGAACTCCAATAACAGGGAAAGGTGTTGTTATCTGCAAGAACCCCTCTGATCCAACTGTCGTTTTGGGGTATTTGTCTGTAGCATTTCTCATTGCTACTACTGTGGCTGGGTTTTTGTCTCTGTTTTACCCTTACAAATGAAAATCTGTTCCACAAAGTGCCTTATTTAGAAGCGCCAGTTTTGTTGTTTTCTTCAACATTGCTATGTAAGCATTCTGTTCTCAGTTCTCACTCTCCCATATTTTTTGATATTCTTATTCTGATATCTTGAAGAGACAAGCACTATTCATGCTCATTTTTCATCCTTTAACACACATGCATGCACTAAATTATTATGGGAGAGTGAATTATTAAGGAAAAGCTGCTCTTCATCTGAATCATTATCACTTTTGAATGTCAAAAGGAGGTGCAGTGCCAGAAATTATTTATAATTGAAGTTGACCAAATACCCAGAAACTGGGGTATATTTTCCAGTAGATACATGTGTGTGTGGTCGTTTAATCTTGGCGGTCCATAGGGATTGTGGTGCCAGTTTCAACAAACAATGATAGTAGGTTTTTGTTATAATATAGGCAAATGTGGGTTAAGAAAGTTTATATTGTAGCTGTTTTAATGTCTCTTTGCTGCCTGTAACTGTCAAAATCTACAGGGAAGGCACCCTTCCCCCTACTCACCAAAAATTATATAAAAGAGATGATTTGAAACCTGCCCAACGCTAGGTTGGATGAGAGGACCACCTTTTTTTATTGCTTGCCAATTTAGTTTGGTGGCAATCTTCTTGCGGGAAATCTACATTTATATGAAAAGCAGACGCTTATCTTTCATCTTTGGAGATAATTATTTCATTAATATAAACGAAAAATATACAATAGAAAAGTAAAAGGTACTGCCATTGAATTCGCTGTAATGACAACAGAACCTGACAAGGTGCTTGGACTGATGAACATGTCTCCCAGCTGATCCGCTTTTTGGATCAAACCATTGGAAAAACTAAACTTCCTAGCCTTGTTAACTGTCTTTTTCATATGTGAAATGAATTGTTTTTTACATCAATTATACCTTGAAGCCATTGAACCTATTAGCTTAACATTCCCTTTGCTCCCCATTTTACTATTAATTATTATTGAGTTATTGATTACCAATATTATTATGCATATTTACATCAAATGTTTGTGCAATAATTCTCTACTTTCTGATGGTCCGACTTGTTTCCTACCAACTAAATTAGTGTCCTGTAGACCCAACTCTTGACCAGCTCACTATTTTGGCTGTGACTGGGATTTTGACTTGATAGCCTTTGTAAGAGTCATGTTTAATGGGGGCTGGCGGGCATTTTTTCAATGATTGTCTTGGGACTGTAGATGTCTCACTTTGTTACTTCATTATATTGGAGTTAACATGTATTAGTGGGACTGTTATTGATATATGTTAGAAGTATTGTGGTTAGGAGTTAGCCGATGTATGTTACTCATACCAGTGTTCCCTGGTTCTGCGATCGATCGCACTTTGAGTGCGATCGATCGCAGTACCAGAGGGTTTTCAAGCAGGTTTTTTATATTTTGCGATCGATCGCACTCCTACTGCAATCGATCGCAAAATGTCGAAAACCTACTGGTACTGCGATCGATCGCACTCCAAGTGCGATCGATCGCAGATTATTTTTTTTAAAATTTTTTAGGACCATTAGGGTCCACTTTGTGGACGCTAATGGTTAACTATTAGCGTCCACTTTGGTTTGGACGCTAATAGTTAATTTTTAATTTTTTATTTTTTTTATTTTTTATTTTTTATTTATTTTTTTAATTTTTGAGGACCATTAGGGTCCACTTTGTGGACGCTAATGGTTAACTATCAGCGTCCACTTTAGTTTGGACGCTGATAGTTATTATTATTGTTTTTTTTTAAGGACCATTAGGGTCGACAAAGTGGACCCTAATGGTTAACTAAAAGTGGACGCTAATGCTTGCCTATTAGGGTCGACTTTCTCTTCCGTGTACATCATCTTTAGGGTCAAAACATTGTGACTTTTAGGGTCGATAAAGTGGACGCTAAAAGTGATCATTAGGGTCGACTTTTAAGTGGACCCTGATAATCAAACATTTTATCATTAGGGTCGGACTATTAGCGTCGACACCTTTAGGGTCGAAAAGTCGACGTTGTTGGCAACAGCGTCCACTTTAGGACCTTTAGGGGCGACTTTGAGTCGCCCCTAAAGACCTAATTTCTTGTAGTGAAATTGGCACGTCAGAAATTTTCCTGGCGTGTCACTTTCTGACACGTCAATAATTATTGACGTGTCAAATTTTGACACGTCAGGAAATTTAAAATTATTAAAAAATAATAATTTTTCTTTTTTTAATTTTTTCCTGGAATTTTTTTTAATTAAAAATATTTTTTTAATTCTGGAACAGTACGTCTTCTCCACTAGCTCTCCCTGATCTCTTCTTTCCTCCATTTTCACTCTCTCTCTCTCTTCTTTCCTTCATTTTCAAAAACCCAAACCCAAAAAATCAATAAAAAATCAAAAACCCAAATCAAAAAATAAACCTTATCCTTCTTCGATCTTCTTCTCTTCAAATCAAAAATCAAAAATCTCTCAAATCAAATCAAAATAAACTAAATCAGAGCTTCTTCAAATCAAAAATCTCTCTTCTTCGATCCTCTTCTCTTCTTGTTTTTTTTTGCTGCTTCGATCTCTAGCTTCTCCTTTTTTTTTTTTTTTTTTTTTTTTCTTTTCTTTTCTGCTGCTTCTCTGGATCTTCTGATCTTCTCCCATTTTTTTTCTTTTTCTTCTTCTTCCTCGATCTTCTTTTTCTCCTTTTCTTCTTCCCTCTAGAGGAGCTGGTGGCTGGCTGGATGTGCAGAGAGAAGAGCCTAGGGAGATTGAGAGAGGAGAGAGAGAGCTGAGTTTGGAAATAAAAGAAAAGGGATTAAAGAAGATGAATATATAATAGAATTATAAAGAGAAAAGAAGAGGGAAAGAAGATAGGGAAAAAGTTGAAAATCCCGCTTGTTTTTTGATATCAGGTTTCTGACGTGCTAAAATTAACACGTCAGTAATTTTTGACGTGCTAAAAATAGCACGTCAGGAATCTGACATTAAAAAAAAAAGGTGAATATATATAATATAAATAAACCTAATATAAAAAATATATATTTATTTATTTATTTCTGAAACATATAATATATATATATATATATTTAAAAGAATTCCTAACGTGCCATATTTGGCACGTCAGGAATTCCTGACGTGCTATATTTAGGGTGCACACACCGTAGTGTGCATGTACAGTATCCTACAATTTTTTTTTTCCTTCTCTCTCTGTACGCTAGCTTCTAGCTATCTTCTTCATTTTAATTTTTTTTTTTAATTCCTGTCGTGCTAGTTCAGCATGTCAGGAAGCTGTAAAAAAAAAAATTGAAATATATATAATATAAACATATTTTTTATAAATTGCTGACGTGTTAAAAATGGCACGTCAGTAATTTCTGACGTGCCATTTTTAGCATGTCAGAAATCTAACATAAAAAAAAAGGTGAATATATATAATATAAATAAACCTAATATAAAAAATATATATTTATTTATTTATTTCTGAAACATATAATATATATATTTAAAAGAATTTCTGACGTGCCATATTGCTTTCTTTTTTTTTTTATTCTTTTTTTTTTCTCTCTCTTTGCACGTAGGCTTCTATTCTTCTAATTTTTTTTTTCCTTTTCTTTTTCCTCCCCCAAGTTCCGACACACCGTAGTGTGCACGTACAATACCCTGCAATTTTTTTTTTCCTTCTCTCTCTGCACGCTAGCTTCTAGCTATCTCCTTCATTTTAATTTTTTTTAATTCCTGACGTGCTGAAACTAGCACGTCATAAATTTAATACGTGCTAGTTTCAGCACGTCAGGAAGCTGTAAAAAAAAAATTGAAATATATATAATATAAATATATTTTTTATAGATTGCTAACATGCTAAAAATGGCACGTCAGTAATTTCTGACGTGCCATTTTTAGCACGTCAGAAACCTGATATATTAAAAAAAAAAAAAATTGAATTTAAATTTCCTGACGTGTTGAATGTAACACGTCAATAAATATTGACGTGTCAAAGTGAACACGTCAAAAAAAAATTTGTTGACGTGCCAGTTTTGGCACGTCAACATTTACTGACGTGGCAAAAAAATGGTACTGTTTGCCACGTCAAAAAATGGCATTTTTTTTGTAGTGAAAGTACATCTAGTATTCTATGCACACCAATCTTTCATAGGCTATTCTCTTTTTATTTTTTATTTTATTTTTTATCTTTGACTCTTGCTCCATTTCACGAATTAATGATATATGTCTTTCTAGGGTTTTAAGTCATGGTTGCATGTTATTCTTTGGTTCCCCAATTTAGTTTTACTCATGTGATTGGAGTTCACCTCAAACCCAATGATATAATATTCATCATAACTGATTACTTGGTTTTGGTCACTGCCAATGGTGTTTCCTCTAACTTAACTACAACAAAACTTTGTGCTATTTTATCGATAATAAATTGTTATTTGATAGCTTTCTAGTTGAAATCAACTTTTTCTGTGAGAAACTTTATCCTCAAAATTCGTTATGACTAAGGGCGCTTGAAAATCCCGTTAAGCTTCATTATAATTCATGTTTTGGTGCTAATTTGATGTCACCAAATTTCCTTATGCTATTTTTTTTTCCAGCTGATAGTCTCAAGGATAGTGTCCTTTTCGACCATAGTTAAAGCATTTAATAATTTGATTCAGACATTTAGTTTTCATTGAATGTTGACCATCTTTTTGCCAACTATTTTTAGTTCCCCCTGCTTGAGAACTCACTTGCTAACCTTTTTCCACATCTTTTTATTTCTTAATATGGCGCAACTCCTTTCTCTATCTTGTCCGATCTTGGTACCGCCAAAAAGTCTCTTCCTCATTCTTCAGTGAGACCCAACCAACTGCTTGGCCAATGTTTTTTGGTTGGCTAATAAATTTTTCATCTCCTCAAGAGAACGGTTGGCCAACCTTGAACAACTGTTATAAGTCGATATTTGGGACAACCCATGGATGATAATCATTCTAATACCTTTTCATTAATGTTAATAATTGATAAGTGCTAAAATATTCATATTTTCAACCTTTAACTTGCATATTTTATTCCTTTGGTTTTACTTAATTAGGCCGTTTTAATTCCTTTTTGTGTTTTTCATACTTTTACAGGATTTCGGAAGAAAATGAAGTAAAACTAGGTGATTTGGGCTCAAAAAGAGAAGATGGAGAAATTGGAGCTCCTTGACACTGCGATCAATCGCAAGGTACTTGTGATCGAGCGCAGTACCAGAGAAGGCACCACATGAACCAAGCCAGGAGCGATCGAGCGCATGACAGAAGAAGGCTCGATCGCAGACTTGCGATCGAGCGCACACGGGCTGCGATCGAGCGCACCCATCCGCAGGAGACTTATCAAGTGGCGGCTGGATTGTCAATATTTCCATATTAGGGTTTTCCAATTCCTATTTGTAATAGGTCTCAAAACCCTACGAATTTCCTAGGTTTACTACTTTGTCTAAGACTTCTGAAGCTTATAAATAGATCATTAAGCCTCTAGAATAGATACGCTTAGAGGAGAAGAATAGGAGCTTTTTAAGTTCAAGTCTTGGGTTTATTCTTTTCCTTTATTTTATTTTATTTTATGAAGATGTTTAACTTCAACTTTATGTGTAGCTAATTTAATTAGTAGGGCTTGATTGAAGCCCTAGTTATGTTTTATTACTATTTTAATATTGGCGCCTTTGTGATGATCTTGTTGTGCTATTTAACTTGATTAATACCTTCTTGCATGAATTTCTCATATGTGTGTGCCTGATCAACATATGCGTGTAGTATGGACTAGTTAGTTAAATCAATTTGGATGACCGAGTCCTGGGTTTAACATAAGTAACAAAAGAAATCCACGCCGGGTTCTTGGGTTAATCAACATGGGGAATCAGAAGTATATGCCATACCCTAAGCCTCGTGTGTTTGTCGATTTCCATAGAACATATGCTTTCCTAAGGAACAACTTAGTATAAATCATGGTAAATCCCTTAGGAATGAAAAGAGTTAGAGTAGATGCCATGCCTAACTTGTTGCTTAAGAGAATCTTTAGCTTTAGGAGTATACGCCATGCCCTAAGGTTGACAAATATTCGATATGCATAACCTGATCAAAGCATTGACATATTGTTATATTAGCTAAATATAATTAGTGGTGGATATCAAAGCCCTACCCTTTAGTATCATCACTTCAAAAATTAATCTTTGTTTACTTTTGCTTAAGGAATTTATTTTTAAATATAAATTCAGCAATCCTCGTGGGAATGATCCTGTACTTGCACCATATACTACTATGTTGACTTTGTGCACTTGCAGGTAAAACGTACAATTATTCACATATTAATTTAGGTAGATTTTTGCAAAACAAGTTTTTGGCGCCGTTGTCGGGGATTGCAGCGAATTTTGTTTAAAAATTATTTTCCTTTAGTTTTGTTATTTTTATCTTTCAAATTTTAATTCAGTGTTAAAAAAGAAAAAAAAAATCAATCAAAAAGAATTTCTTGTTTTCCCTAACTCTTCTGTTTTCTATTTCAAGTTGCGGATTGGCATTCTATGATTGCGATCAATCGTTAGCCAAGTACGATCAAGCGCAGTGCGATCGAGCGCACCAACCTATGATCGAGCGCAGTTCCAGGGAGCATTCGGACCAGGCAGTACTGAAGCTGCCTTACTGAAGAAGTAATCCAGTTCATGCAAGGTCGTTGATCTCAAGCCTCAACCGTTCTTCCTCTCGATCTTGAAATTGAGCAGACAATTCGACAACGACCTAGAGACAAAGAAGAAGAAGAAGTTGAAATGGAAGATTTGCAAGAAAATCCAAATGGGCCATGACCCTTAGAAGCAAATCCACCACGGGTGAGGAGACCAATGTAGCAGGCATATGAGCCAACAAACCTCCATCAACCCTCTTGCATAGCATATCAACCAGAGGTGGATGGCAGCTATTATATCTCTCCCCAAATCCTAAACGCATTGACTCATTTAAGAGGCACAGCTACTGAGGATCCCAACTTGCATCTTAAGGAATTCTTTGACTTATGCAAGTTGCAGCATGTTCAAGGCCTAACTCCAGAGAGACTCAGGTTAGTCCTCTTTCCCTTTTCCTTGAAAGATAATGTTAAACTGTGGTACAATTCCTTGCCTGCAGAATCCATTCATACTTGGGAAGAATTGACCACCAAGTTTCTGAAGAGGTTTTTTCCAGCCCAGAAGACAAAAGAACTTAAAAGGGAACTTCAATTGTTCCAACAGCGAGATGGAGATTTGTTCTTTGAGGCCTGGGACCACTTCAATTCCTTACTTTTAAAGTGCCCACACCACAACATCCCTCATGATGAGCAGGTACAAATTTTCTATGAAGGATTAGATGATACTAACAAAGGGATGGTTGATTCAGCTTGTGGAGAAACACTTATGGAGAAGAGTAGTGAGGAAGCGGTGAAACTTTTTGAGACGTTGAGTGAGCATTCATAGCAATTCTGTTCAAGAGGAAGGAGGGGAATCAAAAGCAAAGGCATGTATGAAGTAAACCTCAGTGGGGGATCAACCAATCAGTTGGCTGGGGTAGAAAAGAAATTGGATATGCTCGTCAAGGCCATGACTGTTCAGAAAATCTCACCTCAGCAACAGGACACACCAATCCAGGTATGTGCTATTTGTTCCCATCTAGATCACACCACTTAGAAGTGTCCTTTATCTTTTTTTACAGAGCAAGAAGAGGTGAATTTTGTGGGACAAAACAATTATCCCCACAAGAACAACCCATACTCCAATACTTACAATCCCAGATGGCGCAACCATCTAAATTTCTCCTGGAGCAATAATCAAGGACAGCAAAAAGGGCCTCAACAAGCAAGCCAACCAACTCAAGAGCCAAAGATGAACCAATTGGAGAATCTGATACACAACCTGGTGACTTCACAATAGTAGTTCATGGCTGATCAAAAACATGTCAATACAAAGATTGAACAAGCCATACAAAAGTTGGAAGTGCAAATGGCTCAAATGGGAAAAGAGCTGAGTGAGAGGAAGCAGGGAGAATTTCCAGCTCAAACAGTACCTAACCCTGAAAATCACTAGCAGCTGAAGGCCACCACAGTTCTGAGAGGTCCTACTCCTACAAGAGCACTTGAGCCAGATTCTGAGCTCATGTGCAGCTCTTCACACTAGGAGCATTACAATCACAAGTAGACGCGGTTGAGCAGGCACAACCCTCAAGCGCATCTACTCAACACAGTGGTACTGAAGCCACTGAGTGCAGTAACATTTTCACTCTTATCTTCTTCATCTCACTTTCTTTACTTCACATATATTTCAATTATCCTTGATGCTTCATTTTTTTTAACCCTTGCTTTACTTTTATTTAATATTTCAAAAAAAAAAAAAAAAAAAAATTGTCATCCTGTTACTACGATCGATCGCAACAGGTATGCAATCGAGTGCAGTAACCGAAAGGTGGCTCGACACATTCTGTTAGTGCGATCGAGCGCACTATAGGTGCGATCGAGTGCACATGACCCACACACACACATCGCTGGCCGAATGCGATCGAGCGCACCAAGAGTGCGATCGAGCGCACTCGGATAAGAGGGCATACGACCTATTTAGGTCACTTTTTCCCCATGGCCCACAACTTCTCTCCCGGCGCCGTACAGCTTCTCTCTAACCCCCACCTCCGGCAACTCATCCTCCTCCCATTTTTCACTTAGTTTTCACCAAATCGACTACACCACCACCATCTAAGACCCTTCTTCGGCCACCTACCATCATCTTTCACCAAAAAACCACTTCATACATCCCATTCTCACCCAACCCTCAATATCTCTAAACACTCATCCAACCTCCAAATTTTTTTCAATTTTTCTTGCAATTGTGGGTGCTTATCCACCCACATTGCCTCTGTGTTGGATTGTTGTGTATTTGCAGGGAGTTTGGAGCATCCTTGGCCGTAGTTGTCTTGGTGGTCATCAGAAGTGCACACCACCTGTACGACAAAAGTCCCCAGTCGAGCTCACAATGCCTAGAGCCCGTGCTTCATCATCCAGGGGATCCAAGGCCCAAGCCATTTCTCCTCCACCCACTTTTGAGGTGCGAGAGCTGCTGTTTGAAACAACCTTCGCCATCCAAGAAGACTTTCAACACAATGAGGCGACTCAATGGGCGGTCGCCGAGTTTAAGCGAAGGGGTCTCAAGAAGCTCTTTAAACCGGTCACCTCTACCACCTACCGAAAGCTGGTCGTTGAATTCTACGCCAAGGTTTCCCATGACTGTGACAACTCGACCGCTCTCTCCTCAAAAGTACGAGTGCAAATTGTTCATGGGACGAGAGTCGACATAGTCACAGCCTTGCAGTGCAATGATGAGCATCCTCCAGAAATTGTAAATCTTACAGAGCAACCCCCCGATATTTTGTGGTGGAAATCATTGAAGATATGTGTCAAGGACTTTATGCGGATGTCCACCGCAATGTTGGCAGCCGGTCCAAGCTACCTCGAAGGTTGTGGTTTGTGGATTCCATCCTACACCGAAATGCTTTCCCCTTGGGACACAAAACTCAAAGGCGTGATCAATTGCTTCAAACTCTCAACGCCTTTCACAAGGATGCATGGTACTCCATTCCCAACATCATTTGGAACCAAATCCATAAATTTTGGAATGGAGTGCACATTGGGGGAGCCGAGCCCACACATTCATGGGGATTGCCTTTCCCCTATTTGATCACATACATTCTGCGAAAAAAGGGCATTAAGGGCACCGCAGCTGATGAGCCAGTCACCACTACTCCATTATTTGGCATTCGCCAATGGAACAAGTGCTGCTCCCATATGCCCTGGGCACCTTTAGAGGAAGAGGAAGAGGCAGATGAGGTCGAGCCAATGACTGAAGATGAACCGACAGCTGAGCCAGTAGATGAAGATGAGTAGGAGACCTCAATTAACGTTTGAGCCATCCAACACCGATCCCCTTGTGAACAAATGGACGGTCTTCAGAGAGAGCTAGCTGATCAAAGAATGGAGGCTAGGGAAGATAAGGTTGCCATGGACAAACGCTTAGCTGCCCTAGAAGAATTGATGCGGTCCATCCTCAACCGATTACCACCACCATCTGGAGCATCCACTTCTAGGCAACACTGAGAGGGGACCATCATCAGGCTGAAGACGCAAAACTTAGCGCTCATGGGAGGCACCCCATAGCATATCCTTTTATTTTATGTTTGCTTTATTTGATTTATATTTTGTTGTGTTAGTAATTTTTGTGTTATGTCGTTTCTTTTCCATTCTGTTACTGCGATCGATCGCACCACACATGCGATCGAGTGCAGGTCTCCATATATTAGACTACCGCACTCTGTTAGTGCGATCGAACGCACAACATGTGCGCTCGTGCGTGCTCGAGCGTACTCGGCAGCATCCCATAGTTATTTTTTTTTTATTTTGTTCTGTTCAAATTTTATTTCGTTTTAAGTTTTGTTCCTTTTTACTTGTTTGTGTGTTTTCTATTTTGTAGGGACAAGTGTGCTTCAAATCAAGTTTGGGGGTATGCTTTGAGCCATGCTTTCCAAAACTATGTCGACCATCTCCCGGGTACATTATTTCCTTTACTTAGACACATTGGGGACAATGTGTCATTTAAGTTTGGGGGTATGGGCACACATGTTTACACACACTTTGTCCCAATTTCATGTTATTTGTTTTGTGAGTTATTTGTTTATGTTTTTTTAAAATAAAAATAAATAAATAAAAAATAATTTTTTTTTTGCATGTTCATGTTGATCCTAAAATTTTAGGTTGATCTGAAGGAATTGTGGCTTGAATTCATCAGTAAGCTTAAAATTTTGAACACATGATCTGATGAGTGAATCTGCTAGTTGATTACTTGTTTAGGATAGTTGAAAAATCACATGTCTGATTTGATCACACAAGCACATTAGCACATAATTTGTGAGGTATGACATGAGGTCTGATATGTGTGTTTCTGCATCTTGGATGAAATTGGATGACTTATTGGATGACACCGTGGCATATATAGTGATAGAAAAAAAAAAAAAGAATAAATAAATGATCATTGAAAGCTTTTCACTGAGTAACTGGGCCTCTTGCCTCAAAGCATTGAGTGTTCACGTGAAAAGGTGAAAAATTTAGATTTGATCAATGTCATGGTTAGTTGGTTTTGTAGCCTTTTTGACTCGAGTTAGTAGGTCCTTAGGGGTGTCTCTACACCTAATGCCCTAAAACCACTTGGTTTGGGAGTCATTGACTTAACACTCGTTACAAGGGTCAATTAGAAAGCTTAAGAGAACCAACATTGCACAACCTGACAAAAAAAAAAAAAAAAAGAGAAGAAAAGAAATATGCCATTGTTGTCATTCTAATAGGAATTTCAGTGAATTCTGAGATAAGGCGACATTGCATATTGGAAAGATTTTGAAGCCTCATAATTTTGTACTAGTTCACTGTACACAATTTTTGAACTTGTGATGATTTAGCATGTCCTTCGTAAGTAATTGCACTTTGAGATTCCAAGTCATTGTGAAGATGGAGTTCATCTTTTTAAGCTTGCTAATGAATGAAAATCATGATCTTGAAGTGATGCTTAAACTTTTGGGAATAACATGAACTCTTGCATAATGTTTGTGGGTAACATTTCTGGAAAACCCTCACGAGACTTCACTCGTCCACTAGGGAAATCCTAGTGGTTTAAAAGGCTTGTTGCATACGTTAAATGCAATCGTACATCCCACGAAAGATGGATTTATCTCTTGTTTTCTGTTTTTCCATTCTTGTTTGTAATTTTGTATTGTTAAGGGACAAGCAATATGTAAGTTTAGGGGTGTGATAAGTGCTAAAATACTCATATTTTTAGCCCTTAACTTGTATATTTTATTCCTTTGGTTTTACTTAATTAGGCCGTTTTAATTCCTTTTTGTGTTTTTCATACTTTTACAGGCTTTTGAAAGAAAATGAAGTAAAACTAGGTGATTTGGGCTCAAAAAGAGAAGATGGAGAAATTGGAGCTCCTTGACACTGCGATCAATCGTAGGGTACCTGCGATCGAGCACAGTACCAGAGAAGACACCGCACGAACCAAGCCAAGAGCGATCGAGCGCATGACAGAAGAAGGCTCGATCGTAGACCTGCGATCGAGCGAACAAGGGCTGCGATCGAGCGCACCCGTGCACAGGAGACTTATCAAGTAGTGGCTGGATTGACAATATTTCCATATTAGGGTTTTCAAATTCCAATTTATAATAGGTCTCAAAACCCTACGAATTCCCTTGGTTTACTACTTTGTTTAGGACTTCTAAAGCCTATAAATAGACCCTTAAGCCTCTAGAATAGATACGCTTAGAGGAGAAGAATAGGAGCTCTTCAAGTTTAAGTCTCGGGTTTATTCTTTTCCTTTCTTTTATTTTATTTTATGAAGATGTTTAACATCAACTTTATGTGTGGCTAATTTAATTGGTAGGGCTTGATTGAAGCCCTAGTTATGTTTTGTTAATATTTTAATATTGGCGCCTTTATGATGATCTAGTTAACTTGATTAATACCTGCTTGCATGAATTCCTCATATGTGTGTGCCTGATCAACATATGCATGTGGTATGGACTAGTTAGTTAAATCAATTTGGATGGCTGAGTTCTGGGTTTAACATAAGTAACAAAAGAAATCCACGCCGGGTTCTTGGGTTAATCAACATGGGGAACCGGGAGTATATGCCATGCCCTAGGCCTCGTGTGTTTGTCGATTTTCATAGAACATATGCTTTCCTAAGGAACAACTTAGTATAAATCATGCTAAATCCCTTAGGAATGAAAAGAGTTAGAGTAGATGCCATGCCTAACTTGTTTCTTAGAGAAATCTATAGCTTTAGGAGTATACGCCATGCCCTAAGGTTGACAAACATTAGATATGGATAACCTGATCAAAGCATTGGCATATTGTTATATTAGCTAAATATAATTAGTGGTGGATATCAAAGCCCTACCCTTTATTATCATCACTTCAAAAATCAATCTTTGTTTGCTTTTGGTTAAGGAATCTATTTTTAAATATAAATTCAGCAATCCTCGTGTGAATGATCCTGTACTTGTACCATATACTACTATGTTGACCTTGTGCATTTGCAGGTAAAACCTACAATTATTCACCTATTAATTTAGGTAGATTTTTGCACAACAATAATAGGATCTAAGTCAAATATTTCACAACAAAGATATTTCATGTTTGTATAATATTAATTAATTGTGAGCTCTTATTGGGCTGTGAATATTAAATCCCTCTTCAGAAGTTGAAGTTGCATATAATTTTTCTTTGAAAAACGAGTGACTTAGTATATCCCATGTTTGTTTATATGTGATCGCTTTTTGAATTTGCATCAACATCTTATTCGTAATTGTTATCTTAATCGTAAGTAGAAATTTACTAGCTTTAATCATTCACTTTTGAAGTCCGTTGACATGATTTGTAGGAGGTGTATAGTGTCACTACAACAAATAATTTCCTAAAGATAGTGCCCCTACAAATATGACTTCATGCATGTTTGCGACATGCTATAATTATAATTATTAAGCTTCTCCATTGTAGCCAAAAATTGGAGATTTGTCATTGTAACTTAGAGTAATCCTATATGGTCCAATGTAAACTTGGTCAAAACGAACAAGATTCACAATCCTAGATTGTGCATGAAAAGCATCTCTTCATGTGGTGCATTTGAATGGTCTGTGATCGCTTGGCTTCACAATCACTAACTATACTATTTGGCCCTAATACCAAATTTTGGAATCAAACATGTAAAGACAAGCAAAGGATAACACAATAAAATATGAAATTTATGTTAAAAGTTCATTAGTACAAAAGGATGATACAAGTGTATCACAAAAAACATATTAACGAGCACACATTTTTTCTTTCTTAAGCTATAACACAAAACCCTTTCCCTGTTGAGTAATGATGTACACAATACTCACAGTTGACACACAACACACACTTTCTCTCTCTCTCTCTCTCTCTCTCACTCTCACACACACACCACTCACCCACACATACATACGACACCAATTATGTCCTAGATTTTACACTTTTTCTTGAGCTACGTTTTTCACGCACTAATTTTATGTAAGTTAACAAATGGAATACTCTCATATTTCATGTAGTGCTAGTAAGTTTCTTTATGAACTCACTTTCAGCAATGATGTAATATATCAGAACTTTTAAGTGGAATAACATTATACATACATATAAAACTTAATGCCATTATATAACTTATCTTAACATTGGTTTACAAAACTCAAAAGATGCTTGGATTGCTTGTGTTTGAAATGCAATTATGTTCTTTCCTAAAACCCTTTTGAGCTTAAATGACAGGGGAGTCAGTGTTAAGCAACTGTGCTAGTTTGTGGTGATTATATGGGTTTTTGTGGTGCTCATACTCACTCAAAGCTATACTGCGAGTTTGATGTCACTCTTAACAGTTCAACAACTGCAACCAACTGTTACTGATTTCAAATAGCTTATTAAGAATCCAGAGTATGTCGGATACCAAGAAGGTTCTTTTGTTGTTGGAATCCTAAAAGAAATGAACTTCGACACAAGTAAACTTTGGCAATATAATTCTACAGATCAATGTGATGAACTTTTATCCATTGGAAGTGCAAATGGCGATATAGCTGCTGCTTTTGATGAAATCCCATACATGAAGCTTTTTTTGGGACAATATTGCTCAAAATATACCATGGTTGCATCAATATACAAAACTGATGGCTTTGGCTTTGTAAGCTCTCATTTCTTATGTTTGTGTGTTTCTGTATATATGTATGCATGCATGTAGTTTATCATGCATATTCTTTTTTATTTATATGACTTGCAGGCCTTCCCAAGAGGTTCCCCTCTTGTTGCTGATGTTTCTAGGGCAATCTTAAATGTGACCGAGGGAGAGAAAATGAAAGAGATTGAAAAGGCATGGCTTGGGATGGAAACCAATTGTCTAGATTCCAACACCCAAGTTTGTTCTAATAGTCTCAGCCTCGCAAGCTTTTGGGGCCTATTCCTCATTGCCGGTGTTGCTTCCTTATTAGCCCTCATCATCTCCTTGGGCATGTTCCTTTACAATGAGAGGTGGCAAATCTTGATGCCTTTGGATAGAAAAGGATCATTAGGGAGAAGAATTCAGCATACATTGAGAATCTTTGACAGAAAAGACCTTAGCTCGCATACTTTTAGAAGGAGAGCTCTTGGAGACAAAAGTGGGATTGACGGTGTTCACGTTATAGGCGCAAGTGAACTCCCACCAAATGCTAACTGCCCACCAATCCCATCAAGCGATTCAACATGTGTCATAGGAGATCCCGAAACGCCTTCTCGAGAATACGCAGATCTCATTAGTCCAAGGGGTCAAGTGTCTGAACCAGCAGGAGATATTGAGCAAATTGTCCACCCAAATCAAGAGGGACCATGAATCCCAGAAATAGATCACAAAATCAATTAATATATCTGCATTTTCCGTCTAACATGGCAATGACAAAGCCATATGATGTTATTATTATTATTGTTATAAATGTAGTTTTTAAATGTATTGTATGTAAATAGTTGTAGCTCTCCAAATAAATCTTTTTATACAACATTTGTTTGGAATAAAACGTTGATAAATCTTTTTACAAATAAATCTTCTTTACAAAGAATTGTAAATCCTGACATTAATTTAGCTGGCACATTTATAAAATACCAACAAAATTTAAATTTTCTGACGAAAGTAAGTGTGCCAGGAAAAATCCTGCCACATGGGTGTTTTGTACAAACTCTCCCTTTTACACGTCAGAAATTTGTATTACCTCTTAGTTTTTTCTCTTTTCTAAGGACTTAGATTTTAGACTTCGATCTTTAGAATATTGTAGAGTTCATTTTAGACTTTCATCTTCTTACTCTTCTCTTCTCAGTAATGTGTAACTCTCTCATCAGCTATCTCTGAAATTCACAGGATTTTCTTTTTTTCTTACTTAGTTTAGAAATGTAATTTTTAGTAGTTAAATTATGCTTTTTATTTTAAATAATTTGTCTTTGATTTTGTGACCCTCCGGAGAGTCACAAAGTGACCCACTATGACCCACCGGCGGGTCACTTAGGGTCACAATGACCCATCACTAGGTCACAAGCCACCGTAGGGTCACCAAGTGACCCACAATAGGTCACAAAGTGACGCACTGGAGGGTCGGTGGGTCACTGGTGGCCTTTGTGACCCATCACTCGACCCACCGGTTGGTCACAATGGGTCACAAGTGGTCGTGGGTCATTTTAGTTATTAAAAAAAATTTGTTTTTATTTATGCACGTCAAAAGTCTTAGATGATTTCGTCACCACTGCGTCGGTCAGAAACAACCATTGGATCCAAGGCTCATATAACACACCCACACACATTTGACCATAAAATCAAGTATATGTAGTAAGCTTGATGTAGATTGGAAAGCTAAGGTTTCCATGAAGAAGAGCGATGATTAGGGAGAAACTCGCACTTGACGAGTTCTACTAAAAAAGTCATATCTAGAGTTTCAGATCTTGGATTGGAGCAATTTTTATGGTGTTGGAAAGCTAACTCAAAGATCTACAAAGTCATGTGTCACGAGAGTTTGTTAATTTCGATGTTTACTAGATCCAAAAGGACATCCGTTCGCAGCCCGTTTGCAAGCCGTATGCACAACAATATGTTATTTTCAGTTTTTCATTGTTTTATGCACTTTTCTTTCAGTTTTAGGAGGGTCCATTTGAACGGGGATTTATCCCGTCCGGATGGGCATCGTAGGATTACAATTCCGATTCTAATTCGCATTTTTACTAGGTTTGGAGTTTTGGGGCTAAAAATACATGCTTATAGCCTCTAGAAATGTAGATTTGGTTTATATGTGAGTTTTTATCAATAAGAAGTCTCAGAGTTGAGTTTCTACCTTATTTTCCTTCAAACCCTAGATTGGCTCTAGCATTTTGAGAAGATTTGTTAGATCTTTGATAGTCTCAAGGTCTAGAAGTATTTATCTTTTTCCTTAATGTTGTTATTCACTACAGGCCACTAAGTGACGCTACATCAGTTGGTATCAAAACCCAAGTTACTTTCCATGAATAGGAAGGGCAACCATTGTGCAGACATGAACAAAGTGCACGTGCGCACGGAGGCAGCTTGTAAGGAGCAACCGGCGATTCATTTGCGGCACATGGAGGAGAGGTTTGGTGGTCTAACCAAGTGGAAGAAGAAGCGTGCATGCACCCAACACAAGGTCCCTACCGATCATTTTGCTGACATGGATGGTCCGAGCGTTCGTCGTTGTCAACCAAGACCATGGTACACGGGGGTGGGAGACAAATTTATCGTGGAGGGTGAACCTGTAAATCCGTATGCAGGGTGTAGAGTGCAAAAGAAATTTTGAACGGCACAAGCCCATGCTATATCACGGGACGTAGACGTTAAGCTTGATACCCAAAAAGAAAAGATAGAAAAGTCTGACAAAAAGAAGGTGCCTAGGGAGGCGACAGAGATAATGAATCAATCAGCAATTCGTTGGCAATGCATGGAGGATGAGGTGGAGATCTTGTGGAAACAGATAGAGACCATCGCGACCTGATTGAGCAACATGGGTGGTCCTAAAGTTCGTCACCGTCACCCAACTCCACGCTTTGTGGATGAATGTAACGTGGTTATCGTTCATAGGGTGCAATATCAACGACGGAGAGTACGGATGGAGGTGGAGATGCCACGACAGGCCAACTTGATTGTTATTCACGACCTCAAATTCATCAACCAAACCCATATTCGGTGGAGGAGGAAAGGGAATCTGTGGATGAAGAGTTTTAGGAATCTGAGTTCCTTAATGAAGAGTTCAAGCATGAATATGCTGAAGATCCTTCACAAGGATTCGTGGATTGGGATTTCCCACCAACCTATGATGATGATGTCAGTGAGGTAGATCCGAATGAAAGACCTTTGCCATTAGACCTAGAAGAAGAGTACGAAGAAGATGGGTTTTCTCCCATGTCTAGCGGCCTTTACCCCGAGGAAGATGACACATTGGAAGAGGAAGAACCCACAGATGTTATCACAGATTATGAAGAGGTTGATGAAGACCTTACAGGTGAAGTGCCTAATTTTAGTGATGAAAAAGTAGGTTATGTTGATTTCCTTGGTGTAGACAAAATATTATCGGATTTTCATCACCATGACTCTAATGAGTTTTATGTGGATGAGCAAAATTACATATTCACAAGGGAAATAACGGCTGACCCATTCTTGAGTATCTTCATGGCACGTGGAAGGGAAAAGGAACGAGAGAAATACGACAAGCCTGAAATATTACCACATGGTGTGTGGAGCCTTCATGACAATCATCAAGGTATGTCGATGATGAAGAGCATCACGTTTATTGTGGGGTATTGCCTTGTCTTGATTTTGAGGAAGGGCGAATGGAATGAGTTGACAGGGCACCTGAATGACCGTGGTAAGAACTAGCCGAATTTGAGGATGAATTCTCCCCAATAGGGAGAAAATGATGTAGGGTGGACATTAATCCCTACGAACTTTAATGTTGAGGATGCGAATTCGAAGATGAATTCTCGTCAACCTGAGGAGGATGATGTAGACTGGAAAGCTAAGGATTCCATAAAGAAGAGCGATGATTAGGGAGAAACTCACACCTGACAAGTTATACTCAAAATTCCATATCTATAGTTTCAAACCTCATAATGGAGAAATCTTTACGGCGTTGGCAAGCTAACTCAAAGAACTACAAAGTCATGTTTCATGAGAGTTTGCTAATTCTGATGTTTACTAGGTCAAAAGGATGTCCATTCGTAGCCCATTCGCAAGCAGTTCGAACGGCTATATGTTATTTTCAGTTTTCATTGTTTTACGCACTTTCCTTTTAGTTTTAGGAGGGTCCGTCTGAACGGGAGTTTGTCCCATCTGGATGAGAACCATAGGATTACAATTTTGATTCTAATTCATAGTTTTATTAGGTTTAGGAGTCTTGAGGCTATAAATACATGCTTATAGCCTCCAAAAACGTAAATTTGGTTTATATGTGAGTTTTTATCAATAAGAAGTCTCAGAGTTGAGTTTCTTCCTTATTTTCTTTCAAACCCTAGATCAGATCTAGTGTTTTGAGAAGATTTCTTTGATCTTTGATAGTCTTAAGGTCTAGAAGTATTTATCCCGCTCCTTATTATTGTGATTTGTTGTAGCCCACTAAGTTACGCTGCATGAAAGCCCATGGTGGTTATGCCGCACGTATTGGTATACCTTGTCATATGATGCATCTCATTAATCGATTATTAAGAAAATTAACATGTTACAGAAAAGGTAAATATGCTCATATCATACGTGTCCTTAGTCATGTTTTTAAGAAAAACAGTCGTAAGTATTTACTTACCTCGTACGCTCGCTTGAGTTCTCCGACATACCAAATCTCTGCTATAACGAAACATGATTATCGTTATACCCAGTACCACAGGATCTACACATAAGGTCCTAATTGAATACGTCTAACTAAAAGATTCCCTACTTTTACACATTCTGGGCTCTAGTCGAACGTTCTGTCCAAGGAGCGAACATTCGAACTTGGGGGCAAAAGTTCGGCCAGAATAGTAAAAGAACGTTCGAGCAGAAGCCAAAATGCATGCTTGGGTTTCTACCCTCAAGTTACCATGCTACAAACTACACCCTACGCTCTAGGCAAGTTCATGCAAACATAGTGAAACATGATATTATGAAAACTAAAGAAAACAATGAGTATTTCTAAAACATTTGAAAACCCATTTTTTCATCTAAGGAGAAATGGTACACAAGCATAACATGGCATCTTTAAAACTTGAAGAAAAACAAGAACACAACAACATAACATGAATGCTGGGTGAATGGACAAGAGTTTACCTTGAAGGTGGCAACAACCCTTAAAACCTTGTTTGCCTTGAAGGTGGCAACAACCCCCAAAACCTTCTCCTTCCCTCTCAAGAAAATCTACTCTCACTCTAGGGTTGATATGTCAGGTGTAAGGGGAGCCTTAGGGACGAAGGGAAGGTATTTATAGGGGTAGGAATGCGTGCTACCTTCTGCAAAGGTGGACAATAGGTTAAAAATGCTTTTCAGACTGTCACCGAACGTTCGATGTACTATTAAACAATGGTTTTAGGGTTGTAGATAGAACGTTTGGTCAATACCCAGTGGTCAAATTTTGGTCAACGGACGTTCAGTGTGGTCTCCTGCCGAATGTTCGCACTAAGGACGTGGTCGAACGCTCGGTGGTCCCCTACTGAATGTTTGGCCAGAAAGTTATGGTTGGGTTTTTAGGGCTATTTTCCAAATGAAGGTTTGATTAGGGGATAAGAAACTTCTTTGAAGGTTGTAAAAATGTTCTATACGCTCAAGTGAATAGTTGCATTCCAATAAATCATTCTATGGTAATTTGGGGCATCACAAAGGCTGAGTAGATGAGGCTTGTAGAAGAAAAGAATAAGAAAAGAAACCCTATACATTTTTAGGTCTTAAGTGTATATATATATATAATGTAATATAATAAACTGGTTACCGGTTACCTGGTTATTAATGGGGTTCTTAAATTCCTATAATCGGCCAGTAACTACAACTGGCCTAAGCGGTTATGCGTGGTTAGCGATTGTAAGCCATTATTAGTAGTTAGTGGTTAATAATCGGCCTGCTTGTACACCCCTACCTCTAATGAACCACTCCTAGCAAACGAACTCAAAATATGCCTCAACATGGATGCCTTATTCCAATCCTTTGGCCTCTAGAGCCCCAATCCTCCTTCTCTCTTACTAACACAAACGTAATTCTATCCAACCTTTAGTCCAAATTTGACAGACTCAGAAGTAAAACAAAGAAATCTGTGAAGTTTTTGTTCTAAAAGATTGATAATCTGTTTATGGAGAATAAAAGTACAAGACCAATACATCTGCACACTATATAGAACAGATGTGACTAGTTAAAGTCTGCCAGCAAACTTGAGTTTCTTTGAGAACCAGGAGTTTATGGGAGAAGCTACCTTCTCAAGCAACACACCACAATGCTCAGCAGATAGTTTCCTGGAGATTAGGGGACTCCCAAGTATTGAACAAGGAAAGGAGCTTCATTTATTTGCCAACAATCAAGCGGAAGTCACTTCCCCAGTTGTTGCATCCACATTAATATCAGTGGAGCTAACTTCATCTTTTGAATATTGCAACTTACTATGTGGTTGTGGTTGAGTCTGTTGGCCGACAGATGCCTACCTTGAGCGTGTCAAGGAGGATTTTACAAAGAAATTATGGTGGAGGTGAAGTTGCGACAGCAGTTTCCAATAGCCTTAACAAGGAGTTTGGGAGATCTTTTCTTCTAAGTTTTCTTTTTTTTTTTTTTTTTTTTTTGCTTTTAATGTATATTTTATACGCTGTAAAATGGGAAGTTCATTTTGTTATCATAAATTAGTTTAATGCCAAAAATTTGGTCCTGATGATGTAGACCCTAATTGAAGGAGCAGATGCATTATTGTGTAGATCATCTAGAGGACATCAACAAGCTGGCTAAAGTAAAAGCTTAGGTTTCAGAAGTCAAAGGAGTATACTACAAAATCAGGTTTGAGCAGCTGATCTTGTAGTAAAATATCAAAATCAATAAGGAACAAAATATTTCTCTTTATATTTCTTTTTATATTTCTTCTTTAGCCCCCACAGCTTAAAGAAGCAAATATCAATAAGGAACGTTCTTTATATTTCTCTTCCTAGCTTATCAATCAAGGCATTGACTTTTCAAGTCCCTCAGCTCTCAAATTCAACCTTTCAAGTCACTCTTCTGTATTACACTGGCGGAAGTATACATATTTTTTTCATAGGTTGCTTGCCAAGAGAAGATATTTCATGGAGTGTCACCATCGAGCATATTGACAATGAGACACTTCCATTTTGATTTTCCACAGATACAGGGTGGCACACGATATCATGATTCAGATTTTGCTGCCAAGGTAAACGGCGATAATCACGTATATAGTTTGATTTGGTCAAGGTAAACGACAAATATTGGAATATTTTTTTTATGTAATGCTTGTCTTCCATTTTTTTATGTCAAATATTGGTACAATTAAACTAGTCTTTTAGAGATTAGGGGACTCCCAAGTACTATCACCTCTAAAATCTAGTCAATTTATAATTTCTTTAAAATCATTCATAAAGTCTAATTTCACTTAGTACGTAAGTAAACAATGATCACCCACTCTATGTGGACTACTCATCTAGCTTTCCAATATATATAGGATCGGGATATTACTCTTTGCAACGTGTTAGAATGTGAAGGAAGCCTATGTAATTGTGACCAAATTTTCTAAACATAGAGGTAGAAGACAAATCCAACTTTTTGTTGATCTGAATAAAGAAGACTTTGGAAAGCTTTCAGAGTTTGCTAGTTGTTTATGCCAGAGAGAACAAAGTAATAAAATAATCCGGTTTTTGGTTGGACGGTCATCTTCAAGTGAATCCAAATCTTTCTTAATATTCTTTATTAGCAATCGACTTTCTCACATTAAACAAAATTATTAATGGGCATTACTTGTTCACAACAATAATTCTTTATTAATTAGCATGTGCTTAGCAAACATAGTAATAATTCTATAATCATGAGTCCTCATCTGAAGAATGTATCCAAGCTGTAAGCATAATCTCTTCAAATTGCATATGCATTATACTATTGTATAATGCAATATTAAATAAAATTTACCATGCATTAATTGTTTCCGCTATAAAATTTTTAAGTAAAGGATGAAGAAAAATGAGAGGTTTTTTTGTTAATGTTTTGACTTTTTTGAATAGAAAGGAGAAGAAAAATGAGAGGCTTATAAAACAACCCATTTATATTTTATCTTTTATAGTTAGGTCTGAATACTCTAAACCTCTGAAATACCTGAAATAAAAAAAGGAAAAATCAAAAAATCAAAATATAAAAATATAAAAGGAAAAAATCACATTTAATTCTTAAACTGAAATACCTGGCACCGTTTAGCTTATCCTTATTTTTCAGTACTTGTCCATAAAAAAAAATACTCATATTTTTAAAATTATTATTGTTTTGGGAAAAGTCTACATAACCCCCTCAAACGACCACTGAATTGACAATGTCCCTCCAAACTACCAAAAATTGTCAATATTCCCCCCAATGACGAAATTACCCTTAGTAAATTTTTTTTTAAAAAAACTAAAACTAAAACTTCTAGAAAAAAACTAAAACTAACAAAAAAAAAAAAAAATCCAAACGTTGGCCAATTTTTTTTTTTTTTTTTTTTTAAAATCAATTTTATAAGAAAAAAATTAAAAAAAATTTCGATTCTTTTTTTTTTATATATAAAAATTGAAAAATTTCGTTTTTTTTTTAATTTTTATTTTTGTTTTATAATTTTATTTAAATAAAAATTTACGTTTTAAAAAAATAAAATTTTCGTTTAATAAAATGAAATTTTTTGTTTTTTAAAACTAAATAAAAAAATTGTTTTTTTTTTTAAATAAAAATTTCCGTTTTAAAAAAAATTAAGATTTTTGTTTAAAAAAATTGTTTTTTTAAAAAATATTATTTTTAAATTAAAATTTTTTGTTTTTTTTTTTAAAAAAAAATCATTTTTTTTTAATTTATAGGGGTATTTTTGTCATATTTAAAAATCTATAGGGGCATTTTTGTCTTATTGCTAGTCTTGGAGGGATATTGACAATGTTTTGGTAGTTTGGAGGGGACATTGTTACAATTGAAAGTTTGGGAGAGACATTGTCAATTAGGTGGTAGTTTGAGGGAGGTAGATAGACTTTACCCTATTTTTTTTTTTTTTCATTTTTTCTTTCAAAAATCAATACCTTTATATGATCACATCAATACATTTTTATTACTAAATTAAAAAAACTCACTACAAAACCATTTGCTAAAGAAACCAAATATTTGAATCTTCTTATATGCAAAATTTTGAAACCCCCAACGGCCCAACGTCATGATGTCAGAACTCAGAATCAACTTACGACACTTGACTAATTGAGCCCACGACGAAAAAGACAGCAGTGTCGCTTTATTTTATTTATTTATTTTTGAGGTAGACGGTACATATTGTTGTTGGTATTTTTGGTAATCGCTTAAAATTTATCTACAACCTTTGTCATTGTAGATAGCGTTGACAATGATGCAGTAGTACTTGTTTTTTTATGAAGCGACAATAATTATATAAGTACTAGCTGGCTTTCATTTTATTCGCTAACTGCATGTTCTTACTTTTGAACTCCTACCTCTCTAAATATATATATATATATATATATATATATATATATATATAGGAGTTGTTGTGAGTTAAGGCCAATCAAGCTTCCAAGATATTCAAACATAATCATGAAGATGAATAGTACCATATTTGGTTTTTCTCTTTTCTTGTTCATTATTGTTTCAGAAAGGATGTTTTTGGGCAATGCACAAAACACGACAGTCCCAGTTGATGTGGGTGTGGTTCTTGACATGGATACATGGAATGGAAAGATGGGGTGGAGTTGCATAAATATGGCTCTTTCTGACTTCTATTCCTCTCATCCTTACTACAAGACTAGGCTCAGGCTTAACATCAGGGACTCCAAAAGCGATGTTGTGAAAGCAGCTGCTGCAGGTTCTCTCTCTCTCTCTCTCTCTCTCTGTGTTTTATTTATCATTCCGAACAGGAGTTAAGGTCATTATACGTAATAAACGACAGTTCTTGTTTTCATTTTTTCCTTCACTTCCTCCAATACCATATACAAGATTTAACAATTCGTTTTGGTTAAACTTAAGATTGTATATGCGGATGCAATTATTTGCAATATTCACAGCCGCATCGACAAAATGCGGATATTATTTTTAGATATCCACATCCATATCCACACGATTATTATCGGCTATCTATATATTAGTTAATGGGCATATTTTAGTCTTTGGGTCCTAGTTAAGGCATATTTTAAACAATTTTGATAATAATTTGGGCCAATTTTTAGTGTTTTGGGTTTTTTTTAATTTTTTTAAGCTTTCATGTTTTAAAAAGTATATTGATTTCACATTACTTTTTCCTTGTTGCCCAAGTGATCACCGTGAAAGGAAAAAACCTAAAACAATGTAAATATAACCTATATCTAATCTAAAATGACGTCGTTTTAGTGAAATTATTATATATATATAGGGTATGCGGATACAGTTTTTAAGTTCTATTTGCATTTGCATATGTGGATGCAGATAGTGATTTTTGCTAACCACATCTGCATCCACATGTGCAGATATCAGATAACGTACAGTTGGGGGCGGTTAATATTCGCCCTATGTACACCCCTAGTTATACTATCTAGCATTTTATAACGGGAAAGAGCTTAGGTGGTCTACTATATATTATTATAATAACTAGCTAATTTATAAATGTTTGATTCTTGTTGAAATTGATCTAATTAGGAGGCATTGGTACGTGGAATAGCTATTCTATTAGAAAAATAAATAGCTATTCTTAAAAATATGAGAATGTGAAATGAAATAGTTGTTCCTATTTCTCATTTTAGTGACAATTAATGCATATGCTCTCAATGGAACAAACCCAAATTACAAAAATACCAATATTGTTTTTATAAAAAAAATTGAGGCTTTGTTTGTTTAAGAAGTCGGATCCCCAAAATTTTATTCTTCTTGGAAATATAGTCCGTTTCTAAAGGAATTAACTATTCCTCTCATTTTTTTTACAGGAATAGTCATTCCTCAATTTAAGCAATAACATTCTCATAAGAATGGCTATTCCAAGGCTAAAAATCTTACCAAAATATGAAATAACTATTTTATTGCATTAGTTTAATCCTTGGACCAAACATACCCTTAGAATTTTTATTATGTGGACGCAATTGGCAACATCTGACTGGGCTATTGTTAACATAAAGACAAAAGACCAAACTATGAAAAAGGCTTTTGTACTTCTAATTGTGTCAAAATGTATATAGTGGTAAGGCATATTTATAATGCATATATACTAACGGAAAAATATACAATATACAATATAGCTTATTAAAGAATTAAATGCGGGGGAATATTAACTGTTTGCATCCGCTATTCGTAACTATCCGCATGCACATACAGATAAAGATGTAGTTAGCAAAAATTACTATTCACATTTTAGGGTATTCAGATGCATCTGTATACCCTTTATATATAATATATATTTTTTATATATTAAGAAATTCACTAAAACAACGTCATTTTGTATAAGTTATGTTTACATTGTTTTAGGTTTTCTTTTCATAGTTCAATAATTCACTTCACCAGTTCACTGTGACGCTTCCAGAGCCAAAAGCCACCATCTTCTTTCTCTCGCCTCTCATCTCTGATTTTCTCATATCACATTGCAACATTTACTATCCTTTTATGCTCATTAAATTATAGATAAAAAACATACGAGTGTTTATTGTGAGCATTGATTTCTACAAATATTGTAAGGTCATATCCATCATCCCCTTTTTTTCTTAGTTTTACATATTTTCGGTGTTACATTATATTTTCAAAACATTAAGGTTTAAAAGTATTTAAAACAAGCCCAAAACACTAAAAACTTGTCCAAATTATTTTCAAAATCGTTTGAAATTTGCTTTAATAAAGACTCAAAAAACTAAAACAGGCCCAAAAGACCCATTACCTAATATGAGGATAGCAAATAATAACCGCAATAACTACATTGATGTCATTAGTAAAAATATGATGTAGATGTGGATATCTAAAAGTGATATCCACATTTTGCGGATGGATGATGTCGTATGAAATGATAGTTGATCTTGTTGGGAGATAAAGCAGTTATAGTGTTTTTACCAAGAGTACATTAATATATATATAGTTGAACATAACTCCAGCCAAAAAGCCTAAGCTAATAGGCTAAAGTCCACTTAGGTATATTAAGCACTATTTTCTTTTATATTTTCTCAATGTGGGACACAACACATACAAGTACACTCACAACAATTTCCCTCTCACTTGTGAGTTTCTTCACATTGACCCAACTCCCCCTCGCTTGTGAGTCTTTTTACATTTCCAAGAGTGCCTCATGTCAAGAGTTGTGGATGGAGACACAACTCTAAACTCGACGCGTTCAGACACTCGTCCTAGGAAGGTAACCATAGTTCTGATACCATTTGTTGGGAGATAAAGCGGTTATAGAGTTTTTACCAAGAGTACATTAATATACATAGTTGAACACAAGTCTAGCTTAAAAGCCTAAGTTAATGGGCTAAGGTCCACTTAGGTATATTAAGCGCTTTTTTCTTTTATATTTTCTCAATGTGGAACACAACACTCATAAGTGATACCCATGTCATGCAAGAGTGGTAGCAACCAAACAAGTTTTCTAGAGGTGGTGTCAATAAGTGTGTAATAATTAGCTTTAATCCTAGATTTGACAACTAATATAGAATCACTTTTATCTCAACTTTACCAAAATAGAAAGGCCACACATGCTCCCAATTGTACACTCCATGATGTGGGAGTAAAAAAATACTATTAGATTGAAAATACAATAGTGATCCATCCAAAATCAAATATTGATTTTCACTGTCACATCAAGGAGTGTGCACTTGAGAGTGTAAGAGTGAGAGTGTGTGTAGTATTTCTCTAATAAAATATTTATTTGTGATGGTTTCAAAAAACAGCAAAACATCTTCATTTTTTTTTTTGGGTATGAAAATAACTTTTCAGAGACAAGTGCCAACCTTAAGGTGAATACTGAATACATATGAAAACTTTCAATTTCCTAAAAACTAAATTAGAGGGTAGATTGTTATGATGAAGAGTAAATAAAAGATTGAGTTGATGTTTTCTATCACATATCATTACATTAAATTTCTAATCTTTTTGATTGCTTATCATGACCACTGCACTTCACCAATTATGCATTGATGTAATGATGGTTACTAGATGGCCGATCATTTAGAGTTCCATTTGACATTTAATCAAATTTCTCCATGTTTTTGAAACACAGCTCTATACCTGATAAAAAAGGTAGAAGCACAAGCCATCATAGGGCCACAAAACTCAATGCAGGCCAACTTTGTCATTAATCTTGGGAAGAAAGCTCAGGTGCCCATCATATCATTCTCAGCAACAAGCCCTTCTCTTATTTCCCTTCGGAGTCCATACTTTTTTCAAATCGCTCAAAATGACTCATCTCAAGTAAAAGCAATAAGCACAATTATTCAAGCTTTTGGATGGAGAGAAGTTGTGCCAATCTATGTAGACAATACTTATGGGGAAGGTATAATGCCCTACTTGATTGATGCCTTGCAAGAGATTGATGCTCGTGTCCCCTATCGAAGTGTCATTTCTCTATCAACCACGGATGACCAGATTGGTCAAGAACTTTACAAGTTAATGACGATGCAAACAAGAGTCTTCATCGTGCACATGTCACGCAATCTTAGTTCTCGACTCTTCATCAAGGCAAAAGAGATTGGAATGATGAGAGAAGGTTATGTATGGATCATTACCAATGGGATAGCAAATTCAATTAGTTCAATAGATGCTTCAGTCATGGACTCAATGCAAGGGGTATTGGGTATAAAGACTTATGTTCCAAAAACGAAAGAGCTTGAAAATTTTACAATTCAATGGAAAAGGAAATTCCATGAGGACAATCCAAACATTACTAATGTTGAACTTGGTGTTGTCGGCCTATGGGCTTATGATACTGCTTTCGCACTAGCTAGGGCAGTCGAGAAAGTTGGGTTCACAAATATTGGCATTGAAAAGACAAATGTTTCAAGTAACTTAACTGATCTCGAAACTATTAAGGTCTCTCAAAATGGCCTGAAACTTCGTGAAGCATTATTGGGTGTAAGATTTACAGGCCTTGCTGGAGCGTTTAGCCTTGTTAATGGGCAACTACAATCAAAAATGTTTGAGGTAATTAATGTGAATGGTAATGGAGAAAGGGAGATTGCATTATGGACTCCAGAAAACGGATTGGTAAGGAAATTGAACTCAGTGAACACAAGCACATATTCCACTTCGAAGAACAATCTAGGGCCTATTATATGGCCGGGTGATTCAAGCTCTATCCCCAAAGGTTGGGAGATTCCAACAAACGGAAAGAAGCTACGAATAGGAGTTCCAGTGAAGCATGGTTTTAGTGAATTTGTTAAGGTGATGCCTGATCTTAACACTAACACAACAAAGGTCACTGGGTACTGCATAGATGTCTTCAATGCTGTAATGGAAACATTGCCATACAGTGTTAGTTACGAATTCATTCCCTTTGCAAAGCCCGATGGTGGAAGCGCCGGTAGTTATAACGATTTGGTCTACCAAGTATTTCTTGGGGTCGGTAAAAATGATCTTACTATTTTTTTCAACTAAGATAACATTATTTTCTTTGTTCTTTTCCCTCCTAAATGCACTTTTTATCTTAACAAGGCACTTATATTCATATAAATGATGGAAGCAAATACTTTTTTTTACAGAACTTTGATGCTGTGGTAGGAGATACAACAATCATAGCGAATAGGTCTAACTTTGTGGACTTCGCATTGCCATACACAGAATCTGGAGTATCAATGGTCGTGCCAATCAAAGACAGCAGGCCGAAAAATGCATGGGTGTTCTTGAAGCCTTTAACTTGGGACCTTTGGATGACAAGCGGTTGTTTCTTTGTCTTCATCGGCTTTGTGGTATGGGTTCTTGAGCACCGAATAAATGACGATTTTCGTGGGCCTCCTTCACATCAAATTGGGACAAGCTTATGGTATGCCTTCTCCACCATGGTTTTTGCACATCGTAAGTTCCCTTTATCGTATTTAATTTATTCTTATATAATACTCTCGAGCAATTCAAATACATAACTAGTTTCAGAAACTTGTATGCCCATTACAACTTTAACACCTATTTATTGTAGAAACCAGAAAGAATGAAATTTCCATTCTTCTAGAATAATTCACTACTTATATATATATATATATATATATATATATATATATATATATATAAGTATTGCTTTCATTCTCTACTATAATCTCTCTCAAAAAAAAAAAAAGTTTTGTAATGGCCAACTTGTTTATGTGGTATTAGATTGAGTCAAGGAAAATAATAGGTAAATAAAATATGATTAATTAGGATATTGGAGTCATTAATATAAATTCCTAAGGTGAGTATATAGGGGATAAAAAGTCAATTAGTAGTTTAATAGTTGAATCAAACTTGGAGAGGCCCAAAAAGGATAACATGTATGATAAAATAAGAAATTTCTATTAAGAACTCAATAGTACACAAGAATCATACAAGTGTATCACATTCACACCAAACATTAAAAAAAAAAAAAAAATTCTCAATTACCACTACAAAACATTTTCTTTTAGGCTATGACACATGCAACACCCTTTCTCTCTTGATTTGTGACACAATACACACAAACAACACACAACAGACTCTTTCTATCGTACTCTAACACACGCATAGCATAAACACTCACAAAGTACTCTCACACTTACCACACCTCTCAGCACTCATGCATTAATGGCATCACACTCTTTCTTGAGCTATGTTTTTCACACACACACACACTAATATACATAGCCCATGCTTCTTTATATAGTAGTCTATGTTAGCATGCTTTTCTGGACTTTCCAACTACTCCTTGGGTCGACTTTCTAAACTAGCTATGAGCTATTAGGAAGAGACGTGAGAAAAAGACAGGCAGTGGAATGTGGCAAGAGGTGAAGGAAAGGAAAGGGAGAATGATGTGGAGAAAGAAGAGCAATATTGATAAGGAAAGCAAACTCATTGGAAGGGAAGGACGGTGTTGGGCTGTGAGATGCGGTTGTTGGAGTACAGATGAAGTTGAGGGAAAATTTTGGAGAGAGAGATGTGGAGCTGCCATTAATCAACACTCCCCCTCATCGTGCAGTGACTCGTCGATATAATAACTTATGTAGGAAATCGTTCTTCACATCCATTCTCCATAGCTTCTATAATTTACTAGTTGCCAATACTAGCAAAACAAACTAAAGTATTCTTGACTACAAGACTAAAAGATTTTATCAAAATACAATCCATATTGTTGAGAGAATCCCAAAGCCACTCACAACATCTTATACCTCTTACCTAATCCATGTTGACAAGTCTTCACTTTATCAACTCATTGGTATGAAATAGGTGTAACATCCTTTGATTTTGGATGCAAGTACTTCTTCTTCCATCACTTTCCTTGATGTTGGACTTTTAGTTTTTTTTTTTTTTTTTTTTTTGTCAAATTCAATATTGTCTTTCTCTTTTTATTCTTTAATATTATAAAGTACCTCATAAAGTGTTGTATGCACATCAATCTTCCATGTGCTATTTCTTCTTCCTATCTTTGACTTTTGCTCTATTTCACCAATTAATGAAATATGTCCCTCAATGGTTTGAGGACATGATTGCATGATAATTTTTGGTTCCCCCAATTTACTTTTACTTATGTGATTGGAATTCAATTCGAAGGCAATGATCTAGTCTTCTTCATAATTGACTACTTTGGGTTTGGTCATCGGCAATGGTGTTTCCTCCAACTTTACTACAATAGTACTTTTTGCTGTTTCAAAGATGATAAATTGTTGTTTGATACTTTCCTAGTTGAAATCAGCTTCTTCTTATGAGAAAACTCATCCTCAAAATTCGTTATGACAAAGGACGCTTGAAAATCCCATTAAGCTTCATTATAGTACATGTCTTGGTGACCATTCAATGTCACCAAATTTCCTTTCATGAAATATTTCTTAAGTTGATAGTCTCATGCATAGTGTCGTATTCGACCACATTTACAGCAATTAATAATTTGATTCAGACATTTAGTTTACCTTGAATGTTGACAATCTCTTTGCCGATTATTTTGAGTTTCCCCTTATTGATAATTCTTTTGCTGGCCCTTTTACTCGTCTTTTTCTTTTTAAAATATGGTGCATCTCTATCCTCTAGGTCAACCTATCTTGGTACCACTAAAAGGTGTATTCTTTGTTCTTTAGTGCTACCCAAACCCATTGCTTGGCCAAATTTTTTGGTTGGCTAATAAATTTTCCATCTACTCAAGAGAACAACTGGCCAACCTTTGACATTCTTTGTAGAAGGTGATATTACAACCATTAATCTCCCAAGGATCTTGCCCCTGCAAATATGACTTCATGTATGTCTGCGACATGTTATAATTATAAGTATTAAGCTTCTCCATTGCACCAAAAAATTGGAGATTTTTCATAGTAACTTGATGTGATCCTACACACTACCACGTAAACTTGGTCTTAAATTAACATGCTTCACAATCTTTGATTATGCACAAAAAGAATCTCCTCACATGGTGCATTGTAATGGTCCCTAACTACTTAGCTTTACAATCCCTGGCACTTCTTAGACGATCTCACAAATAGAACTTCAATATGGGTCCCGTCCATCTACCTCCCACAATCCAAGACTAAGCCGAAAGAAGAATCTTACGGACATAACTTCCAATCCAGTTCATAGTTTTCTAGCTTCAATACCAAATTGTTGAATCAAATACGGAAAGACCAAAAAGGATAACACAATAAAATAAGATTTTTTTTTTCAAAAAAAAGTAATCAGTACATTAGGATTATACAAGTGTATCACAAAAAACACAAAAAACTTTTTAATTACAAGCACACATTTTCTCTCTCTTAGGATGTAATACAAAATCCTTTCTCTCTTGAGTAATCTCAAACACAACACTCAAAGTTGACACACAACACACACACTTTCTTTCCTCTGTGACGTACACAACACAAATGCTCATACACACACACTCACTCGCCATACCTTTCACCACTCACTGATACATACATACAACATTCATATCTGAAGCTGACATAACAAAAGATGTCAAATGCGACATTCATATCTGAATCTGACATAACAAAAGATGTCAAATGTGACATTCATATTTGAAGCTGACATAACAAAAGCCAGCACATCAAAAGCAGAGGCCTCCTACAGACCTCATAGATTAATGTTGATCTATTATTGTTATTGATTATTGTAGATATTTTTGGTTGTTGAATTATTTCACTTGATTAATTGTTGATTGTATAGTGAGGCCAAAGCTCTATAAGTTAAGGCCTTTCTCACGTGCCTAGCTCATACGGTTGTTTTCATGGCTAGACAAGTATACTTGGATCATGCAACTATGTTCTTTTCTAAAACCCTTTTGAGTTTAATTTACAGGGGAGCCAGTGTTAAGCAACTGCTCTAGGTTTGTGGTGATTGTATGGGTTTTTGTGGTGCTCATACTCACTCAAAGCTACACTGCGAGTTTGACTTCACTCTTAACAGTTCAACAGTTGCAACCAACCGTTACTGATGTCAACAAGCTTATAAAGAATCGGGAGTTTGTCGGATACCAGGAAGGTTCTTTTGTTTTTGGAATCCTAAAAGAAATGAACTTCGACACAAGTAAGCTTCGGCAATATAATTCTACAAATCAATGTGATGAACTTTTGTCCAATGGAAGTGCAAATGGCGGAATTAGTGCTGCTTTTGATGAAATCCCTTACATGAAGCTTTTTCTGGGACAATATTGTTCAAAGTATACCATGGTTGCATCAATATACAAAACTGATGGCTTTGGCTTCGTAAGCTCTCTCATTTCTTACATGTGTGTTTATGTAGGTATGCATGCATGCATGTAGTTTCTCACATAGTTTCTTCTTCTTCTTTATATTTTTATTTTTATTTTTTATGACTTGTAGGTCTTCCCAAGAGGTTCCCCTCTTGTTGGTGATGTTTCAAGGGCAATCTTAAATGTGACCGAAGGAGAGAAAATGAAAAAGATTGAAAATGAATGGCTTGGGATAGAAACCAATTGTCCAGACTCTAACAACCAGGTTTCTTCTAATAGTCTGAGTCTTGCTAGCTTTTGGGGATTATTCCTTATTGTCGGTGTTGCTTCCTCGTTGGCCCTCATTGTCTCCATGGGCATGTTCCTTTATGAAGAGTGGCAGGAAATCTTGAGGCGCTTTTCTGCACAAGTCTCATTAGGGAGAAGAATTCGCCATACATTGAAAATATTTGATGAAAGAAAATTTAGGTCTCATACTTTTAGAAGGAGAGATCTTGAAGACAGAAGTAGCATTAATGTTGTTCGTGGTATAGACGCAAGTGAACCGTCACCAAACATTAATTGCCCACCAACTCCATCAAGCCATTCAACAGGCGTCTTAGGGGATTCAGGAACGCCTTCTCGAGAATACACAGATCTCAATCCAGAGGGTCAAATGCCTCAACCACTAGGTCAAGAATCTCAACCACCACCAGCTATCGAGCTAATTGGCCACCCAAATCGAGAGGAATCAGGAATCCAAGAAGTAGTTCACGAAAGCAGTTAATATATATGTATTTTCAGTCTAACATGGCAATGAAATAACACTTGATGGAATATTTTAACAATTAATCTATTCCTTTTCCATAGCATGTATAAACCAAATATGAGAATCACATACCTCTATTAATTTCGAGACAAGCTTCCAATATCTACTATAGGAATCTCCTATAGATGTCCTAAGATACAAAAGAATACAGTGTTTTGTGTGCTTATGTGTGAGAGACTATTACTCTCAACCATAATTTTTGCATATTGACTGAATGAAGTCTAATGGGACAACTGAACTTATGCATAGGGCGAGAGTAAATGACTTTCTAATGTGTCCACAAAAATTTTCCCATCCGAGTATGGGTCTAAAACTAAACAAATGACTATACTAGTCCAACTAAAAGGTATAAATCCAACAATCTCTCATTTATTTGGACAGTATGAGTCATTTAACCATAAAACAAACACAAATGAGTATTCCAAAGCACAGCCTGATTCAAATATGTTTGCAAGTAACAATTTAAGATAGATCAATAAGATGCATGGCATATAATAATTACTTACACTCATGTGATCTAGGCAAATAAAATGCAAGTATAAGGCACAAATAACACAAATAATGATCACTATATATTCACATGAAGCCCACTTCGAGTAATACTCAATGTATCATCAAGACTATCACACAATGTCTTGTATCATAACACCAATGCCACAGTTAACAAAAATTTGTGCAAAACAATATATTGCAACACAAAATACTCACGTATACGCAAAGGCACATAATTCCCAGTAAATCAATAAAACAAAAGAATCTAACAACCCCATATGAGTCGTATGCACTTGAAACACTATAAGCGGCAAACCCTTGGTTAGTGGGTCCGCCAACATATGTTTTGTTGGAGTATGTACAAAACATATGTAAGATTTAGCTAACTTTCTCTCTAACAACAAATATTTTATGTTAATATGTTTGGATCACAAGGAGCTCCTAGTATTCTAAGAGAAAGAAACTATTGTAGAATTAATACAAAATATCTCCAATAGCATTACAATGACATCTAGAATAACCAACCCAAAGAAACAAACTTTGCAGTCATATATCTTGACACCTAGCCTTACAACAAGCTACACACTTTGTTTCCATAGTTGAGGAAGCTATAGGTGTTTGTATGAAATTTTGCCTCAAAACAGTTCCTCCTACAATCGTAAATAAACAATTTGGATAACCAAAATATTCGACATCACAATATGCAACTACATCAAGAATTTTGATTTATCGATACATTTCCATGAATCCTTGTAGAATAGAGCTATATTGAGGGTGTCGAACCTTAAGGACTGCATTGATGTTGTTATTAAGCTTGTTAGGACTAATTTTAACTTAATTCAAAGAAGATTGATTTGTTTTTGTTTATAAACTAAATTCATAAAAGTAAAAGCAAAAGTAGATTGTGATGAGAGGAAGAATAGGGGATAAACATAACTTATCTTTGGTTAGTACGAATGGTCTACCTAAATTATACTAAACTAGGGTGTAGACCGATTTGTCTACCCTAGCCATTGCCTAACAAACCCTCTTGATCATGTGTTAATTAAAACCATTGTATAACAATCATTCATATAATCACAGAAAATACGAATGATTGAGTTACATTAAGATAAAAAACTTTCTAAGATCAATTTCATAATGATTGAATATAAACTTTAAAATCAATTCTTTAAGTAATACAACCATCATGCGTATAGAAAAATCCTAAATTGAAATACAATCAAACCATTTTTACTTGGAAAGGGTTACATCAACACCCTATTACATAATTAGTTGCTCATGGCAATGCTGGGATGGCCTTCTGCCATGTTCATCTGCTCTTCAACTCTTCAAACCTCTAAGAAGATATTTATATGAATGCTCTCTAAAACTAAGCACACCCTTCTTGAAAGGTTTGGGGCCTATTTACAGGGTTTAAAATAAACCCTAGGAGCCATTGGAGTCCTAGAAATGCTGGATTTCCGCCCCCTAGTCAAAATAGGAGAACTAAACTTGTTTCCATATCAATTCTGCGTCTCTATCCAGCAAGTCAGTGTGAGTGCGCTCGAGCTCACTTTTTCAACATCTCAAAAAGTCATGTTTTAAGCCCAAAATCAATGGAATTTGCTTGCATCTTCATATAAAACCTAAAAACATTAAAACAACATAAAATCAAACACTTAACAACGATAAGGAATTAACATATGCGAGTTAAGAGGCTTGAATGTGCAACATTTGGCGCTTATCATACACCAATAATATAATCATATGACGTTTTGTTAAACTTGAGTACACATCAAGCTACCCACAACTAATGCCAATGGGATTGTTTGGGCCTAGTGAGACTTAGAAGGTATTACCTTTCGTAATATGTACATTTCCAGGAGAGATAAGTGAGAATCATCAAGGACTGAGGATGTCACAATAAATTTATGATGCATGTAAAATAGAAACATGCATTCATTAAAGTCCTCATGCACCTAATGGTAAGATTTTCATCTTACACACATGCTAGAGTATGCAATACACAATGCACTCTTTTGCATAATTTTTATCTCAAATTTATGTTAGAGCCTGCAATACTCAATGGACACTTACGCACTTTTTTTTTTTACTCTCAAATTCATGCTAGAGCCTACAACACTCAATAGACTCTTACGGATGATGAAGCAATAATTAAGTACAAAGACTTAAAATGACAAACTCTTGATAGGATTAGACTGGGCCACCAAGCACAAAGTATCTAACTATATTCTTCATTGTCGAAAGTATCCTACCAAATAATGATTCACCGATAAAGTAAACAAATTATCCATATGGATCTTAGTAAATGTGTTATGGTTCACAAATAAAAACCCAATTTTTTTTGCCATTAATATCCAATAAAACTCGATAATTTATCATGATTAGTCCTACAATATGTGGGTACGTAACCACACAAAATAATCGGTTTTTGGTGGACAACATTATCCGCATTTAACCAAAAGTTAATTTATCTCAAAATGGATATCATAATAAATTTACTTGGTGTTGTACCAAATACCCACCTAAATTAATAGGCAAATACTTAGCACGTTTTAACTCGCAAGTGCATGAAATCCAACCGTAGTATAGTTGGGCAAATACAAGATCATCCCACGAGGATTGTTAATTTTATTTTGATTTGATTTTCCCTAATTAAATTGCCAAATTGTTCCAGATTTGCAATGGTGAAAAGATATAAAGATAATGAAGAGGTTATGGTTTTGATATCCACCACAAATCATGCTAATTAAGAAAATATTAGATCAAAGTTCCAATCACATGGTATTTTAATGTTTGTCAATCTAAGAGTATGGTATCTACACCTTAAATTATTGATCTCCCTAAGCAACGAATTAGGTATGGTATCTACTCTAATTCTTTTCTTCCCTAAAGGATTTAGTATGGTATCTACTAAGTTGTTCTTTAGGGAAACATAATTCTATGGAGATCGACAAACGCATGAATCCTAGGGCATGGTATCTACTCTTAGTTTCCATGTTGATTAAGCCAAGAACCCATGATGAGGTTCTTTTGTCACTTTATTAAGCCCAAGATTCGGTCATCTAAATTCACTTAATTAACGGATTCCAATCACAAGCAAATAATGGTGAGGCACATTCACAATGGGAATTCAAACATAGGCATAATCAATTAAAATAACCACTTATGATTGAAACAAAGACACTAATATTAAACTTAAAAAGACATGATTAGGGTTTCAATCTAGCCCTAACAATTGTTTAGTTACACATAATGAAACTAAAACTAAAAAAAAAAAAAAAAAAAAAAAAAAGGGGAAAGAAGAAATCAGAAAACTCTTCTTGAAGTAGCCTCCAAATTCTCCTCTCTGGAATTCTCTATTTTCTAAGAGGCCTAGAGGTCTATTTATAGGCTTTAGAAAGACCTAAAAACCCTAAAAAACCTAAAAAAAATTGGAGAACGAAACCCTAGTCCAATTAGGGTTGGGAAAACCTAGTCTTAAGTGAAAAATAAGTCTTTCCTCATCTGGGTCGTCCGAGTGTGCTCGATCGCCATGCCTTGGGCTCGATCACAGCTTGCGCTCGATCGCTCCTCTATTGGCGCTCGAGCCTAAGTGTGGTGTGCTCCATTTGAACTTCAAATTTTCCCAAAATTGGCCCTTGGTGCCCAAAACTTCCAAAAATGCTTCCTTTTCCTTCAAACACCTAAAAATAGACAAAAATAGGAAAATGAAGTAAAACAACATAAAATAGCACAATTAAAGGATTAACACACATAAATTAAGGCGGTAAGATATGTATATTTTAGCCCTTATCACTTGGTTCAACTTCAATCAGAAGATAACATAAATAAAAATTTTGACTCCAATCAAAATTGTTAGGTTTTTACTGTTGGCAAATTTAGCGTCAAAACATAGTTGGTATAGGGTTAAGTTGGTGAAAAAGTTGATTCAAGACATGTCTATTAAAGTTTGTGTATATTGTCAATATTGACCTAGTTGGACTAAAATAGTGATAACTTTTGACTCCAAGCTTCGATTGAAGAAAAATAGATGGCGTTGGACAGATGACTCAAAATGCTACAACGTTTTATTTCATGACAATTTTTCAATTCCAAAGTTTACTAGGTCAAAATAGGCTGCGAATAAAAGTCAAAAAATCTGCACGTTTTGGGAACCAACTTTGTGATTTTATGGCTATTTTCTCAAGTCTATTTAAAAGCATTTGGAGCAAGAATTTTGTAAAGATTGGAGGAAATATTTCCAGGGAAAAAGAAGCTATTCCTTCTTGTGCTAAGAGAGAAAACTTATGCTTTTATGCTTTCAATTACTCATCTTTTAGAGTCTTTGTAGTAAACCACAATCATTCATCAACAACAACTGAAACCTATCAAAGTTCCAGTGAAGGAGATCAAGTAGAATAATTTTTTCAGACATTCTGAGATGGGCTACTACTGTAGAAGTCAAGTGGGTCAATTGTCTTATGCATGAGAGTGTTAGCTACAAAGGTTTTGTATGAGTGAGCTTCTTGTAATCCTTATTCTTCTATAGTAGATTGATTTCCTGGGTTTGGCTTCCCCGGAGTGGTTTTACTTCTGAAGAGTTTTTCAAAAGGTTTCTACTTTATCACCAGAATCTCTATGTTGATTGATTTATCACTTTTCATATATTTGGTGATTGTTTGTGTAGTTAATAATTTTTACATTCGACGTTAATTGGTAAACAACTATTCAACCCCCCTTGTAGCTATTATTTAGAGTCTTTTTATATTTTCAATTGGTATTAGAGTAGGTTCACTCCGTTTGGATTAAATTCCTAAGTGAGACTCTTGACTTCTTTTGCTATGAATACTTCTTAGCCCCTTACCATGAATTCTGATGATGAGGATGACCTCCAAATAACCTATAACAAGCTCTTTAAGAAATTTGTTAAATTGACCAAAATCTATAAAATTTCCCTTAAAAAACTTAATGATGTTGAGCATGAAGAATAGTTATTGGTTACTAAATTATCTGAATCACATGCCTTAATTGGCTCTTTGAAATCTGAAAATAGTATGCTTGTCGAAAGAATACATCACTTGAGAATGATTTGAAAGACTTTAAGGAAGTCTCACATAGACTTTCTGGTGATAATCTAGAAAACTTATTTTGTGTTCAACTGTTTATAACAAGCTTAATATGATTATTGATAACTTGGGTACCTCTTCTTCATATACTGCTAATTCTGAAAGAAAGCCTTTGTCTGTTAAGCATGTGAAAGTTGAAGAACTCAAGGCCAATATAATTTGCTTGGATAAGGGCAAAACTTCTTGCATGAATAGCTCTGTGAAGCCTGAATCCAAGGCTCATTCAAGGAAACAAAAAGCTAAATTTGTTCCTATATGCCATCATTGTAGGATTGTTGGCCACATTAGCCCAAATTGTTGTCAGTTGAAATCCCAAGGACCTTGGAATAAGAAGGATGCTCCTACGAAAGAAAAAGGTGGTGTAGAGTTATGTATATTGAGATTTAAGTCTACGTGTTTCCCTCCTCATAGGAGACAAGTTTCTCTGAAATTTGTCTATACCTGCCATCATTGTGGCAAAATTAGTCATACCCAACCTAACTGTTTTAAGTTGAAACCCCGTGAGCATAAAAGTGAGAATTCCTATTATAGGAAAAGTTATAAGGGGCTGAACAACAGGATGAGGGTGGTGTTGACTAGGTTAGAGGAGTTGGACAAGTGTCATAAATATACACCTAGTGTTGTTAGGAAGGTTGATACCATTCGACCTTTGAGGGGGAGTGGTAATGGACTCACCAAGAGTTAGATGGTCATATAACATGCCGAGAATTGGTTGTCTTGCATATCCAGTCATCTTGTAGAGCATGTAGCGTTCATTGCATTGCATTTGTTTTTTAGTTCTTCATATGCATTGAATTGAGTTCGTACAATTTTATTTTTTTAAGAAAAATTAATTTTTTTTTTTTTTCCTTTTTAGGTTCCCCTTTCATGTTTTTGCCCTTGTATAGTGGATGCTAGTATATCATATCGGATCCCCATATAGATAATCCCTAACATATTGGTATACCACCACAAGGCATAGTAACATACCGGCTGCACCATCATACTTGCATCCCATTACAAGGTAACTATAGTTCATACCAAAGATCAATTATCGAGTAACTGTAATGCATACCGACACCCCATTACAAGGTAGCTATAACTTATATCAAAAGAAATGTTACTGAGTAATCTGTAATGCAAACCGACTCCATATTGAGGGTAATCGTAACTCATACCGAAACCCTTAGTCGGTAACCATAAATGTCATACTGTAACACCCTAGTGAAATTAATTAACTGATAATCAATTCCATAGTTGGCCTCATAGCCTTATTCCATAAGGAATAAGACTCAGGCATCTCTTCCTCTCCGAAGAGAGTCTTCACTAGAAGACTTTTCACTTATAAATAGAGATAGCTGTAAATTTAAGTCCACAATCATCGAAAAACCAGAGTGAAACTAAGGCATCAGAACATAAATGGTATCTCTAAGTGTTACGATCAAACAAAAGTCATCAACATAACATAAAGATTACAAACTGAATCTAGGAGTAAATGACAAGAAGTTCAAAGTCTAGATTTAAGAAGGTAAAGGATATAAACAATCTTTTTCATATCCTGATGGGTAGCCCCATCAATGTCCAACATATCCTTCAGCCACACGAAATCCAACTCCTCAAGAATGATCCTAATTATATGCCTCCAGGGATCCATCAACAATTAAACTATTTATAAAATAACATATGTTTCATAGGTGAAAAATAATACAAGTATAGGTCCACAATTAGTGAGTAATATTACATATGATGTACATGTTATTACATGATGAACTCAATATTTATAAATCACATGCAGTAATGTAAGGATATAGTTCATCATTTGACAGAATCATCATAAATGCAATATATATATATATATATATATATATATATATATATATATATATGTTGTAATAAGAGAATTATGTCATAGTTCAAAACCATATGGTCTACCTGAGATATCAACCCCTTTCCGGTAGGGTTGGCATTGTCCCGAGGGACTCCTAGTACAATATTGTTGCCATGAATATTGTTAGTTTTAAATTGGCTCATTCGGTGTTTAAACTGTAATCAGCTGAAAATGACTTTGTAGCATGAAGAATTTAGTCATTTCTGAACAACCTAAAGTTGTGTCCAGACACAAATTCTAGAGAGTTCATTTTGCAAGCCGTGCCCAGACAATAAAATTTCATTTTCTAAGAAAGTTTTTGTGGGGTTTTGCACAATTATGAAGGGAAAGTTAAATAGGGCAAACAATCTGGTGAAGAAACACAATTTTGTGCATGGAGTCAAAAAGGTTTGGGTAAGGAAGGAAGACATCATCCGTCCGGTGAGGGGGAGTGGTAGTGCTATCACCTAGACTTAGGTGATTACATGACATACGTAGGATTGCATATCTTGCTCATCATTCACATCCTAGTGCATGTAATTTTGTGTGCATAACTTCTTAGTTTCACATGTTTTATGTTTGTATATAGCATCTTGTTATGTTCATAGTTTTACATTATATACAAGTATGCTTTGAGAATTCTACTCTATGTCACAATCACAAAGGACTTCACTAGAAATTCATGTGTTGTGATATTAGAAAAGTGTATGGATGAAATGTTGTGTGAGGACCACCAAGTTTTTTTTCTACATGCCGATCTTATGTCCACACACATGTGATGATTAGTGAAGGCCTAGAAAATAGTTTTTAAACCAAATCATACTCTATAGAGGACCTATATGATATGATGAAAGTTTAAGACTAGAACATGTTTGTGTTAGTGCTTATTGAATTCTCATCTCATACATGTATCGTACATTGTTTAGGACTTTTGTTTTACATGTATTGATCTTTGTTTTTATTTCGTATAACTATTTTTGTTTTGATATATATATATATATATATATATATATATATATATATATATATGGGAAAGTTGTTGGTGTTGTGTGGCACCTTGAGTTCTTAAGACAATATATTCTTTAAATGCTCTTCAAATGCTTTTGAGATATCCTCTTAACTTATGTGCCTTGGGAATACACTTATCATGCTTGGGTTGATTATCTTTATAATGAACTGTTATTTGACTACTCAAGTGATGTGCAAATTATTGACCTAAATTAATAGGTAAATAATTGTACGTTTTACCTGCAAGTGCACAAGGTCAACATGGTAGTATAGGGTGCAAGTACAGGATCATTCCCACGAGGATTGGTAAATTATATTTAGAAGTAAATTCCTATTTAATTAAAAGATAAAATTCAATTTTCACGATTGAATTCAATAAAATAAAAGAAAAACAAAAACTAAAAAGGATTAGGGTTTTGATATCCACCACTAATTATATTAAGCTAATATATCAATATGCCAATGCTTTGATCAAGTTATGTTTATCTAATGTTTACCAACCTAAGGGCATGGTGTATATTCCTGAAGCTATTGATTTCCCTAAGCAACGAGTTAGGCATGGTATATACTCTAACTCTTTTCTTCCCTAAAGGATTTAACATGGTATATACTAAGTTATTCTTTAGAAAAGCATATGTTCTACGAAAATCGACAAACACACGAGGCCTAGGGCATGGTATATACTCCCGGTTCTCAATGTTGATTAACCCAAGAATCCGGCGTGGATATCTCTGGTTACTTATGTTAAACCCAGGACTCGGTCATCCAAATTGATCTAACTAACTAGTCCATACCACATGTACATGTTGATCAAGCACACACATATGAGGAATTCATGAATGCAGGTATTAATCAAGTTAAATAGCACAACAAGATCATCACAAAGGAGCCAATATTGAAATATTAACAAAACATAACTAGGGCTTCAATCTAGCCCTAAATAAAATATAAACTACATAATAAAGAGAAAAGGTGGAAGAGAAGAAAAACCCAAACTCCTTTTGATGCAGCCTTCAGTTCATTTCCAGAGCTTGTTCCTCTTTCTCCACACCTATGCCTAGAACCTAAGAGGTTTATTTATAGGCTTTAGAAGTCTTTGTTATACAAGTAAACTTAGAAAACTCGGAGTTTTAAGTCCAAGTCCAATTAGGATAAAGAAAACCTAAGTCCAAATCGGAATAGGATTCGCCCAGAATTGCGGTCCTAACTTGCGGCGTGATTTTGGCCTTGCGACGCTCTGGATTGGGAAAATTGTATTTCACAATTATTTGTATCCCTTTGAGGTAGCTTTCCAATGCTGCTTGAATCACCTCAATCGGATATCTGAGCTGAAAGTTATGGTCAAAATACCGAGACATGCTCAGAATCCAATTTTTCATCCAATCCGATTTGACTTCAATGTGAGAAATTCCAAATTGATCCTTTCCTCTATTTGATTAAACTTAACCATGATTGGATAAGCTCAACCATATCTTCTAGGTCTTCCCAATTTGCCCTTTAAGCTTGTAATTCTTCCAGAAACGCTTTCTTTTCTTCCAAAAGCCTAAAAAACAAAGAAAATACAAAAAAGGAAGTAAAATGGCCTAATTAACCAAAACCGAAGGATTAAAACATGCAAGTTAAGAGCTGAAAATATGAATATTTTAGTACTTATCATCAAGCATATGTTATTGTGGCACATCTCATTCATGCTAATTCTATGCAGTTAAGCTTCAAAAAGGAATGTAAATCCATATCAATTTGTTGTAATGGACAAACCATATGCATAGAATAGAGTTTCTTGTAGGTTAAATTGACCAAATGCTAGTTGAACCTAGAGCCTAAAAACTCTAGCTCAAACCCATGTCTTGAGCTTATTTTGTTATAATGAGAGACACGTTCTCAAAGAGAAAATTCAATGTGAAATGTGCAAAATGCCATAATATTCCAAAAAGGAAAATTTCACTTAGTCTATTTATTTGTGCTTGGCTCATCCACAAAATAAAAATTTAGGATGTAGCTTTGAGCCTTATGCCAAGACTTACGGGGAGAGTATTCAATGAGGGTGGTTAGGCACTAGTAAGGTTTGCCTTTTAACCTAACAAGCTATGAAATCCTTTTATATGGTTAAGAAGTTTGATGTGCTTTCATTGTCTACTATTTTTGTCCATTGCTTGGCTCTTGATTGAGTTTTACCACACACAACATATATAGCATGGACTGTGATGATACATAGTGGCATTGCATGAGTTGTGAAAATGACATTGTTTATTCATTCTTTGATACTTTTGCAAGCTTCGGGTATTCTCGGCTCATTGAACAAGGGTTTACCTTGATTTGCACTTCTTGATCATTCATTGGAATTATTTTTCTTAAGAATGCTCTTCCTGTTGAAGCAAATAGATGAATTGAAGGGAGGGGGAGAAAATTTTCTGGTTTCTAATTATTTTGAGGGGGAGCTATGTAATGTTCTTAGGTCTTTCACAATGCTTGCATTTCATTATAATTGTCCTTGTGTTTCTCTCTCATTCACCATGTATTTGTTAAAATGCCTAATCAAGTTTGTTTCTTGTGACTTTGTTGGTACTTAATGACATGTCCTTGCATGGATATGATTTGTCTATTATGGTGTATACAACATCTGTTTTAGTCCATATCCGACATGACTGGTTCAAGGAAGGGCACTAGAGAAGAACAAGAGGCTTTGTGAGGAAAATTTTGGGTTTTATGGTTTTGTTTTGTCCATCAGCAACAAAAAGGGGGTATTTTATTAACTAATTTTAATGTGTAATGTTTTATTCCCGAATGGCCAAAGGGGGAGTTTGTTAGTTTTAGATTGGCTCATTCGGTGTTTCCATTGTAATTAGTTGAAAACGAGTTTGTAGCACAAAGAATTTAGCCGTGTTCGGCAAGCCAAAAGTCATGTCCAAACACGAATTCTAGAAAGTCCATTTTGCAGGCTGTGTCTAGACAGCCAAAAGCCATGTCCAGACACAAATTCCAGAGAGTTCATTTTGTAAGCCATGTCCGGACTGCCAGAAACCGTGTCCGGACATGAATTCCAGAAAGTTCATTGCATAACTCTTGCCGTGTTTGGACATGCACTTAACCGTGGCCGGACACAGCTACTTTATTTTAACCTAATTCTATTTTGAATAGGCATGTGTTGTAGCCTATGTATAGGGATGGTTACACACATTTGTTTTCACGTATTTCAAGAGTGAATACGGCTAAGAGAGCATTTGAGATTCAAGGCTTTAAGTCTCTCTCTTAGAGTTGGAGGTTGTATCTTCATCTACATATCAAAAACAGCTGAAGCCTATCAGAGTTCTGGTAAAGGAGATCACATAGAAGAAACATTCCAGAGGTTCTGGGAGAACTACTGCAATAGCGGGCAAGTGGGTTGCATGTCTAGTACAGGAGATTGTGAGTTGCAAGGTTTTGTAAGTATTGACATTGTGTAATTTCTTGTTATTCTATTATGAGTGATTTCCTAGGTTTGGCTGCTTTGGAGAGGTTTTATTTTTAGAGAGTTCTCTAAAAGGTTTCCTCTTCGTAACTAAATACCTGTGTCTTTTTGATTTACAACTTTTATATATATTTGGTGAATTGTTGCATGCTTAATATTTTAACTTCCGCATATTGTTGGTGAACACCGATTCAACCACTTTCTAGGTGTAAGTTTGAGCATATTAGATTTTTCAAATATTGATGCATACAGTCCATCACTAGCAACCCGGCTGAGTCCAACCTCGGGTGGCACATAGCTAATAACGTCTGTCTAGAATGACCACCAATCAATCATGGTTGTACTAGTCATGAAACTAACATTGGATCAAATGCCAAACATGAACTTAAACATTTTTTGACCATAGTGATAACCCTTATATTAGTTAGCCAATGGCTGTTATTCTGCACGTATCGGTGTACCGTCATATAATGTAATTTCATTCATTATTGTCTTTTACATGCAATCTTTTACGAATCTCCTTTTTACCATTTTATTAATTCATCACCCATTTTCACAACAAATAGATTTCACATTAATTCTAAAATGGGTTCATGAGAGTTGTAAACATGCATGTTAATACATAAAATAAGCATGCTTACGCGGAAAAAAAATAATAACAAGTATCCAAGTGAGTTTTACTCACTTGTTTCCCAGGGTTCTTCCACAAATCATCCTCAAGCTCCACAACCATGAAATCTGAGAAAAAGCCTACCGTAGACCTAAACCTAAGCTAAAACAAGCCTTGAATCCTAATACGATCAAAATAAGTTTTCTACTTGACCTTTGAACGTTCGGATAAAAAATATTGAACATTTGGCCACGGCATTGAACGTTTGGTCAAAGGAGGTTGAACATTCAATGTTGGGCAAAAACCCATTTTCGAACCAAAAACCAACCAAAATACTCCTAGGCACTTTCTAAGGTCTTAATATGATCCCTACAAAAGTCCTAAGCCATAGAAAGGCATCCATGTGGAAAAAGGTTATATCCAACATTATCAAAATGCTAAACCATCATTAAGCTAGTATTAAGGCTAACAAAAATATCTACAGTTTTAAACCTACATGTTATGCTATGAAAACAAACTAAACAACTTAAGAAACAAGTTAGGCTAGGAAAGTTACCTCAGAAGCAAAAGGCAACGATAGGGCTCCTTCTTCACCAAAACACTCTCACACACACGCTCACAAGGAATACATTGAACAAAAGGTGTAGAAATAGACTAAGGGGCGTAGGGGAGGGGTATATATAGGTGCCCAATGTCTGAGGATAAGGGTGAGTCGATTTACATAGTATGCCACTTGTCAAACATTCGTGCGTACCTTCAAACATTTGGTGTACTATTTGACCAACGCTTATAGGGTTTTAATTGAACGTTCACTTTGTTTAGTTCTAGGGTTAGAGTCAAACGTTCAAGCATCCAACCTTGAACATTCATCACTAGGGTTTGACACGAACATTTGGCTATCCCAGTTCGAAATGTTCGGCTAGATCTAAAGGTTAAAATTGTAGCCTCTAACGATTCCTAATGAATCTTAACAACTCCATTAGCTCATCCAAGGCTCACTTAATTCCTAAAAAATAATTGAGGTATTACACATACTTACTCCTTCATGGTAGTCATAAATCTCATATGCATGCCTATTAACATTTCCATAGAAAAAACATGATTGGTAAATTAAAATATAATTTAGCAATTGAAATGCCTTTAGAGCTCTCATCATGTTAAAAAATCATATGTTTTTTACTTTGAGAAAATCTCTAGTTTTCATTTACAATCTCATGCATGAGTATTTATATCTACTTCCAAGTAAGTTTAATTACCTCGAACGTTTAAGATCCAATCCCAGACACACTGAAAGATCTAACTTCCATTTTGCAAATTAAAATTGTAATATTAGCGAAACAGTCACAAACCCTAAAACACACTTAGAAACCTAAAACATACTTCAAAAACCCTAATTTTGGCATTCTAGAGAGTCTGGATTGATCTTGGCATCGAGGGATCAATCTTCTGTGAGTAGGGATCGATTCCTACTTAGACATGTAATACCCCAAACATAAATTAGGGTTAAGTACACTCAAAATTATGATTTAAGTGTAATGTCGAACAAATTGTCTAATGGGTTTATCATGATTAAATAGATAATTATGGGTTTTAGTGTAAAGCCAAAGAGAAAAAGAGAATTAAACTACCTATTTTTGCTCAAGTGTGAGTTTATGTGTAAAACCCATTTCACTCTCATTCATTCACTTAAGCTTGGAGGCATTTTTGGTAAACACTCACAATCTTATCCTCTCTTATTGGGTTTCACATATGACCATTATTTTTCCCCATTTGTTTCATTCGTTTAACTTTTCCTTGTTACATAAACATGGCCCACAATATACAAGTCGACAAGGAAGAAAAGGAAGAGAAAAGAAAAACTCTCAAGTCTTATTTCTCTCCATGCACACGTGGTCCACTCTAATGTTACCCACTTTTTGTCTTGACCCTACTTAAACTAAAAGACCACTCTTGGCTTCACCTCTCAAAAAGAAAACCTGTAGCTTTCAGATACTTACTCAACTCCCTTTCGCTTTTGTTCCCTCTTTCTCTCTTGTGTGGGTTGATGCTTAGGAAGGTGTTTGTCTCTCAAGTCAGCCATGGCAGTGTACAAAATGGCTTGTATGGGCTGAAACGTAAGCCCCTTTTCTCTTCTCACTCTCAAGTGTTTTTCATCTCTTCACTCATGTCCTTAATGTGGGTTTTGGTTTTTGGCATGGGTGTTGATTCCAGTTGCAGTTTGTGTCAATTTCAAGTCTTGGGTTCTGATTTTCTACTTAAGAAGTTCTAATCTACCGATTAAATCAAGGTAATTTTGTAATCCCTAAATCCTTTCTAAGTTAGGTCAATTTTGGATATAAGGATAAATTCCTAAAATTGCCTTGGGACTTTTGAGTGTAGTGGATTGCTACAAGTTATTGGAGCACTAGGTTGCTAAATGTATGCGTGTATATATATATATATATATATATATATATATATATATCACATGCGTGCCAATTAATATATAAATATATGCATGCATAATCATTCTATATATATATTGTATACCAATTAATATAATTATTACATGCAAGCATATAATTCAACCATTTCATTAATATTAATTTGAACATCATATATATATATATATATATTATCATGCATAAATCGATCAGTCTAGTAATATTAATATGATAGCTAGCCATATTTTTTTTAAAAAAAAATATATAAAACATACTTGATACATTTATTTTATAAGACCCGCAAACCTTACATGAACTCGGCCAACACAACATATCTGGTCGGTCAGTGGATACATCTAATTATCTATACATCTAAATTTATTTATTCTCTAATTAATTGTAATTGGATAATGTGTTATATAAGAGGAAAAAATTATATGATAGAATAAATATAATTTTAATATAAATTATATGATAGAGTAAATATAATTTTAACAAAAATATAATTTAATATATAATTTAAATAAAATTAAAATGAATATAATTTATAATAATTTAAATAATATAATATATCTAATTATTATTATAAGTTTTGCATGGCACGTCAAAAGAATATTAAGTTTAATTTTATATATATATATATATATATATATATATATGTATATCAAAATTAATTTTAATTTTGATATAAAAAAAAAATGTATTAAAAAAAATTAATGTTAATTGGCATAAAAAATTAATTTTGATTGGATGAGAAAATTATAGTTTATCATATTAGTATAAATTACTTGGTATATATGTATGCGTGTGTATATATATATATATATATGACATATATACATATATATGACATATATGACATATATATGACATATTAATTGGCATATATATGTGTCATATTAATATGACATATATTAATATATATATATATATATATATATATATATATATGTGTGTGTGTGTGTGTGTGTGTGTGTACATGCATAATCATACTATTATATGTACATCTATAATATTAATTTGTACAAAATTAAGATTTGAATTGGTATAAAAAATTAATTATATCATATTAGTATAAATTAATTAGTATATACGTATATATATATCACATGCATGCCAATTAGCTAGTATTATAATCATATACTATTGTACAATAATATTATTACATGCATATGAATCAAACATTTCATTCATATATATATATGATATGAAATTCTCATGCACAAATTACTCTAGCTAGTAATATTAATTAAACAAATGAATTTTGTTATTTGTACGTTTAGAATATTAATTTGTTTATCATCTAATTAGTTTTAAGTATATTGTATGGATAATGTGTTATATAAGAGAAAAAAATTGATATAATAAATAATGGTATAAATTAAAATTGTATATTTTTGAAATTTAAATTTAAATTCTTATATATATATATATATATATATATATAAAAAAAAAAATTTAAAAGAGTTCTTGACGTGCCACATGGCACGTCAAAAAGGGTCCTCGGGAAGGCGCGCCCGCCAGCTGCGCCTTCCCTTTCTTTTCTTTTTTTCTTTCTTTCTTCTTTCTTTGTTCCTTCTTCCCTCTCTTTCTTTCTCTCCCCCGTAAAACTCAAGCCAGACCCATTTTCATCCGCCATTTTTTTTTCTCCATCAGCCCTCTGCGCGCAACATCTCTCTCACCCGCGTGCTCTCTCTCAACCCGGGCGTTCTCTAGGCCTCTTTGGATCACGCGTGTTGTGTGTGTGTGTCTCTCTCTCTCTCTCTCTCTCTCTCTCTCTCTCTCTCTCTCTCGATGGTTCTCTCTCTCCCTCGGTGGTACTTCTCTCTCTCACCGGCGTCCGTCACCGCCGCTGCTCCCTCCGGCGACCAAGCCTTTCCCGATCAACTCTAAAAAATTAGGTATATATATACCTGATTTTAAAATATATATATAAACTAATTTATTTATTTATTTATTTATATAAATTAATATATAAATTATATAAATATGCTATTTACAGTACTACTGTATATTATTATATATTGTTTGTGTAGTTAATTATATTAGCAAATTAAATTCTTTTTACATGTTAACTAATTAATTTATTTGCTTAAGATTTATGTTATGTAATATTACTTGTTTGACATATATGTTTTGTATATGGTGAGAATATTGTTTAATGTATTTGCATGCATGCATGCAAAATTACGTACCCTCATAGTTTGAAATTAGTTTTTTTGTATAGGATTTTCCATTTACATTTAGACCCATATTTGTGTAGGTTTTTCTTTTGCACATTGTTGTAACCAAAAAAAATATATATATATATACACAAATAAGAAATGCATATCTACTTTGGTCGTTAATTTATGATTAGATTTTGTAAATTTATAATAAGTATGTAAATGCTAAGATCGAAAAAAGAAAGTAAGAAACAACTAACATAGGTTGCTTGATTTGTTTTATGTACACTTCCCATATAAATGCATAATGTTGTAATAAGCGGACAAAAAAAAAAACCAACATTTAACCTAGCTAGGTATATCTAATTTATTTAGGGTCCCCCTATATAACAAAATAATTAATTTAGGTCTTACAACTTTAGATTATGTAAATGTCATAAAAAACGAAAACAAAAAATTTGCAGCAAATAAGATAGCCACATATATTTTATCTAGGTTCCCCATGTGTCATGTCAAATGTTTTTAAATTTGGACCGTAATTTTGTTTAGGTTTTGCAAATTTTGATTATGTAGATGTATAATTAATACTTAATGTGTGTGTTTATTTGTTAAAAATATACAAAAATTTTAAACGATGTACTTAAAGAAATACACAAAAGAAAAAAAATAACATCTAACTAACTAACTTAGATTTATTTTATTCAGTTAGGGTTACAGTAACAAAAGCTATGGACAAGAGTTGGATGACAAAGTCTAGGTGTACGAGGGAATACAGAGACGGGTGTAGATCATTCGTGGAGTTTGCAGTTAGGAACTGTGCAATCCCTGATGAAAAAATTCACTGCCCCTGTAAGGTGTGTCGTAATAAGCAGCGCCACCCGCCGGATTTGGTATTTGACCACTTGACAGGGGGTAAGGGAATAATGATTGCATACAGAACTTGGTATTATCACGAGGAGAGGCCTGTTCGGTCTCCTATTGTAGTGTCTACTTCGACTACCACGATCATAGATCAGGGTATAGGCACAGCACAAGATGAAACTATGCAGTCAATGTTGTGTGATCTATTCGGCATGCACAGAGTCGTCGAAGACAATTGTGAGCCTGAAGTGGCGGTGCAGGGGAATGAAGAAACTGTGAATGAAGCAACTGACGATGGTGACGTACTAAAGTACAATAACTTGCTTAAGAAGGCAGAGAAGCCACTTCATGATGAGACCAAACATAGCAAGCTTAGTGCTACTGTACATCTGTACAATTTGAAGTGTGTTGGCGGACTTAGTAACACAATATTTTCATCTTTTCTTAAGTTCATCAATCAGTTGTTGCCTCCTAGTGATGAAGCTTTGCCAGTTAATACATATGAGGCAAAAAAGTTTCTAAGGGACATGGGCCTCGGGTATGAGAAGATCCCAGCGTGTCCTAATAATTGTGTGTTATTCTGGAAGAACAATCAGAATTTGGATACATGTACTGTTTGTGGAGTATCTAAGTGGAAGGATGAAATTCAGTTGGATGAGGATGGGCAAATCCATATCATCGAGTAAGAAACGCCCGGTCAAGGTGTTGCGGTGGTTTCCACTCATACCACGGCTACAAAGATTTTTTATGTCAGAGCATACTGCTCCTTATATGAGGTGGCATGCAAAAGGCGGGACTAAGGACGGTGTATTGAGGCACCCGGCCGATGGTGAAGCATGGACGGCATTCGATAATTTGCATCCAGACTTTTCGACGGACAGCAGGAACGTCAGGCTTGGACTAACCTCGGATGGATTTAATCCATTCTGGAACATGAGCACATCCCACAGCAGTTGGCCTGTAATGCTTGTACTGTACAACTTGCCTCCTTGGACATGCATGAAACAAACATCATTTATACTATCCCTGATAATCCCGGGCCCAAAGTCACCTGGAATGGATCTAGATGTCTACCTACAACCCTTAATTGAGGAGTTACAGGAACTATGGACTGTAGGTGTACGCACATTTGACGTGTCCCAAAAAAAGAACTTTGTGTTGCGGGCGCAGTTGATGTGGACAATTAATGAATTCCCGGCATACGCAGATTTGTCTGGGTGGCCTAACAGGGGTGAGAAGGCATGTCCCTGCTGTATGTATTCGACGAGGTCCACGCGGTTAAAACATGGCAGGAAATTTTGTTATATGGGGCACAGGCGATACTTGCCCATTGATCATCCGTGGAGGAGGAATAAAATAACATTTGACGGGAAACAAGAATTTGAATGTGCCCCAGATGTGCCAAGTGGAGATGACATTCTTAGACAATTACAAGATATGGCATATGGAGATGAGAATGCCGGTAAGGCAAGGACGGATAATAAGAAAAAAGACAAGAAACGGAAGAAGAGTGGGCTGACAGAAAGAGAAAGCGAGACTGCTAACGTATTGTGGAAGAAGAAAACTGTTTTCTTTAGGTTGCCGTATTGGAAAGATAATCTATTGCGGCACAACCTTGATGTCATGCACATTGAGAAAAATGTGATGGACAACATTCTTGGCACAATACTAGACATTCCAAGGAAAGCGAAGGACATCCAAGCCCGCAAAGACTTGCAAGAAATGGGGTTGAGACATGCACTTCATCCGTACACGGATGACGATGGTCAAACGTATACGCCCGCAGCTTGTCACACGATGTCTAAGGACGAAAAAACACATTTTTTGAAGGTGCTTCGGAATGTAAAGGTGCCGGACGGATATGCCTCGAATATGTGAAACTTGCTGTGAAATGTTGCATGTGAAATTCACAATCCTATTAGCATTTTCAAATGGCTCCTTCTAGTTAGATGTTTTTGGTGGATTATGTATTAGAGATTATGGATTTGATTATGTATTGGATTATGGATTGGATTAGATTATGTATGTGGATTATGGATTGAATTATGTATGTGGATTATGGATGTGTATTATGGATGTGGATTATGGATTGGATTGGATTGGATTAGGTATTGGATTGGATTATGTATGTGGATTATGGATCGGATTATGTATATGGATTATGGATGTGTATTATGTATGTGGATTATGGATTGGATTGGATTATGTATTGGATTATGGATTGGATTATGTATGTGGATTATGGATGTGTATTATGTATGTAGATTATGTATTGGATTGGATTGGATTATGTATTGGATTAGATTAGGTATTGGATTGGATTATGTATGTGGATTATGGATGTGTATTATGTATGTGGATTATGGATTGGATTGGATTATGTATTGGATTATGTATGTAGATTATGGATTGGATTATGTATGTGTATTATGGATGTGTATTATGTATGTGGATTATGCATTGGATTGGATTGGATTGGATTATGTATTGGATTGGATTATGTATGTGGATTATGTATTGGATTATGGATTATTGGAATTATTGTATTGGAATATCAGGAATTGGAATATTGTAATTATTTTTTATTAAAAAAAAAATTATATATATTTTTTGACGTGTCAAAATCGACACGTCAAAAAAAATTTTTGACGTGTCAGAATTGACACGTCAAAATATTTTTGACGTGTCAAAACTGACACGTGAAAAATTGTTTTTTTGACGTGTTCCTCCCAACACGTCAAAAGTTTTTGACGTGTCACTGTTGACACGTCAAAAATCTGGGATTTTTGACATCCCCCTTTTTAACCGTTGCTAAACGTCAAAAGGGGTTTTTGACGTGTCAATACCATTGACATGTCAAAAACCTCTAGTCAGAAATTCTCACAATTTTTGTAGTGACTCTTAATTCTCCATGTTGATTAATCCAAAAACCTATGATGGGGTTCTTTTGTCACTCTATTAAGCCCAAGACTCGGTCATTCAAATTGACTTAAATAAAAAATCCATACCACATGCATATGATGATCAAGCACATTCATGTGAGCAATTCAATAACATAGAAATAATCAAAGTTAACTATCCAAAATATAATCGTGGCAAAGGCGCCTATATTGAAATCCTAAAGAGACTTGATTAGGGCTTCAATAGAGCCCTAACTAAAGTATTAGCTACACATAATTTTGATGGAAATCATCCTCATAAATAAAAATAAAAAGGAAAAGAAGAAAATCCGAAAAACCCTTCTAGCCTCCAAATCTTCTCCCAAAGCTTGTGTCTACTTCTCTCTCTCCTCCTCCTCAATTTGGATAAATTGAGGGTCTATTTATAGAGTTTGAAACAACCCTAGACATTCTTGTGTAGCATAACAACTCAAAAATCGAGTTGAGATGTGATAAGTGCCGAATGTTGCACATTCAAGCCCCTTAATTTACATATGTTAATTCCTTAGCATTGTTATTTGTTTGATTTTGTTTTGTTTTTGTGTTTCAGGTCTCATTTGACAAACCATTGGAAAATGGGCTTAAAAGATCAAAAGCTGAGCATTCTGGATCTAGGATCGAGCGCAGCACTCTTGGGATCGAGCGCACCTGCGCTCGAGTGTCTGCGACCAAGGATCGAGTGCATACCTGCGCTCGCGCGCACACCAGCTAGGCTCGAGCGCACTGTGCTCGAGCGCACCAAATCTTGGATCGAGCTCACACGAGCGTATAGTGCACAACAAAACTCCTTTTCCAGCTTGGGCTTGGTTTTCAGTCTCCCAATTGGACTGGGAGACTGACTTCCGACTTTCTGAGTATTTCTAGGGTTTTAGGGTTTTCCAATTCCCTATAAATAGGGCTCTAAACATTGTAAACAGACACACTGCTTCTAGAGCAAAAGAAATTCAGTAAAATAGTCTGTGGAGCTTAGGAGATCATGAGCAGCTAAACCCAATTGTGGGGTATTGATGTAGCCCTTTCCAAGCACAATGGTTTGATTGTATTTAATTTCTAGTCTTTCAATTTATGCATGTTGATTGTATAACTCTGAGGATTGCTATAATTGATTTCTGTTCTTCATATTAAATGCAGTTGTTCTTTAAATTCCAATTCAATATTAGTAAAATTCTTATCTTGTCTTATAAATTATTTTACTATTATTGAACTCAAATCATTCTTATTTTCTGTGATTATAAGAATGATGGTTATACAATGGTTCTTAATTGGCGTGCAATCAATAGGGTTAGATAGGCCATGCCTAGGGAAGACGGATCGTACTACACCCTAGTTTAGTGTAATTTAGGTAGACGGTCCGTGCTAATTGAAGATGGGTTATGCTATTCCGTTGATTGTATGAAATTATTTTTATATGTTTTATTGTTACAATTATAACATGCATAGAATGAAGTGCTACAATTAAATATGGTTAACCATTGATGTGCGGATTGTGGTGAAGTCAATACCCTACTCTCTTACATTTACTTCTTTTATTTTCGTTTATTTTATGCACTTCAAATTCACACAAACAAATCATTCTCCCTTAATTAAGTTGATTTTAATCTTTTAAATTCTGATAATTAAACCCCTGCAATCTTTGAGGTTCGACACCCTCAATATAGCCCTATCCTACGGGATTCGTTCTATTGCGAGTGGTAATTTTTATAATTGATATTTTTGGTCACAAAAATACCACATCAAGTTGGATTCTAGACTTGTAAACCATTCAAAAACCTGTCAAACTATGTTCTCTGCTAGCCAGGGCACGATTGCGCTCTATCGCAGGAGGGGCGCTTGAGTGCATGACTGCATTCGATCCTGGTTTCTTGTGCGTTCGAGCTTAAACTAGCATACTCTTGATGCCAGGTCTCTAGCTTTTCCCGAAAATGTCTTTTAAGTCTGAAACTTGCTTTAAAATCCTAAAAATTCAAGAAAACACAAAAACAACACAAAACATCAACTGAAAACAAAAATAGGTGATTAATATATGTGAACTAAGGGGTTAGAATGTGTAACATTCAGTACTTATCATTTGGGTATTGGCAATGACAATATAATAGGAAGACTTTACTGTCAAGATATAGAATCATCTTTGATGCCAACATATTTTCATAAAATACTTTTTGGCTTTGCTTTCACTTCATAATTCCTAACTAAAGTTAACAGATGTCTCCCATCCTTAGAAAAACTGTTAAATATATTGAAGAAAAGAGGGAAGAAAGAACAGAAGCATATAATGGTACTACATTGTATTAAAACTGATTATATGAAGTAATACAGATATCTCTATTCATAGAGAGGTTATGAGTGATGAGCAAGTAAACCTAGTAAACTAAGGAGATATAAACCTAGTAGACTAAGGAAACCATAGATTAAAAAAGGAAAGAAATAGTCGTATAATAATATCAAATATATTCTTAACATCCTCCTTCAAACTCAAGGTGCACGCTTGAGTTTGAGAAAAAGAAATGGAAAGAAAGAGATTCTTTTTTTTTGGATCTTCGAAAAAGTTGCCAGAGTGGAAGCCAGAGATTGGCAGCCAGTGGTGGTTGGTGGAAGGTGTAGGTGGTAGTAGGCTGTGAAGGACTTTGGCCATTGAAATGGGCCTGAGACTAGGGCTTGATATTCTTAACATCCCCCCTCAAACTCAAGGATTTTGGGAAAGAGAAAGGGTTTTCTTTTTTCTTTTTTTCTTTTTTTCTTTTTTTCTTGTTTTTTTTTAATTCTCCAGAAAAGCTGTTGTGCCAAAAAAGTTGCCGGAATGACGCCATAGAAATCGCTAGAGACCGGTGGCCTACTTATAGAATAGTGGATTGGGCCGCTGTAATGGACCTTGACTGAATTGAGCCATGCATTTAAGGGGGAGCTTGGTTCACTTAGTGGTAGTTTGACTTGAAAACCATATACTAGTAATGGACTAGCTGACCAGGTCACTGAGTAGAGAGAAAATGGTCGTATTTGGCTAAAAACCCCTAGAGCGTCTCACCTTGTCGGCTAAACTAAGAGAAAAGGACCAATTGAAGGGGCTAGTCACACTCGAAAACCCCTGGACCGTTGAAAGGATCGGTCTAACCCAAAAATTTGAAAATAGTAATGGATCAATGGCCTAGGAGCAACGAAAGTGATCGGTGATGACAACGATTAGCAAGGCATAAGTGGATTAGTTGAAAGGGGCTTGAAAATTTGAGTAGGAAACACGTGGTCAACCCTAGGAGATGTCAAAGTCAAAGTCAAACAAGACTCTCAAAGCCAAGCCTAACAAGGTGCTGATGTGGCAGACGAGTTGAAGTGGCAATGTGTGGTGACATGGCATGGCACTGAGTGATGTGGTAGAGGTGCTGCCATGGCAATCTCTCTGGTGACACGTGGCTGTAGGAAAAGAGCAACAAAACTCTCGGTGTGTGTGTTACACACGCTTTCAGGCGGAGCTACTATGGCGCATGAAGCCCAAGCGTAAATTCTTCTACAGGGGCGTGGGGGTGCGTTTGAGGCCCGTTGGAGGCAGGCTGGATAGAATTGTGGCGGCCAATGGAGGTTCTTCTAAATGGTGTGGCAACAAAACTAATCGAAAGAAGGCGGTGGCATGTGGCAAAACGCTGCATAATTTACCAACTAGAGTTCATCATTAAATGGCATAAGTACTATTTACATTTTTACTTACTAAGTCTTTAGACTTATTCCTTGTATTTTCCCCCCACCATTATGTATAAATTGCGCGGTTTAGCTAGCTTAGCAAATGATGAATTCGGACAACCAACTTGTTGTAGGGAAGGACCTAATTCAAGTCATTTTTGAGGATCTGGACGCAGTGTGGCTCAAATTCATGTGAGACGATGGAGTATCCACCCGATTGGAGATGATTGAGATTGTAATTATATTAGCTTTACTTTGGTTTAGGCATTGATGTTATTTCTTGTGGTCTGTAATATGTTGGTGACTGGTCGTTGACCGATACATTTAAGTATCTATCTATGTTATGATGCTTTCTTATTAATCTAGTTATTGTGGTTGTGATTTTAGTTATTGCTATCTCTATCCTGTAGTTAAAAGTCTTCCAATGTACTCTCTCCTAAGAGGTGTTATGATCCCTGAGTCTTGTTTTGTGAGAGACAAGGCTGGGAAGCGAACCATGGACTCAAATACCAATTAATTGATTTTCGTGGGACGATATACACAGAGCATTAAGGATATCAAGGATGAGGACTCTGTTTACGTAGCAGATCCCATATATTTTGACTTGATGAGTGAGCTTCATTGGTTCGAGCATAGGCCTTAGGCACTCGAACCTCACTCCATCAAGGTACATGATTTCCATCCAGGTTTATTTTTTCTATTGTTGTTCTGGCCTTTTACAGTTTGATTATATTTTGACAATAATCCACTACAATTGACTGGTACTAGATTGAAGTGTCACTTCGTTTTGCAGGACTGGTGATTTTAGACTCAAGTTTGGGGGTATGATTTGCCCCACATCTGCTAATTCAGGTATTCCTATCATCTTGCTCTTGTTTTTCAGTTCTATACACACATTGGAGACGATATGTGATTCAAGTTTGGAGGAATGGAAGAACAAAACATTGTCCCATATTTTTGTTATGTTATTCTTAAGCATGTGATTGAGCTTTAAGTTTGATTAGAATTTTATTGGTGGGCTTAAAGTTTTGAACATATGATCATGTAACTAAGAAATTTGACTCTTGTTATTTGCTTTTGAAAACATGAGATGCTTCTCGTTTAAATTTGATTTACCATGAGCACACTGGCACATGTTTATGAGGCATGAAATTTGAGACCAATTATGTTTGTTTTTAATATCTTGAATACAGTTGGGTGGCTTATTGGATGAATAAAAACAAAATTTATGCCTTGGTTGTTTCATTTGATATGAAGTCCAATAAATTATAAGATGCTTAATTATTTATGTTAGAATTATTTTCAAGCTTCATAATTATGTGTTAGTTCATTTTGCATTAAATGCAATCATACATCCCACGAAAAAAAGAATTAGTTATTTGTTTTTCAGTTTAGTTTCAATCATGTATTGATAAGGGACTAGCAATATGTAAGTTTGGGGGTGTGATAAGCGTCAAATGTTGCACATTCAAACTCCTTAACTCACATATATTAATTCCTTAGCACTGTTATCTATTTGATTTAGTTGTTGTTTTAGTGTTTTCAGGTTTTTAATAAAAATGCAAGAAATTCCATTTATTTTGGGCTAATAGCACATTTTGAAAGGACCTATATAATGTGATTAAGTTTAATCAAATGAAGGAAATAATTAAATTAGAATTTCTCTAATTGGAGTTAAAATCATATTGGATTAAATTTTGGATTCTGCACACATCTCAGTATTTTGACCATAACTTTCAGCTCAAGAATCAGATTGAGGTGAAATTAATGGCATTGGAAATCTAACTCAAAATAATATAATTCAATGTAAAATAAGATTTTCCTACTTCGGACATTTGCTATACAAAAATCATCTTGTAATGTAAGGACAAATATCTGGATAAATTCTATTCCTATTTGTACTAGGATTTCTTTCTAATTGGACTAGGAGACTGAAGCATGATTTTTCTGGGATTTCTAAGGCTTCTAGGATTTTTTTTATACCTTAGAAATAGGCCTCTAGGTTTTGCATAGAATGTGTGCTTAGTTTTAAACAGAAAATATCTTCTTGGAAGCTTGAAGAGTTGATGAGAAGATGAACATGGCTGGAGACCATTCTAGCACCACCATAAGCAGCTAAATTTATAATAGGGTGTTGATGTAGCCCTTTCCAAGTAACAATGGTTTAATTGTATTTTTAATTTAAGAATTTTCTATATGCATGATGGTTGTATAACTTAGAGATTTGGTTTTAAAGTTTATACACAATCATTATTAAATTTTTCTCTTGTCTTAAAAAACTTTTTATTTTGGTTGAACTCAATCCTTCATATTTTCTGTGATTATATGAATGATTATTATACAACGGTTTTAACTAACATATGATCAAGAGGGTTTGATAGTCCATGCCTAGGGAAGTCGAATGATTCTACAGCCTAGGTTAGTGTAATTTAGGTAAACAATTCATACGACCCGAAGATGAGTTTTGCTTACTCCTTGATTGCATGTAACTGATTAAGCGATTTGATAGTCCATGCCTAGGGAAGAAGGACCGTACTGCATCTGGAGGTTAGGCAAACGGTCCATGCCAATCGAAGATGGATTATATTTATTTCTTAATGATAGTATTTTCTTGACTACTCGAGTGAGACGAGCCCTATATCATGCATGGTATCAATTTTCCTTATTAATTTATGATTGACCATTGTTATGCGATTAATGGTGAAATCAACCCATATTCTTTCTCTCATTGTTATTTATCTTTATTTTTACTTTTATTTTTACTTTTATAAAAGAAAAACAAAACAATCATCTTTTGAATTAAGTTATATTTGATCTTGATAAGCTTAATAACAACACCTACGCAATCCTTGAGATTCAATATAGCCCTATCATACAAGGATTCATACTATTGTCAGTGCTATTTTTATTATTGATATTTTTGCACACAAAAAGACCACATCAAAGGGTTCGGTCAACCTGGACAGGAGAACTTGGTCTGTAAATTGAATAAGTCACTTTATGGGATGAAGTAGTCTCCAAGGCAATCGTATAAGCGGTTTGACTCCTACATGATTAGAATTGGATACATGAGATGTGAATATGACTGTTTTGTGTATGTAAGGAGCCTTGATGATGGCTCATTTGTTTTTCTGTTAGGGTACGTGGATGATATGCTTATTGTAGCTATGAGTATAGTGGAGGTCAACAAGCTAAAGGTTTTCTCGAGTAGAGAATTTGACATGACGGATTTGGGTGCAGCCAAGAAGATTCTTGGGATGGAAATTCGTAGCGACAAGGATGCCAAGAGATTGTGGCTATTTTAAGCTGGCTATTTGAAGAAGGTGTTGGAGAGGCTTAGCATGGATAATACGAAACCAATGAGTACACCTTTAGCGAATCACTTCTATTTGTCTACCTCATAGTGTCCAAAGGCAGTTGAAGAAACTAAAGACATGTTTAAGGTCCCATATATGAGTGTAGTGGGGTGTTTGATGTACGCTATGTTATATACCAAGCCAAATTTGCTAATACAATCAGTGTGGTGAGCAAGTACATGGCAAATCCAAGGAGACAACACTAGGATGTAGTCAAATGGATTTTCAGATACTTCAAATATACTACAGACTATGACATCACTTTTGTCAAACATAAGGGTGATTTGTCAATTGTGGGGTACGTGGATGTAGATTATGCAGGGGATTTGGATGATAAGAGATCGACCACAGGTTACGTGTTCACTCTTGTAGGAGGACCCATTTGTTGGTGGTTTATGATGATCCAATCCACGGTTGCAATGTCCACGACAGAGGCGGAGTACATAGTGGCGGCTAAGGTTGCAAAGGAAGCTTTGTGGCTCACAAGGTTAGTTAGGGAGCTAGGTATTCAGTAAGTGGAGTTCCATTGTATTGTGATAGTCAGAGTGCCATTTACTTGGCAAAGAACCAGGTGTATCATACGAGAACCAAGCATATTGATGTGAGGTCTCAAAAGATTAGGGACTTGGTTGCTAGAGGTGAATTGTTTCTTGAGAAGATTCACACTTCTGAGCATACAACAGACATATTTATGAAGCCTGTTATCGTAGACAAATTCAAGCATTGCTTGGACTTGACAAATGTCTCTAGGTGCTAGAAAGGAGAGGAGAGAAGGGTGATCCCTAAAACTATTAGTTCAATGTGAAGGCCCAATACTTGATTATCTTCGAAGAGGTGAATACTCACCAAGGTGGAGATTGTTCGAATAAGTGGCTTATATGCTCTCAGGCATAGAGAGTGATACTGAAACTACTGGCCCATTAGGTGTAATTAGGTTTATGTGGGCCTGGGGACAAATAGGTTGTGGAGGGTATTTTGGGGTTTTCTAAAATACTTACAATTAGGGTTTTCCAATAAGAATGTTAAGTTGTAACCCTAAATTATTGAATTGTAAAATATAGCTGCACTCTCTTGTGGACGTAACCATATTGCCGAACCATGTAAATTTGTGTCTTGATTTTTCTCTTCGTCTCACTATTTTCGATTCCATATTATTCATCATTGTTGTGCACAGTAACAATTGTGTCGAAGTGAACTTCACTTCACATTTCTCTCAAGATTGAGAGTCAACGCTATAAGTAGTCATGAGTTCATGTTATTAATATTGACAGTCATTATGATAGAACAAGAACTCATGTGGTTCGTTCAATACATTGTAATCACACAAACATATCTATCAAATCTCTAGTACTTCACATGATCAAGATAAATCATCATGATTGATAAGTTATAGTCTTATCAAATGTAATGTCCAATTATATTAAGAGATAAATGCAAAATTAGTCTCTATGGTTGGCCTAAATTACAAATTACTTCTTGTGGTATAAAAAATAATTTATAAATTCCCGTGGTTAGCCTAAATTAGAAATCACTCACTATGGTATAAAAATAATTTATAGGTCCTTAGGGTATGTCAAAATAAGAGTTTACTCACTGAAATCAATTTTCATTTAGTAACTTTACAAAATCTATTACACTTTCAAAAATGACGACTAGGATTTTTCACATCAATATAGGATTCTAGCTAAGATTATATATTAGCTCACTCCATGTTATACTGCTACTGTAAATTAACCTAATCTCCTCAATCGCTTCACATAATGCAACAGTCAAATTCTCTTAAAATGCTCCCAAATTGTAGCGAGGAAGATGAGAATTATGGAGGGTTATGCACGGAGTAAAATTTTGGGGATAGAAGAGAATAGGTTAACTTACTGTAGTAGTATGACGTTGAGTGAGGGTTGATGTGTAATCTTAGCTGTGTCCTAAAATGGCGTAGAAAATCCTAGTTGTCATTTTTTAAAGTTAAAAATTCATAATATTATGTGTCGTGTTTTTAGTGGGTATGACGTGACAAATGAATGAATTATGTTAAGTTACTTAACGAAAATTGATTTCTTGTAGCAAACTGTTATTTTGGCCTACCTTAAAGACATATAAATTATTTATTATACCACATGTAATGATTTGTAATTTAGGCCAACTATAGAGGCCTATAAAAAATTTGTTATACCACATGGAGTCATTTGTAATTTAAGCCAACCATATGGACCAATTTTGCATTTATCCCTTATATTAATGACTACGAACAACAGTTTATAAGTTACATTGTTTATGGTTTAAGATCTTTTGTATGATAATTTTATTAACACACCTTAAACCATATTCAATATATCTTAAGAGCTTACTTGTATACGATAAATAATAATCAATTGATGCTTACAAGTAAACAATAATATGCCCAATAGGTAAGTCTATTTTTTTTCTTTTTTCCAGACGTTGCTTTCCAAGAGACGATATTTCTGGAGTGTCACCATCGAGCATATTGACAATGAGACACTTCCATTTTCTACAAATATAGGGTGGCACACGAATACGATATCACGATTCAAATTTTGCTGCCAATTAGGTAAACGGCTATAAGTATGTAGTTTGATTTGATCAAGGTAAATGAACTAAGGTGCAGACTGTTGTGCCAAATATTACCGAAATTAATAGATAATATTTAGTACGTTTTACTCGCAAGTGCACAAGATCAAACGATAGTATAGTGCAACAAGTACGAGATCGATCCCACAAGGATTGTTGATTTTGTTTTAAAATTGAGAAAAATATTAACTTGTCACTAAATTAATATTATGAAAATGAAATAAAAAGATATAAAGATAAATATAAAGGTAGGGCTTTGATATCCACCACTAATTATGCTCAATTAATATAACAATATGTCAATGATCCAATCATATTATGAATACCTAATATTTGCCAACCTAAGAGCATGGGTGTATACTCTTTAAGCTATTGATTTTCCTAAGCAACGAGTTAGGCATGGGTGTATACTCTAACTCTTTTCTTTCTCAAAGGATTTAGCATGGGTGTATACTAAGTTGTTCTTTAAGAAAGCATAAATCTATGGAAATCGACCAACACACGGAACCTAGGGCATGGGTGTATACTCCCGGTTTTCCATGTTGACTAACCCAAGAATCCGGTATGGATATCTTTTGTTACTCTTATTAAACCCAAGACTTCGTCATCCAAATTGATTTAATTAACTAATCCATATCAAATGCATATAATGTCCAATCACATACATATGAGAAATTCAAGAAAACTGGAATTAACCAAGTTAAGCAACACAATATGATTATCACAAAGGAGCCAATATTGAAATATTAAATAAACATAATTATGTCTTCAATCTAGCCCTCCTTAAGAGTTAGTTATAGATAATAAAAGAAAATGGAAAAGGTAAAGAAAGAACCGAAAGGTAGCCTCCAATTCCTCTCCCAAAGTTGTGTCTTCCCCCCCCCCCCCCCTCCCCCACTTTTTTTTTATTCTCAAGGTTTATAGGTCTATTTGTAGGGCTTTAAAAGTCCTTGTTACATTAGTAAACCTAGAAAATTCGTAGGGTTTTATTCCTATTACATGTGGGAGTTGGAAAACCCTAATATGGAAATACTAACAGTCAGGCCGCCTCTTGATGTGTCACCTGCGCACAGGTGCGCTCGATTACACGTCTGCGATCAAGCCTCTTCTGTTGTGCACTAGATCGCACATGGCCGCTTCATGCTTTGTCTTCTTTGGTAGTGCGCTTGATTGCAGGGAGCTAGCGATCAATCGCACTGTTAGGGGCTCCAACTTTTCCCATTTTCTCTCTTTGAGCTCAAATCTTCCAGATTTACTTCATTTTCTTCCAAAAGCCTACAAAAACAAAGAAAACACATAAAGGAATGAAAATGGCATGAATTAACTAAAACTAAAGGATTAAAAAACATGTAAGTTAAGGGCTAAAAATATGAATATTTTAGAACTTAACACACCCCCAAACTTACATATTGCTAGTCCCTTAGCAATACAAAACTAAAAACTAAACGGAAAAACAGAAAGCAAAAGACAAATCCATCTTTCGTGGAATGTACGATTGCATTTAGCGTATGCCACAAGCCTTTTAAACCCCTAGGCATTCCCTAAAGGACAAGTGAAGTCTCGGTAGAGTTTTTCAGAAATGGTACCCACAAACATCATGCACAGTTCATGTTATTCCAAAAATTAAAGTATCACTTCAAGATCATGATTTTCATTCATTAGCAAGCTTAAAAAGATGAACTCCATCTTCACAATGAATTGGAATCTCAATGCTCAATTACTTACAAAGGACATGCTAAAACATCACAAGTTTGAAAATGGTGTAAAATGAACTACTACAAAATTACGAGGCTTCCAAGTATTTCCAATGTGTAATGTCTCCATATCTTGAAGTTCACTGAAATTCCTATTAGAACGAACAACAATGGCATATATATTTTTTTATTTTTTATTTTTTTAGTCAGGTTGTGCAATGCTTGGTTCCCTTAAGCTTTTTAATTGACCCATGTAACAAGTGTTAAGTCAATGACTCCCGAACCAGATGGCTTTAGGACATTAGGTGTAGAGGCACCCCTAGGACTTACTAACTCGAGTCAAAAAGGCTACGAAACCAAACTGATCATGACATTAACCAAATCAAAATTCTTCACCTTTTGATGTGAACACTCAATGCTTTGAGACAAGAGGTCTAGTTACTCAGTGAAAAGCTTATCAATGATCATATATATATATATATATATTTTTTTTTTCTTTTTTTTTTTTTATCACACACATATATATATACACCAAAGTATCCATCTAATAAATCATCCAGTTTCACTCAAGACATAGAAACACACACATCAGACTTCATGTCATACTCCACAAATTATGTGCTAATGTGCTTGAGTGATCAGATCAAGCATGTTATTTTTCAACTGTCCTAAGCAAGTAACCAAACTAACAAATTCTCTCATCAGATCATGTGTTCAAAATTTTAAGCTCACTGATGAATTCAAGCCATAATTCTTTCAGGTTAACCAATTTTTTAAGGTAAACATGAACATGCATAATTTTTTTTTTTTCTTCTTTCTTTTCACAAACAACAAAAATAAAATAAAACTATTTTTTTTTTCATAAACAATAAAAATAATAATAAAATAGAACTGGGACAAAGTGTTTGTAAAGTGTCTCCTATACCCCCACACTTAAATTACACATTGTCCCCAATGTGTCTATAACAAGGAAAGAATTTACTCGGGAGATGGACGAACTGTTTGGAATAGTATGGCCCATAGCACACCCCCAAATTTTGAATTGAAGCACACTTGTCCTTGCAAAACACTAAAGTAACAAAGGAAAACATAAATAAAATAAAACAAACACAACAAAATAGAATAAAATCAAAATAAAACAAACAAACAAAAATAAAAAGGATATGATGTGGGATGCCTCCCATGAGCGCTAAGTTTATCGTCTTCAGCCACACTGTGGCACTTTAAACTTGAAGCACCAATCTTTCCTTCTCTTACACCAAAGGGAATGAATCTTTTCTATTGCAAGGTGATTTCAAATGTCTGTAGATCGGGGTAGACCATTCTGAGTCTTCTCAAACGGTTTCTCATCCGGAAGGGAATCATGAACTGGAATAAAATAAGAAGAAAACTTAGGGAGCTTTTCTATCTTGAGGTCCTTAATTTGCACATCACATAACCTTAGATGACTTCTCTCTTAGACTCTTGGTAATTCGGGAATAGGAGCTGATGTTGAAAAAGTCCCAGTGCTCTCTTCCTTTTCCCAATGTGGTTCATCTAGAACCTCAATTTGCTCCTCCTTCCTCTCTTCTCCTTGATTTTCAACTGCTTCTTCACTCCTAAATGTGGTAATTGCTTGCTCATGATGGTAAGTACACTCTTCCTCCATGTATTTTTCATTAGGATTGGCAACAAACTGACTTTGACACTCTTCTTCGTTATATTGTTGAGGCCAATTGACGGGAGGTGGCACCTCTTCATGAGCTTCTATCTTGGCAGCGTATTCCAATAGTTGCATATTGGCTTCATTGTGGCTAAGAAAGGAGTATGATTGACCATGGAATTGTGGCAATGGCTCTTCTTCTTGGTGTTGTGAAGGCCAATAGATGGGAGATGGCTCCTCTTCATGATATTATTGTTGGGACCAATTGATGAGAGATGACTCTTGATCTGCAATTGAAAACATGGGATAAGTCTTAGTGGTGTGGTCAATATGGGAACATATGGCACATACCTCGACTTGTGTAACTTGTTGAACAGGAGCACTGCTAGTCATAGCTTTCATGAGCATGTCCAGCTTTTTCTCCATGGCAGCCATTTGAGCCTGAATTCCTCCATTGGTGCTCTCTTCATATATGCCTTTTCCTTTGAGTCCTTGTCTCCCTTTAGATGTGAATTGTTGGGAGTTCTCACTTAAGGTCTCAAAGATTTCTATGGCTTCCTCGCCGCTTTTCTCCATCAACATATAACCACATGCTAAATCTACAAGACTTTTGTTAGGATCATTTAAACCCTCGTAGAATGCCAATACCTGATCGTCTTGAGATATATTGTGATGAGGGCATCTGAGAAGTAGCTCATTAAAGTGTTCCCATGCCTCGAAAGAAAATGTTTCCATCTCTTTGTTGGAAAGTCATAATTTCCCTTCTCAATTGCCTTGTCTTTTGGGTTGGGAAAAATTTCTTTAAGAACTTTATGGCCATCACATCCCAAGTATGAATAGAACCTGTGGCCAAAGAATTGTACCATATCTTAGCATTATCTTTTAAAGAAAAAGGGAAGAGGATTAACCTAATTTCTTCTGGAGTTAAACCCTGAACATTTTGAGTCTTGCAGAGATCACAGAATTCTTGAATATGCCAATATGGGTTCTCTGTAGGTGTGCCTTTATAGTGTGGACTCATATTGAGCAGCAGAGATAAATCGTAACTGCTCTGCACAATGGGCTGGAAATTAATGCATGATGGCGGGTTGACGATCTGAGGACTGAATGAACTTTTCATAGGTCTTCGCACTAGAGGTGTATTGTTTCTCAGCATGATTTAAAAAAAAAAATTAAATAACAAAAGAAAAATAAAAACAAAAATAAAAGAAATAAATCAGATCTGTAATTAAAATAGTTTCTGTGCTGTTGTCTGGAAGTGCGATCGATCGCACCGTGAGGTGCGCTCAATCGCACTGGTGCGCTCAATTGCCCTGGAATGGGCGCTCGAGTGCACCACCGGAGGCAGAACAACAACTACAGAAAACTAAAAAAACAACAAAAAAAAAAATTAAAACAAAAATAAACTAAGGAAAAAAAAAATTCCAAAGAAAATCAAACAATCCCCGACAACGGCGTCAAAAACTTGTTGTGCAAAATACTACCTAAATTAATAGATAATATTTAGTACATTTTACTCGCAAGTGCACAAGATCAAATGATAGTAAAGTGCAACAAGTATGAGATCGATCCCACGAGGATTGTTGATTTTGTTTTAGAATTGATAAAAATATTAACTTGTCACTAAATTAATATTATGAAAAAGAAATAAAAAGATATCAAGATAAATGAAAGGTAGGGCTTTGATATCTACCACTAATTATGATGAATTAATATAACAAGATGCCAATGATCCAATCATATTATGAATACCTAATGTTTGCCAACCTAAGGGCATGAGTGTATACTTCTTAAGCTATTGATTTCCCTGGGCAACGAGTTAGGCATGGGTGTATACTCTAACTCTTTTCTTTCTCAAAGGATTTAGGATGGGTGTATACTAAGTTCTTCTTTAAGAAAGCATAAATCTATGGAAATCGACCAACACACGAAACCTAGGGCATGGGTGTATACTCCTAGTTTTCCATGTTGATTAATCCAAGAATCCGGTGTGGATATCTTTTGTTACTCTTATTAAACCCAAGACTTCATTATCCAAATTGATTTAATTAACTAATCCATACCATATGCATATAATGACCAATCACATACATATGTGGAATTCAAGAAAACAGGAATTAATCAAGTTAAGCAACACAATATGATTCAAAGGCACCAATATTGAAATATTAAATATACATAATTAGGGCTTCAATCTAGCCCTCCTTAAGAGTTAGTTCTACATAATAAAAGAAAAAGGAAAAGGTAAAGAAAGCACGGAAAGGTAGCCTCTAATTCCTCTCCCCAAGTTGTGTCTTTCCCCCCCCCCCCCTTTTTTTTTTCTTATTATTCTCAAGGTTTAGAGGTCTGTTTATAAGGCTTTAGAAGTCCTTGTTACACTAGTAAACCTAGAAAATTCACAGGGTTTTATTCCTATTACAAGTGGGAGTTGGAAAACCTTAATATAGAAATACTAACAGTCTGGCCGCCACTTGATGTGTCACCTGCGCACGGTTGCGCTCGATTACAACCCGTGTGCACTCGATCGCACGTCTGTGATCGAGCCTCTTTTGTTGTGCGCTCAATTGCACATGGCTGCTTCATGCTTTGTCTTCTCTGGTAGTGCGCTCGATCACAGGGAGCCTGCGATCGATCGCACTGTCAGGGGCTCCAACTTTTCTCATTTTCTCTCTTTGAGCCCAAATCTTCCAAATTTACTTTCTTTTCTTCCGAAAACCTATAAAAACATGGAAAACACATAAAGGAACTAAAATGGCATGAATTAGATAAAACTAAAGGATTAAAACATGTAAGTTAAGAGCTAAAAATATGAATATTTTAGCACTTAACACAGACAAATGGTATGTTTTTGTATTAGGCCATCCATGATATGAGGAAGGATTAGAATTAGGTTTCATTAACACGACACCTAAAAGACAAGGCGTGTCTCGTCCTCGCTAGGGTTCCTCTCTAGAGAAACCGATAGTTTTGAGGGTTTAGTCTTCTACCATTATTCGGCGTTGGAGGTTTAGTAGTGGTGATTTGGTGATAGAACAAGAAGGAATGGCGGATGAACTGGAGGACCTACATGGGAAGATCTCTTTAACTGAGGGGGAGAAGATCGGGATTTAGGTGGAGGAAGGTGAAATTGCAGATGGCAAGGAAGCGGGAGGGAAGTGTCTGGTTGGGAAGGTATGGACAAAGAAGAACGTAAACAAGGAGGCATTCAGATCGGTATTATCTACTATACGACGTATTGCAGGAGGCGTGAAATTCAAAGAGCTGAGAGACAACATCTGGCTGTTTGAGTTTACTGATGAAGTTGACAAGCGGAGGGTGTTGGAGGGGCAGCCATGGTCGTTTGATAGGCAGATATTGGTTTTGAATGAGTTTGACAGAAGTACATCGCCTTCCCAATTGGAATTCAACCATTCCTCATTTTGGATCCAAGTTCATGACATGCCTCTTCTTTGTATGAACAAGAGCATTGGGACAAAGATTGGGAGATCGTTGGGAGAACTTGAAGATGTTGACATTGCAGGTGATGGCATGGGCTGGGGGAGTTGTTTGAGGCTGCAGGTTACTATCGACATCACTAAACCTCTTGATCGTGGTAGAGCCCTTAGTCTTGCGGGGAAATCATCATGGGTTAAGTTCAAATATGAAAAGCTACCCTTATTTTGTTTCCGATGTGGACGTATAGTCCATGGCCCAAGAGGATGCCCGGTTCCTTTCTCGACACACCTTAGTACGGTGAAGGATACTAAAGAATGGAGTGTGGGGCTTAGGGCCCTGGATCCAAGACGAAGAGGAACTCGAGGAAGTACCACAAGCAGGGAGGAGTCGAGCAAAAATCCACCAATGGCAGATGACGAGACCTACAATGAAAGGCACTCAGGGGAGAGATTCTTCAATATGGCAAATTTCGGATCCTACGGAACTACCAAGGGCGCCAATAAGAGTATGCGCTGTGGGAACGTAGGATCCGGGATTCACCATTCAGGAAAGGACGTTGGTAGAAACAAAAGGAAAGATTCGACGTATTCTCAGCTGCATGGATTATCATAATTAAATGCTATGGAGTGTCAAGGGGCAGAGAGTCAACTGGAGGTTACTGGACCGGACCCGATTTTGGGCCTTGAGGTTAGGGAACACACGGACTCGATGAATGCTGTGGTAGGAGTTGGAGAAACAAGAGTGGGGGGTAATATGGAAGGGTTGGACATCACTAGTATGGAGTTCGTGTTGTCAGGGGCTGTTGAGCCCAGAGGGGGAGGGGGTAAAAAGAGGACACTAACTCCATGCCAGATTTGAAAACTTGGAAGCGTTTGGCCAGGAGCGTGGCAAACAACAGGGCAACAACCCAGCCCAATCACAAGGCAAAACGAAACAGGAACGAATACAAGGAAACCAAAGGTATTGGCACAGAGAGGGCAGGGAAACGAAGTAAGAAAGCAGTTGTGACCCAGAGGAAGTCTATGGATAAATTGGTGGAGGTCGTTACACAGCCCTGCCAAATGCCATGATTCTCCTTAGCTGGAACTGCCAGGGGCTTGGGAACCCCTTGACAGTTCAAGACCTTTGCCTTTTGGTGAAGGAAAAGAAGCCCAACATTTTGTTTCTTATGGAAACAAAATGTAGGGAAGATAGGATGGAAGGAATTAGAGTGAAGTTGGGTTACAGATGTATGTTTGTGGTGGAACTGGTGGGTCTTATTGGAGGTTTGGCTTTATTTTGGCAAGAAGAACAAGTATTGGAGAATAAAAATTACACTCGTCGGCACATAAATGCACTCGTGAAACATGCTGACAAGGTAGGTGTTTGGAAACTCACCTGCTTTTATGGTCATCTGGTTACCGCCAAGAGGCATGAGTCATGGGAGGTTCTTGAGCACCTTAAACTTCACCAGCCCCAACCTTGGATGTGCATTGGCGACTTCAACGAAATCCTTAAGCAAGAGGAGAAGACAAGAGCAGTCTTAAGAAGGGAGAGTCAAATGGATCTATTTCGGAATGCTCTAGACAACTGTAATCTAAAGGATCTGCGATTCAAAGGAGCCCAACACACCTGGACTAATGGAAGACATGATGGGGGGTTCATCAAGGAACGACTTGATCGCATTGTGGCCAATTTGGAATGGTGTGCTATATACCAGGAAGTTACTGTCTATGTGCTAGCTGAAAGGACATCGGACCACAAGCCCTTATTAATGCACTTCAATCACAAGAAGGACGGAAAGATGGAATTTTATAGAAGTTTCAAGTTTGAAGCCAAGTGGTAGCTAGATGAGGATTACGGTGCAATAGTGGAGGAGACGTGGCATGAAGGGCATGTAGAGACCACTGGCTTACAGACGGTGCAGAACAAATTGGCTATCTGTTAGAAAGCTCTTACCAGATGGAGTGGGGTGAAACATGGTAGTGTGGACAAACTTCTTAAAAAGAAAACCAAGGAGCTAGAGGAATTACAACGGATTGAGGGACCGGAATAGTGGGCAGCAATTACACGTCTTAAGTTAGAAATTGAGTTTATTATGGAGCAAGAAGACATAAAGTGGAAACAGCGAACAAAGCAAAATTGGTACCAATATGGCGACCGGAATACGCCATTTTCTCATGCATGGGCAGACCATCGTAGAAGGATCAATCACATCTGATGCATAAAGGACGAAAAGGGAAGAGAATGGAAAAAGAAGGAGATCCCTGAGGTGTTTACGGCCTTTTACCAAAAACTTTTCACAACGGAACATACTCTTGGTGTGGAGGAGTGCCTGTTTACTTTGGAACCACATGTAACTTCAGAGATGAATGTAGCACTGCTTGAGGAGTTCACCATGGAGGAAATCGACACCGCTCTTTCCCAAATGCACCCTCTCAAGTCACCTGGCCTAGATGGATTTTCAGCTTGTTTTTATCAACACTCTTGGGAAATTGTACGTCTGGAGGTAGGTAAGGCTGTTCTGGATTTCTTGAACTATGGTATTTTTGACCCATTAATAAATACTACACATATTGTTTTAATTCCCAAGAGCAAAACTCCTTTTTGGGTTACTGACTACTGGCCTATCAGTTTATGTAATGTCCTTTATAAACTTATTGCGGAAGTGCTTGCAAATAAAATGAAGAGAATGCTGAATTCTATTATTTCGCCAAATCAAAGCGCCTTCTTACCTGGGCGACTTATCACAGATAACGTCATAGTTGCATTCGAGGTTCTCCATACAATGAATACTCGGCTCAAAGGAAGGAAGGGATATATAGCGCTCAAGCTCAACATGAGCAAGGCGTATGATCAAGTGGAATGGGATTTCTTGGAGTTATTGATGCAGAGAATCGGGTTTGATGAGCTATGGGTGGACCGTATTATGACGTGTGTTCGAACTGTTTCCTACTCGGTGCTCATCAATGGGACGCCCTTTGGAAACATCCGGCCTACAAGGGGGCTTCGACAAGGAGATTCGCTGTCACCATACCTATTCATATTATGCACTGAGGTTCTCAGCACCCTTCGAAATAAGGCGAACAGGGAGGGCAGAATCATAGGCTTGCCTATTGCCAAAGGAAGAACAAAAATTAATCATCTCTTTTCTGCGTATGATGGTTTGCTATTTTGCATGGCAAATTTTATGGAATGGGGCAATGTGCAGGAAATCCTTGGTAAATATGAGAGAGCTTCGGGGCAGAAGCTAAACTGTGAAAAGACTTCCATCTTTTTTAGCAAAAACACTCAAGTGGAGGTGAAGGAGTTCATTGCTTCGATGGCAGGAGTGAGGGTCACCACAAACTTCGAGAAGTACCTTGGATTGCCGGAAATTATAGGCCCATCCCGATCTAGGGCCTTTGCGGGTATGAAAGGGAGGATTTAGGAGTGTATGCAAGGATGGAAGGAAAATTTCCTTTCACAAGCCAGAAAAGAGGTGCTTCTCAAGGTGGTGGTTCAAGCCATAACCACATACGCCATGAGTGTTTTTCAATTGCTAAAGACTCTATGCAAGGACATCAATTCTTTGATGTCCAAATTCTGGTGGGGCCACAAGCAAGAGGATAGTCATATTGCATGGATGAGTTGGCAAAAACTTGGAAGGACAATGGAGAGAGGAGGTTTGGGGTTTAGAGACTTCGAATGGTTCAGCATGGCCCTTCTTGCAAAACAAGGGTGGAGACTGCTCCAAAATCCGGATGGGTTAGCTTCCAAAATTCTTAAAGAAAAATGCTACCCACATGGCACTTTCTTGGACGCAACATTGGGTAGACAACCCTCGTATGTTTGGCAGAGTTGTTGGAATGCTAGGAAATTGCTTTTGGAGGGGCTATCCTGGAGGGTGGGAGAAGGAAGCAAAATTGTCAAATGGACAGACAAATGGGTTCCCACAACCACCGGGGGTTTTCTCTAGTCCTCCGTACGCATCCTCGACAGGAATGCCAAAGTGAGTGAGCTGATAGACAGGGACTCTAATTGGTGGAACGTGCCTTTAATCCAATAGATTTTTTCGGCTAAGGAAGCAGGACTTATTTGTAGTTTGGCCGTGTGTCCATGCAGAGGGGGTGATAGGATGATATGGCAATGCACAAGGAATGGCGAGTACTCAGTTCGGAGTGCGTACCATCTTGCAAAAGAAAAATTCGAAGTGGATAAGGGAAGCTGTTCCAACAGAGACAGCACCAAACTTCTATGGAAAGCCATATGGAACATTGATGGTCCACGAGCAGTAAAAGCTTTCCTTTGGAAGGCATGCAGTGACATCCTGCCCACCAAGGATAAACTATTTAAGAAGCACATCACACCTGACCCCCTTTGCCCGATTTGTCATCTTGAGGTGGAAACGATAGGGCATATTGTCTGGAGTTGCCCTTCTGCCCAGGACGTGTGGTCTGAATGCTCCATGAGAATACAAAAAAGCTCCAGCGCAGAAATGGATTTTATGAGCATTATGGAGAACATGCAGGCAAGAAGTACTGTCGAGGAGATACAGTTGGCAGTGATAGTGGCAAGGCAATTTAGCTCCGGAGGAACTCTATGGTCTTCGAAGGCAAGTTTAAGAGCCCACAAGCAATTTTACGTACGTCGAAGGATCAATTGGAAGCTCATCTCATGGCTGTAGTAGTGCAAGCTGGCAAACTTCGGTCTGTACCAAGAAGGCCAGTCACTGTCCCGTGGCAAAAACCACCCCTAGGTACTATCAAAGTTAACTAGGACGCTGCTGTCAACGGCAAAGGGCCGAGGATAGGGATCGGTGTCATTGTGAGAGATCAAGAGGGCGAGGTATTAGCCATGCTTTGCGAAACAATGGCATTCATCAATGATCTAGCTAGGGCTGAGGTGCTGGCAGCAAGGAGGGGAATCGAATTACGTCTCAGGCTGGGCATTCGAAAACTCATTCTTGAAGGTGATGCGATTCAGATCGTCCAAGCTCTCCAGTCTGATGGGGGAGGTTGGAGGTCTTACGGGTTGATTATTGATGACATGAAACAGTTACTTCGAAGTTTTCAGGACTACGAGGTGAATCACATCCCCCGTGAGGCTAATGGAGATGCGCACAAATTAGCTAAGCTTGCTCTCTCTTTGGGAGAGGACAAACTTTGGAGAGAAGATTTTCCTTTCTAAAGTATATGATTCTGTACTCACGATTTAAGTTTACTTTATCAATGAAGATTCGAATACCAATTCAAAAAAAAAAAAAAAAAAAAAAAGCACGACACCTGTGTCAACAAAAAAATTACACCAACAGAATATATAGCGGATTATATCACCCATATATGTTTCTCTTGATATTGGTAAATTGCACATACATCTTCTTTAATTAATTTAGTATCACATAATCGATGCAATACACTAATTTGCCTTTATATATTTAATAACATGTGCGTTTTTTACTAAGAGTACTTATATTGTATTGGGCAATCCAAAATAGTTAAAAGATTATTAATTCTCCCTAGCCCTATATCAAAAATTTTTAAAAGAAATTTCACATTCAGTTAATTAGTCAAAATAGCTAAAATTTTGTTGAGGTTCTACAATTTGTTGAGCTTGGTAACTCAACAATGCGTAATTTATACTAATAAAAACATCAACATGATTCTATCTCTTCTTTGGGACTAATGAAAGCAGATAAATAAATAATATTTTAAAAGAAAGAAAAAAATGAAAAGTTTATAACTAAAAATTTTGAGACGGATGCCCGTAGGTGGTTTAGAAAAGTAGATAGCAAAAATACAAAATCAACCCCATGTATACCGATTCTTATTTTTTGGCTCTTATATTAAAATACCAACGCTTATTTTGTTACTGATGGTTTTTTCTCAGTCCATGCATCTCACACAAGCTCTGGGGAAAAAATGCGCCTGTATAGGTCATTTGTTTTTGGTAGTGAAATTTTTGCCAAGTCTGATGTGCTTGTTAGAGATTTGACTACAATGCCTATACCCATTCTCTGCTTTACTTTGTTCACAACAACATCCTCATTCACTTTTACATAACCAAGTCAGGGAGATTTCCATGAATCCTAGGAACCAGACATCTTACAAAGTGGCCAATGTTGCGTAACTCAGTGAACAAAGGATGGGGGCTAGAATTTGTAGAATATATTTTTAAAGATTTTTTTGTTATAAATTTAAGCAAATTAGCCACCCACAGAAAAACACTAGTCACACTTGAACTATCACTTTAAAAGGACTAGTCAATTTTAAGTCTCTTTAGAATCACTTATAAAGCCTAGTTTCATTTAGTAAGGAATGTAAGACCTAACATCTATATATGAGGGTCTTTTATAAATCACCTTAAAATGACTAGTCGATTTAAAATTTTGTTAGAATCCCGATATAGGACCAGAATATTACTCTTTGCAGTGTTTTAGAATGTGAAGGAAGGCTGTGTAATTGTAACAAAATTCTCCAACTTTGTTGATCTTAATAAAGAAGACTTTGTAGAAAGCTTTCAGAGTTTGCTCGTTGTTCATGCCAGATAGAACAAAGTAAACTAATCCGGTCCTTGGTTGGACTGTCATCTTCAAGTGAATCCAAATCTTTCTTAATATTCTTTATTAGCATTCGACTTTCTCACATAAACAAAAAAAAAAAAAAAAAAAAATAGTAATAATTCTATGATGACGATGATGATAATGATGCGCACTTGTTCATAACCAAAATTTTTATTAGCACGTGCTTAACAAACATAGTAATAATTTTATTGTCACATTATTTCAATTATATGACAATCGTATAACAAATAAAAATTTTTATAAATTAATTGTTTCGACTATAAAATTTCTAACTACAGGCTCTCATAAAATTTGAGAGTAAAAGTCGGTTGCTTCTTAGTTCTTACAAATCCCAATATGAAAAGTATTGATGACAGCTATAATAGACTCCAAGTCGGCTACTTAAATATACTCCAAATTGGATTAGAAAACATATTCAACGAGAAAGAAAAATATAATGCAAGGCCCACTTGATGTTGACACAACAAATATATTAACAGAAATGATAATTTGTGAAAATAATATTAATTAAGGATGATGAGGATGATGGTGACTATAATTAGCCGACTGCATGTGGGGTACTTTTCCGATCTCTTATATTTCTTTTTTACTTGAGAAAAGATGAGATAATTAATGTTTGCTATAATTTAGGATTTTAAGTTTTTCTCCTTTTTTTAGGTTTTTATTGTTGTGTTAAGGGTGGGTTTTAAGAGTGTTTTTTTTTTTTTTTTAGGTGAAGAGGGAGGAAAGTTATTTATTAATGTTTTCATATTTTTTAGATTGAAAGGATATAGAAAAATGAGAGGTTTATAAAACAAGCTACTTATATTTTATCTTTTATGGTTAGGTCTATCTTAATACTCTAAACCTCCTCAATTTCAACAAAAAGAAAAATAAATAAAAGGAAAAAAACGTCATATCACTCACTGAATATCACCTAGCTCTTATTTTATACAATATAGGGCGTCGCGTTACGCTATTTGAATGCTTTAATGAATACAAACCGTTTCATCAAGAATGATGCTTCCCCACCGTAGTGGCTGGTACATCAACTAAGATTCGTGGCACCTTTTGGCAAACGATTTTCATCTCCTTCTGCCTTATTTTTACTTTTGTCAAAACAAAAAAAAAAAAAAAAAGAAAGTAAATATATTTTCAAAACTATTTTTTTCATTTTCTTTCATAAAAATTAACACCTTTATATCACATGATCAATCACTTAATTCTTATAACTAAAAAAAAAAAAAAAAAATCTCATTTAAAAAGCCATTTGTCAAAGGAAACCTATATTTAAATCTTCTGATGCAACTTGATTATTTTTTCGATTACAAATTTGGGAAACCCCCAACCTCATGATGTCAGAACAAGTTACAACACTCGAATACTTCTTCAGCCCACGTCGTAAAAGACAGCAGTGTCGCTGATTTTTTATTAAATTTTCATTTTTTTTTTTTGAGGTAGACAGTAGTGTCAAGTTGACAACTAGTACATATTGTTGATATTTTTGATAATCGCTTAAAATTTCTCTACAACCATTGTCATTGTACCATTCCGCTTCTGGTGTTGACGGTAATGATTTAGTAGTATTTGTTTTTTAATAAGCGACAATAATTTAGTATAGTTGGTTAATTGCTTTCATTTTATTGGCTTAGTGTTCTTACTTTTGTAGTCCTACCTCTCTTCATCGTGCCATGGCCCATATATATCCTATAAATAGGAGTTGTTGTGACTTAAGGCCATCAAGCTTCAATTCCAAGATATTCAAACATAATCATGAAGATGAATAGTACCAGATTTGGTTTTTCTCTTTTCTTCTTCATTATTATTTCTGAAAGCATGTTTTTGGGCATGGCACGTGTTGAAAACATGAGATGCTTCTTGTTTCAATTTGATTTACCATGAGCACACTTGCACATGTTTACGAGGCATGAAATTTGAGACCAATTAAGTTTGTTTTCAATATCTTGAATGCAGTTGGGTGACTTATTGGATGAAAAATCCTGACATATATATATATATATATATATATATATATAAAGTTGATTGAGTTTGAGTTTCCCATTGCGTAACCGGACCTCTTGCCTCATTAAACAGTGAGTGTTTGCGTCAAAATTTGAGAAATTTGGTTTGATTGATAACATAGCTAGGTTAGTTTCATAGCCTTTTTGACTTGAGTTAGTAAGTCTATAGGAGTGTCTTTACACCTTATGCCCTAAAACCATTTGGTTTGGGAGTCATTGACTTAACACTCGATACATGAGTTAATTAGAAAGCTTAAGGGAGCTAAGCATTGCAAAACAAGAAGAAAAAAAAAAAAAAAATTTTACCTTGGTTGTTTCATTTGATAGAAAGTCCAATAAATTTTGAGATGCTCAATTATTTATGTTAGAATTATTTTCAAGCTTCATAATTATGTGTTAGTTCATTTTGCATTAAATGCAATCAGACATCCCACGAAAGAAGGAATTAGTTAGTTGTTTTTCAGTTTAGTTTCAGTCTTGTATTGCTAAGGGACTAGCAATGTGTAAGTTTGGGGGTGTGATAAGCGCTGAATGTTGCACATTCAAACTCCTTAACTCGTATATATTAATTCCTTAGCACTGTTATCTATTTGATTTAGTTGTTGTTTTAGTGTTTTCAAGTTTTTAATAAAGATGCAAGAAATTCCATTGATTTTTGGCTTAAAGCACATTTTGAAAGGACTTATATGATGTGATTAAGTTTAATCAAATCAAGGAAATGATTAAATCGGAATTTCTCTAATTAGATTTAAAATCGGATTGGATTAAATTTTGGATTTTGCAAACATCGCAGTATTTTGACCATAACTTTCAGCTCAAGTATCAGATTGAGGTGAAATTAGTGGCATTGGAAATCTAACTAAAAATAATAAAATCATTGTGAAATAAGATTTTCCTAATTTGGATGTTTGCTATACCAAAATTGTCCTGTAATGTAAGGACAAAAATCTGGACGAATCCTATTCCAATTTGTACTAGGATTTCTTCATAATTGGACTAGGAGACTGAAATATGATTTTTTTTGTGATTTCTAAGGCTTCTAGGATTTGTTTTATACCCTATAAAGAGGCCTCTAGGTTTTGCAGAGAATGTGTGCTTAGTTTTAGACAGAAAATATCTTCTTGGAAGTTTAAAGAGTTGACGAGAAGGTGAACATGGCAGGAGGCCATTCTAGCACCACCATAAGCGGCTAAATTTATAATAGAGTGTTGATGTAGCCCTTTCCAAGTAATAGTGATTTAATTGTATTTTTAATTTAAGAATTTTCTATATGCATGATGGTTATATAACTTAGAGATTTGGTTTTAAAGTTTATACACAATCATTATGAAATTCTTCTCTTATCTTAAAAAACTTTTTATCTTGGTTGAACTCTCAATCCTTCATATTTTATGTGACTATATGAATGATTGTTATACAACAGTTTTAACTAACACATGATCATAAGGGTTTGATAGGCCATGCCTAGGGAAGGCAAATGACTCTACACCCTAGGTTAGTGTAATTTAGGTAGACAATTTGTACGTCCCAAAGATGAGTTTTGCTTATTCCTTGATTGCGTGTAACTGATTAAGCGATTTGATAGTCCATACCTAAGGAAGAAGGACCGCACCGCATCTAGAGGTTAGACAGACAATCCGTGCCAATCGAAGTTAGATTATACTTATTTCTTAATTATGGTATTTTCTTGATTACTCGAGTGAGACAAGCCCTATACCATGCATGTATCAATTTTCCTTGTTAATTTATAATTGACCATTGTTATGTGATTAATGGTGGAATCAACCCCTATTCTTTCTCTCATTTTATTTATCTTTATCTTCACTTTTATAAAAGAAAAACAAAACAATCATCTTTTGAATTGAGTTATATTTGATCTTGATAAGCTTAATAACAACACCTGCGCAGTCATTGAGGTTCGACACCCTCAATATAATCCTATCATACAAGGATTCATTGTATTATGAGTGGTATTTTTATTATTGATATTTTTGCAGACAAAAAGACCACATCAACCTAGACAGGAGAACTTGGTCTGTAAATTGAAGAAGTCACTTTATGGGCTGAAGCAATCTCCAAGGCAGTGGTATAAGCGGTTTGACTCCTACATAATTAGAATTGGATACAAGAGATGTGAATATGACTGTTGTGTGTATGTAAGGAGCCTTGATGATGGGTCATTTGTTTTTCTGTTAGTGTATATGGATGATACGCTTATTGAAGCTAAGAGTATAGTGGAGGTCAACAAGCTAAAGGTTTTCTTGAGTAGAGAATTTGGCATCACGGATTTGGATGCAGCCAAAAAGATTCTTGGGATGGAGATTCGTAGGGACAGGGATGCCAAGAGATTGTGGCTATCTCAGGCTGACTATTTGAAGAAGGTGTTGGAGAGGTTTAGAATGGATAATGCGAAACCAGTGAGTACACCTTCAGCGAATCACTTCTATTTGTCTACCTCCTAGTGTCCAAAGGCAATTGAAGGCAATTGAAGAAACTGAAGACATGTTTAAAGTCCCATATGCCAGTGCAGTGGGATGTTTGATGTACGCTATGTTATATACCAAGCTAGATTTGCTAATACAATCAGTGTGGTGAGCAAGTACATGGCAAATCCAGGGAGACAACACTGGGATGCAGTCAAATGGATTTTCAGATACTTGAAATATACTACAGACTATGACATCACTTTTGTCAAACATAAGGGTGATTTGTCAATTGTGGGGTACGTGGATACAGATTATGCAGGGGATTTGGATGATAGGGGATTGACCACAGGTAATATGTTCACTCTTGCAAGAAGACCCATTTGTTGGAGGTTTATGATCCAGTCCACGGTTGCGATGTCCATGACTGAGGCGGAGTACATGGCAGCAATTGAGGCTGTGAAGGAACCTTTGTGGCTCACAAGGTTTGTCAGGGAGCTGGGTATTCAGTAAGTGGAGTCCCATTGTACTGTGACAATCAGAGTGGAGTCCCATTGTACTGTGACAATCAGAGTGCCATTTACTTGATAAAGAACCAGATGTATCATACGAGAACCAAGCATATTGATGTGAGGTCTCACAAGATCAGGGAATTAGTTGATAGAGGTGAATTATTTCTTGAGAAGATTCACACTTCTGGGAATACAGCAGACATATTTACGAAGCCTGTTACCATAGACAAGTTCAAGCATTGCCTGGACTTGACAAATGTCTCTAGGTGCTACAAAGGAGATGAGAGAAGGCGGCATCCCCAAACCTATCAGTTCCATGTGAAGGCCCAATACTTGATTATCTTCGAAGAGGTGAATACTCGCCAAGGTGGAAATTGTTCGAACAAGTGGCTCATATGCTTTCAGGCATAGAGTGTAATATTGAAACTACTGGCCCATTGGAGGTAATTAGGTTTATGTGGGCCTGGGGACAAATAGGTTGTGGAGGGTATTTTGGAGTTTTTCAAAATACTTATAATTAGGTTTTCCAATAAGACTGTTAAGTTATAATCCTAAATCATTGAATAGTAAAATATAGTTGCATTCTCTTGTGGAAGTAGGCACATGGCAGAACCATGTAAATCTGTATCTTGATTTTTTTCTTCATCTCACAATTTTGAATTCCATATTATTCATCATTGTTGTGCACCGTAACAACAGTGTCGAAGTGAACTTCACTTCACATTTCTCTCAAGATTGAGAATCAATGCTATAAGTAGTCATGAGTTCATGTTATTAATATTGACAATCGTTATGATAGAACAAGAACTCATGTGGTTTGTTCAATACATTATAATCACACAAACATATCAATCAAATCTCCAGTACTTCACATGATTAAGATAAATCATCATGATTGATAAGTTATAGTCTTATCAAATGTAATATCCAATTATATTAAGGGATAAATGCAAAATTGGTCTCTGTAGTTGGCCTAAATTACAAATTACTTTGTGTGGTATAAATAATAATTTATAAGTCCTTGTAGTTAGCCTAAATTAGAAATCACTCACTGTGGTATAAAAATAATTTATAGGTCCTTAGGGTTTGTCAAAATAACAGTTTACTTACTGAAATCAATTTTTGTTTAATAACTTTACAAAATCTGTTACACTTTCAAAAATGATGATTTTCACATCATTTTAGGATTCTAGCTAAGATTATATTGTAGCTCTCACTCCACGTCATATTGTTATAGTAAATTAACCTAATCTCGTCAGTCGCTTCACAGAGTGCGACAGTTAAATTCTCTCAAAATGCTCCCAAATTGTAGCGAGGAAGATGAAAATTACGGAGGGTTACGCACGGAGTAAAATTTTGGGGATAAAAGAGAATAGGTTAATTTACTGTAGTAGTATGACGTTGAGTGAGGGATGAAGTGTAATCTTAGCTGGTGTTCTAAAATGGTGTAGAAAATCCTAGTCGTCATTTTTTAAAGTTAAAAATTCATAATATCAAGTGTCGTATTTTTATTGGGTATGACGTGACAAAGTAATGAATTATGTTAAATTACTTAACGAAAATTGATTTCATGTAGCAAACTGTTATTTTGGCTTACCTTAAAGACATATAAATTATTTTTTATACCACATGTAATGATTTGTAATTTAGGCCAACTACAGAGGCGCCCTATAAAATATTTGTTATACCACAGGGAGTAATTTATAATTTAAGCCAACCATATGGACCAATTTTGCATTTGTCCCTTATATTAACGACTGCGAACAACAGTTCATAAGTTACATTGTTTATGGTTTAAGATCTTTTGTATGATAATTCTATTAACACACCTTAAACCATATTCAATATATCTTAAGAGCTTACCTGTATACGATAAATAATAATCAATTGATGCTTACATGTAAACAATAATACACCGAATAGGTAAGTCTATTATATATTTTTTTTCATAGATTGCTTGCCAAGAGAAGATATTTCTGGAGTGTCACCATCGAGCATATTGACAATGAGACACTTCCATTTTCTACAGATCGATACAGGGTGGCACACGAATACGATATCATGATTCAAATTTTGCTGCCAGTTAGGTAAACGGCTATAAGTACGTAGTTTGATTTGGTCAAGGTAAACGAATTAAGGTGCAGACAAATGGTATGTTTTTGTGTTAGGGTCGTCCTTGATACGAGGAAGGATTAGAATTAGGTTTCATTAACACGACACCTGTGTCAACAAAAAAATTACACTAACGGAATATACATATATATACCGGATCATATCACCCTTGTTTCTCTTGATATTCGCAAATTGAACATACATCTTCTTTAATTACTTTAGTATCACATAATCGATGCAATACACTAATTTGCCTTTATATATTTAATAACATGTGTGTTTTTTACTAAGAGTACTTATATTATATTGGGCAATCCAAAATAGTTAAAAGATTATATATTAATTCTCCCTAGCCCTGCATCAAAATTTTTTAAAAGAAATTTCACATTCAGTTAGTCAAAATAGCTAAAATTTTGTTGAGATTCTACAATTTGTTGAGCTCGGTATCTCAACAATGCATAATTTATACTAATAAAAACATCAATATGGTTCTATCCCTTCTTTGGGACTAATGAAAGTAGATTAATAAATAATATTTTAAAAGAAAGAAAAAAACGAAAAGTTGATGACTAGAAATGTTAAACCAGACGTAGGTGCTTTAGAAAAGTAGATAGCAAAAATACAAAATCAACCCTATGTATACCAACGCTTATTTTTCGGCGCTTATATTAAAATACCAACGCTTCTTTTTTTACTGACGCTTTTTTCTCGGCCATGCATCTCACACAAGCTCCGGGAAAAAATGCGCCTGTATAGGGGTCATTTGTTTTTGGTAGTGATAGAGAAGGTAAATTTTTGCCAAGTCCGCTGTGCCTGTTAGAGATTTGACTACAACGCCTATACCCATTTACTTTGTTCACAACAACATCCTCATTCACTTTTACATAACCAAGTCAGGGAGACTTCCATGAATCCTAGGAACCAGACATTTTACAAAGTGGACAATGTTGCATAATTCAGTGAACAAAGGATGGGGGCTAGAATTTGTAGAATATATTTTTAAAGATTTTTTTGTTATAAATTTAAGTAAATTAATGCTATATAGTGACCCACTGAAAAACACTAGTCACACCTAAACCATCACTTTAAAAGTACTAGTCAATTTTGAGTCTCTTTAGAATCACTTATAAAACCTAATTTCTTTTAGTAAGAAATGTGAGACCTAACATCTATATATGAGGGTCTTTTATAAATTACCTTAAAAGAACTAGTCGATTTAGAACTGCTTTAAAATCACTTATAAAGCTTAGTTTCACTTAGTAATTAATAAGGAATATGGGACCTAGCTAGCATCCATGAATGTCTTTTATAAATCACTCGCTACTCATCTTCCCGGTATAGGATCCGAATATTACTTTTTGCAGTGTTTTAGAATGTGAAGGAAGCCTGTGTAATTGTAACAAAATTTTCCAACTTTGCTGATCTTAATAAAGAAGACTTTGGAAAGCTTTCAGAGTTTGCAAGTTGTTCATGCCAGAGAGAACAAAGTAAACTAATCGGGTTCTTGGTTGGACTGTCATCTTCAAGTGAATCCAAATCTTTCTTAATATTCTTTATTAGCATTCGACTTTCTCACATTAAAAAATATATATATATATATATATATATATATATATATATATATATAGTAATAATTCTATGATGACGATGATGATAATCAATCGTATAACACTATTAAATAAAAATTTTCATAAATTAATTGTTTCGACTATAAAATTTTTAAGTATTGATGACAGCTATAATAGACTCCAAGTTGGCTACTTAAATATACTCCAAATTGGATTAGAAAACATATTCAACGAGAAAGAAAAATATAATGCAAGGCCCACGTGATGTTGACACAACAAATATATTAACAGAAATGATAATTCGTGAAAATAATATTAATTAAGGATGATGAGGATGATGGTGACAATAGTTATAACTATAATTAGCCGACTGCATGTGGGGTACTTTTCCGATCTCTTATATTTCTTTTTTACTTGAGAAAAGATGAGATAATTATGGGTTAATGGTTGGGAAGCTAGAGTTGTAGTGCGAAAAATTTGCTATAATTTAGGATTTTAAGTTTTTCTCCTTTTTTTAGGTTTTTATTGTAGTGTTAAGGATGGGTTTTAAGAGTGTTTTTTTTTTTTTTTTTTTTTTGAGTGAAGAGGGAGGAAAGTTGTTTATTAATGTTTGGATCATTTTTTAGATACAAAGGATATGGAAAAATGAGAGGTTTATAAAACAAGCTACTTATATTTTAGGGGTAATTACCATTTGCCCTCATGAACTAGAGTGCCTTGGCACTTTCCTCCTATGAACTACCAACTGTGACACTTGGCCTCATCAAATTATTATCTTATGACAAAAAGTCTCATTCCGTCAGTTAAAGGGGTTAAAATTAATGGTCAACGGTTATGTGCAAGTCATGTGCTATTTTAAATTTTTCTTCTTCTACTTTTGCCCTCACTTCAGACCGAGAAAATGATGCTTATACCCTCCTAAACCCTAATCCAACACATGAAAACAATTTAAAATGTTGGCAAAAGTGGAAGAAAAAAAATTAAAAATGGCACATGACTTGCACATGACCGTTGACCGTCAATTTTAACCCCTTTGACTAATGAAAATGAAACTTTTGTCATAGATGATAGTTTGATAGGGTCAAGTGTCATAGTTGATAGTTCGTGGGAGAAAGTAACAAGGCACTGTAATTTATGGGGGCAAAAGGTAATTACCCCTATATTTTTTCTTTTATGGTTAGGTGTATCTGAATACTCTAAACCTCCTTAATTTCAACAAAAAGAAAAATAAATAAATGGGAAAAACGTCATATCACTCACTTAATATCACCTAGCTCTTATTTGGTACAATATAGGGCGTCGCGTTACGCTATTTGAATGCTTTAATGCGCCTACCAAATATGAATACGAACCGTTTCATCAAGAATGATGCTGCCCACCGTAATGGTTGGTACATCAACTGAGATTCGTGGCACCTTCTGGCAAACGATTTTCATCTCCTTCTGCCTTATTTTTACTTCTCTCAAAAAAAAAAAAAAAAAAAAAAAAAAAAAGAAAGTAAATATATTTTTAAAACTATTTTTTTCATTTCATTTCATAAAAATCAACACCTTTATGTCACATGATCAATCACTTAATTCTTATAACTAAAAAAAAAAATTAAAAAAAAAAAAAAAAAAAACAAAGTAAACTCATTTCAAAAGCCATTTGTCAAAGGAACCCTATATTTAAATCTTCTGATGCAACTTGATTATTTTTTCCATTACAAATTTGGGAAACCCCCAACCTCATGATGTCAGAACAACTTACAACACTCGCATACTTCTTCAGCCCACGCCGTAAAAGACACCAGTGTCGCTGATTTTTTATAATTTTTTTTTTTTTTTGAGGTAGACAGTAGTGTCAAGTTGTCAACTAGTACATGTTGTTGATATTTTTGATAATCGCTTAAAATTATTCTACAACCATTGTCATTGTACCATTCTGCTTCTGGTGTTGACAATAATGATTTAGTAGTATTTGTTTTTTTAATAAGCGACAATAATTTAGTATAGCTGGTTAACTGCTTTCATTTTATTCGCTTAGTGTTCTTACTTTTGTAGTCCTACCTCTAGTCATGTAGCATATATCCTATAAATAGGAGTTGTTGTGACTTAAGGCCATCAAGCTTCAATTCCAAGATATTCAAACATAATCATGAAGAGGAATAGTACCAGATTTGGTTTTTCTCTTTTCTTCTTCATTATTATTTCTGAAAGCATGTTTTTGGGCATGGCACAAAACACGACAGTCCCAGTTGATGTGGGTGTGGTTCTTGACATGGGTACATGGAATGCGAAGATGGGGTGGAGTTGCATAAATATGGCTCTTTCTCACTTCTATGCTTCTCATACTTACTACAAAACTAGGCTGAGGCTTAACATCAGGGACTCCAAACGTGATGTTGTTGGAGCAGCTGCTGCAGGTTCTCTCTCTCTCTCTGTGTTTTAGTTATCATTCCGAACAGCTGTTAAGGTCATTATGCGTAATTAACGACAGCTCTTGTTTTTTTTGTCTTTTTGTTCACCTCCTCCAATACCATAGATTAGATTTAATAATTGGTTTTCCTTATAACTGCACCCGTATTCACAAAATGAGAATATTACTTTTAAATATTTGTATTTGCATCCCGTATCAAGTTTTTACTAACCATATCAGCGTGATTATTGTAGTTATTGTTTGCTACCCGCATATTAAGTAAAGGGAATGTGAATACTGTTATTAACTACACCTATATACTCTAAAACCGCTATCTAAATCAACATATGCAGATAGTGCTTTTTGTTAATTGCATTAGCATCCACATGTATGAATAGCGGATGCGGACGGTTAATATTTACCCGCATGTACACCCTTAGTTATACTATCTAGCATTTTATAATGGAAAAGAACTCATTAGGTGGTTCTACTATCATCATAAGAACTAGCTAGTTTTATGTATGATAAATCACAAAATTGGAATGTAAAAGTTAAGAACTGCACTTGTCATTACTTTATAAAATTTATGACTAAGGAACACACCCCCGCCCAATTTTCTTTTGAGAGAGTTTTGGTAAAGCCAGGATTATACAAAACGTTCAACTATATGTCGAAACGTAATTCATAAACGTTTGATTCTTGTTGAAATTGATTTAATTAGGAGGCATTTGGGACATGGAATAGCTATTCTTGAAAATATAAGAAGATGAAATGGAATAGCTATTTATATTTTTCACTTTGGTGACATTAATGCGATCTTACTAGAATTAAACCAAAATTACTAAAATACCAACATTTTTTTATTAAAAAAATTGAGGCTCCATTTGTTGAAGGTGGAACCCAAGCTACTGGCGACGGATCTCGAAAAAAAAGATGGTGAATTTTTTTTTTTTTTTGAAAAATATAGTCTATTTATAAAAGAATAGCTTAACGATTCACTCTTTTTGTTTAGAGAAATTGCTATTCCTCAATTTCAGGATTAGCATTTCCATGGGAATTGAATGGCTATTCCAGGGCAAAAAAATCTTATTAAACAATGAAATAACCATTTCATTGCATGAGTTTAATCCTTGAAACAAACATACTTTAGAATTTTTATTATGTGGACGCAATTGGGAACATCGATCTAGGTTATTGTTAACATAGAGACAGAAGGCCAAAGATTGAAAAAAGCTTTGTTACTTCTAAGTGAGTCAAAATGAATATAGTGGTAAGGCTTATCTATAATGCATATATATGAGCTCAAAAATATACAACATACAATACAACTAATTAAGGATGTAAATGCGGGCGGATATTGATCACTCGATAGCGGCTATTAACCGCATGCATCTCCATACCCTTTATATGTAATATACATTTTTTTATATATTTTATATATAATATATTTAATAAATTCACCAAAATGACATCGTTTTAGGTTAGGTATAAGTTACGTTTACATTGGTTTATGTTTTTTTTTTTTTCACATTTCATTCATTCACTTCACTAGCTAGTTCACTCTCACTCCGCCTCCGCCAAAGCCCAAAGCCACCATCTTCTAGCACTCGTGTCTCATCTCTGATTCTTTCGTATCTCGAACTCTCATTGCAACATTTACCATCCTTTTGCTGGTTTGATTGTTATGCTCATTAAATCATGGATAAAAAAACATAAGGATGTTTATTGTGAGCATTGATTACTACGAATATTTTGAGGTCGTAACCATTGTCCCCCACTTTTTTTTTTTTTCTCAGTTTTACATATTTTTGGTGTTGCATTATATTTTCAAAACATTAGGACTTCAAAAAAAAAAATTAAAACAAGCCCAAAACACTAAAAATCCGCCCAAATTATTTGCAAAATTGTATAAAATAGGCCTTAATTGAGACCCAAAGATTGCCCAAAAAACTAAAATAGAACAAAAAGGTCCATTATCTAATATGCGGACAGTCGGTAATAACCGTATTTAATAACCACAATAACTGCGCGGATACAATTAGTAAAAACATGATGCAAATGCAGATATCTAAAAATGATAGAGAGCCCCTATGATTCAGAACATCTACAAACTACTACTTTTACAGCACCCAATCAGCATGTGACACATAATCATTTCATGAAAATTGCAAAAAATCAAAATGAGAACATACATAACAAATCAAAGTGAAAAAAATACCGAAAAGACCCTTGGCCGTCCCAACCAGACCCACAGCTAGACCCATCGCCGGCGTGGGTCTCGCCGGCCATGACTTGCAGGTCTGGCTGGCCGTGACCCGCCTCAAAACCCGCCGTGACCCGCTGAAACCTGCCTCAAAACCTGTTTCTAATGCCCTAAAACCCGTTTCTAATGCCTCAAAACCCATTTCTAATGCTCAAAACTCATTTCTAATGCCTCAAAATTCGTTTTTGGATTCAAATCTAAAACCTAGAGGTTTGTTAACCCTTTAGGGATTTTATCACCCTAAAGGCCGGGAACCGATGCCGGAAAGAGGTGACCCATGGCGTGGGTGGGTTTCTACCAGACACACAGCGAAACCCACAAGAGACCCATGGCGTGGGTCTCGCCAAACCACAGCACGAAGGGGTCTGGCCAGACCCCTTCACCAGTTCTTTCATCTTTCTTCTTTTTTTTTTTTTTTTTTTTTTTTTTAATTTTTAATTTTTAATTTTTTTTTTCTTTGGTGCAAATCTAGTGTATTAGGACTTAGGTTATTTTGGTGCATTTTTTGAGTTTTTGCTTAGGTGTCAGTTAGGGATTGGGGGCTGTAAAACTGGGGTTTCAAGGAGGCTCCTGACCAAAGTTAAACTCAAAATGATATCCACATTTTGATGTGGATATTGCAAATAACTGCATCTGCATCTGCATGTACACCCCTATTAAGCTTATAGTACAATGTCTATATAGTATATTGTATACTTAAATATGGCAAGGATCTCCTTGCATGTGAGGAAAAATATAGCAAGAGATCATGTTGACTTATTATCACCAGGAATATGGCAAAACATTCTAATATCGATCTAAATGGCACTTTGACTGTTGTAGTAAATGGGTGAGCCAGTGGTTTGAGTCCGTAATAGTTAGCTTCAATCCTAGATTTGAAAATTAATGTAGAATCACTTTTATCTCAACTTACCAAATAAGAAATGCTGGGCAATAAAAAATTACTATTAGATTCAAAATACAATTGTGATCTATCCAAAATTCAATATTGATTTTCACTGCCACGTCAAGAAGTGTGCACTTAAGAGTGTGGGAGTGAGAGTGTGTGTAGTATTTCTCTTACAAAATACTAATTTGTGAAGCTTTAAAAAAATTGAAAAATATCTTTAATTTTTGTTTTTGTACGAAAATAAGTTTCTAAAACAACACATGCCAAGCTTAAGGTGAATACATGCATATGAAAACTTTTATTTTCTAGAAAACTAAATTAGAGAATAGATTGTAATGACGAAAAGTAAATAAAAGATTGCCTCGATGTTTTATATCATATATCATTACATTAAATTTCTAATCTTTATGATTGCTTATCATGATCACTGCACTTTGCCAATTATGCATTGATGTAGTGATGGTTACTGGATGGCTAATCATTTAGAGTTCCATTTGACATTTATTTAGATTTCTCTTTGTTTTCGAAATACAGCTCTATACCTGATAAAAAATGGAAAAGCACAAGCCATCATAGGGCCACAAAACTCGATGCAGGCCAAATTTGTCATCGATCTAGGGAAGAAAGCTCAAGTGCCCATCATATCATTTTCAGCAACAAGCCCTTCTCTTACTTCCCTTCGGAGTCAATACTTTTTTCAAATTTCTCAAAATGACTCACCTCAAGTGAAAGCTATAAATGCAATTATTCAAGCTTTTGGATGGAGAGAAGTTGTGCCAATCTATATAGACAATACTTATGGGAAAGGTATAATACCCTACTTGATTGATGCCTTGCAAGAGATTGATGCTCGTGTCCCCTATCAAAGTTTCATTCCTCCATCAGCCACAGATGACCAGCTTGGTCAAGAACTTTACAAGTTGATGACGATGAAAACAAGAGTCTTCATTGTGCACATGGCACGCAATCTGAGTTTTCGACTTTTCATCAAGGCAAAAGAGATTGGAATGATGAGAAAAGGTTATGTATGGATCATTACCAATGGGATAAGCAATTCATTTAGTTCGATAGATGCTTCAATCATAGACTCAATGCAAGGGGTATTGGGTATAAAGACTTATGTTCCAAAAACAAGAGAGCTTGAAAATTTTACTAATCAATGGAAAAGGAAATTCCAACATGATAATCCAAACATCACCAACGCTAAACTCAGTGTTGTTGGCCTATGGGCTTATGATGCTGCTTTCGCACTTGCTAGGGCAGTCGAGGAAGTTGGGTTTAAAAAGACAAATGCTTCAAGTAACTTAACTGATCTCGAAACTATTAGGGTCTCTCAAAATGGCCCGAAATTGCGCGAAGCATTATTGGGTGTAAGATTTACAGGACTTGCTGGAGACTTCAGTCTAGTTAATGGGCAACTACGATCATCTACTTTTGAGATAATTAATGTGAATGGTAATGGAGAAAGGAAAATTGCATTCTGGACTCCAGAGAATGGATTGGTAAGGAAATTAAATTTGGCGAACACAAGCACATATTCCACTTCAAAGAATAATCTAGGACCTATTATATGGCCAGGTGATTCAAGCTCTGTCCCTAAAGGTTGGGAGATTCCAACAAATGGAAAAAAGCTGCGAATAGGAGTTCCGAATCATGGTTTTAGAGAATTTGTTAAGGTGACACCTGATCCTAACACTAACACAACAAAGGTCACTGGGTACTGCATAGACGTCTTCAATGCTGTAATGGAAACATTGCCATACACTGTTAGTTACGAGTTCATTCCCTTCGCAAAGCCAGATGGTGGAAGTGCCGGTAGTTATAATGATTTGGTCTACCAAGTATTTCTTGGGGTCGGTAAAAATCATCTCACTATTTTTAGCTACTAAGATAACATTATTTTCTTTTGTTCATTTCCCTCCTAAAAGCAATTTTTATCCAAACAAGGCACTTATATTAATAGAATTGATGGAAGTAAATAATTTTTTTTACAGAACTTTGACGCTGTGGTAGGAGATACAACGATCATAGCGAATAGGTCTAACTTTGTTGACTTCACATTGCCATACACAGAATCTGGAGTATCAATGGTCGTGCCAATCAAAGATAGTAGACCAAAAAACCCATGGGTGTTCTTGAAGCCTTTAAGTTGGGACCTTTGGATGACAAGCGGTTTTTTCTTTGTCTTCATAGGCTTTGTGGTATGGGTTCTTGAACATCGAATAAATGATGATTTTCGTGGGCCTCCCTCACATCAATTTGGGACAAGCTTATGGTACAGCTTCTCCACCATGGTTTTCGCACATCGTAAGTTCCCTTTATCGTGTTCTAATTTATTTTTATATAATAATGAGTCATCCAAATACTCGATACAAGGCCAATGTAGAATATACCACCTTCAAACATTTGTCTGCCTATTACAACTATAAAAACGCATTTCATAGAAACCAGAATGAATGAATTTTCCATTCTTCTAGAATAATTTACTACTTATCTAACTTACTTAACTGCCTACTACTAGGTTGATGTGTATATATAAAGTATTGCTTACATTCTCTACTATAATCTCTGAAAGCAAATACTAGTTTTGTAATGGTCAACTTGTTTTTGTAGTATGAGATTGAGTCAAACAAGATTATAAGTAAATAAAATATGATTAATTTGGATATTAAAGTTATTAATATAAATTCTTAAGGTGATTACATAGGGGATAAATAGTCAATTAACAGTTTAATAGTGTTGAATGAAACCTGGAGAGACCTAAAAAGGATAATATATATGATAAAATAAGAAATTTCTATTAAGAACTCACTAATACACAAGAATGATACAAGTGTATAAGATTCACACTAAACACAAGAAACTTATCAATTACCAGTATAAACCTTTCCTCTTAGGCCATGACACACATCACCCTTTCTCTCGTGATTTGTGACACACGAACAACAAATAGCACATGGTTTCTATCATCGCACACTGATCACACTTCCCACCACTCATGCATTAATGGCATCACAATCTTTCTTGAGCTGTGCTTTTGACACATACTAACATACATAGTGAGTGCTTCCTTATATAGTAGTCAATGTTAGCCGACTTTTCTAGACTTTGCAACTTGTTTCTAAGTGTGATGCCCCGAGCTTCCAAGAGTTAATTATCCCAATAATCAACTGTTGTACTTAAGCCTATAAAATCATTTTTAACCCCCTAGAGTATGCCTTAACCTAAAAACCAAGCATTTACTTAAATTTAGCACTAAAACCCAAATCCAACTTTCTCACCGAACGTTGAGTGTGGACCACTAAACGTTCTCCCATGTCTTTAGTGCGAACGTTCGACAGGGGACCACACCAAACATTCATTGAGCAAAACTTGATCCACTAGGTATTGACCAAACGTTCCACTTGCAACCCTAGAACCACTATGTAATAGGACATCGAACCCATTGTACCAAACGTTTAGTGATAGTTTGAAAAGCATTTTAACCCATTCTCTACCTCTACAACATAAGACACGCCCTCTCACCCTTATAAATACCCCCTTTCGCCCCTCAGTCACCCTTGACACCAGAAACCCTAACCCTAAAGTGAGAGGAGAGTTTTAGAGTGGAAGAAGAAAGCTTTGGGGAAGATTTTGCTGTCTTCAAGGTAACCCTTGAACTTTCACTAAGTTTTCATGTTGTCTTGTTATTATCTTTATTTTCTTCAAGTTTTTAAAGGTGTTATAACTTGTGAACAATTTTTCTTCGAAGAAAATGGAGGTTTTCAAAAAGTTTTAGAAACGCTCACTTATCTCTGGTTTTCTTGTGTGTCATCCGTCACTATATGTGCATGAACTTGTTTAGAGCCTGGGATGTAGTTATAACATGGTAACCTTAGAATAGAAGCCCAAAAATCTACATTTTTTACTCTGCCTGAACATTCTCCAACTCTGGCCGAATGTTCTCCCTGTGTCCGAACGTTTGCCTCTTAAACAAAACATTTGCTCTGAACCCAGAATGCATGACAATAGGGTTTTTGACCTTTTAGCTTAGAGTGATCAACTAGGACCTTTTTGTGTCTTTCGTAAACCCTCTAGCATTGCATATAACGATAGACATATTTCGTTATAGTATGGATTCAAAATGTTGGACGACTTAAGAGGGCGTACGAGGTAACTAAACACTTATGACTGCTTTCCATAAAAACGTGTGATATGTCAGCTCACTGAGCACACGTATGATATGAGCATGCCTACTTTTTTATAACTTGATAATTATCTTAATAATTGGTTGATAAGATGCATCGTATGACATGGTACACTGGTACATGCGGTATAATGGCCATGGGCTTACTATATATAGTTGATTCTATGGCCAAATGTGTGCGGACGTGTTATATGGGCCTAGGATCCAATGGTTATTTCATGACCAGCGCAGCTTTAATTTGCGGGTCACGACAGGACGTACATCATTAGTAGCGTGGGCCACTCAAAGTCAGACTTGGTTGAGCTGCTAGTATTATGGACAGTAGCATACACTAGCTACCAGTTAGTTGAATTGGGGTAATTGCTAGTAACCCAACTAGACTGGTCAAGGCTAGATTTGGGAGAGTTTCACCAAGTCAACTTACTAAGCTATCCATGATCTATTGGGAAGATACGTGAGAAAGAGATTAGGGAAGACAGGCGGTGGAAGTTGACAAGAGGTGAATTAAAGGAAAGGAAGAACGAAGTGGAGAAAAAAGAGTAGGATTGATAAGGAAAACAAACGCATTGGATGGGAGGGGCTGTGTTAGGCTCTGAGATGTGGTTGCTGGAGCAGAGATGAAGTGGGAGGAAAATTTTGGAGAGACTGGTGGAGCTGCCATTGATCAACACTCATCATCGCGTAGTGAATATCCTCAATGTAATAATTCATGCAGGAAAGCATTCTTCACATCCATTCTTCGAAGGTTATATAATTTACTAGCTCCCAATACTATAAAAATCCAATCCATACTATTGCTAGAATCCCAAAACCACTGGCAACACCTTATACGTCTTACTTAATCCATGTAGACAAGTCTTCACTTTATCAACCCATTGGCATGAAATAGGTGTAACATCCTTTAATTTTGGATGCAAATACCGTCTTCCTTCCTTTCCTCCATGTTGTTCTTTTAGCATTTTCTTCAAATGCAATATTGTCTTCCTCATTTTATTCTTCAATACTATAAAGTACCACATATAGTGTTCTATGCACATCAATCTTCCATGGGCTATTTTTTCTTTCTATCTTTGAATCTTGCTCAAGTTCACTAATTAATGGCATATGTCCCTCTATGGTTTGAGGACAGGATTGCATGATATATTTTTGTTTTCCCAATCTACTTTTATTCATGTGATTGGAGTTCACCTCAAAGACAATGATATAGTCTTCATCATAATTAACTACTTTATGTTTGGTCACTACCAATGGCGTTTTCTCTAACTTAACTACAATAGCACTTGTTGCTATTTCATCGATGATAAATTGCTGTTTGACAACTTCCTAGTTGAAATCGGCTTCTTCTTATGAGAAAGTTCATCCTCAAAATTCATTATGACAAAGGATGCTTGAAAATCCCATTAAGCTTCATTATAATGCATGTCTTGGTGATCACTTGATGTCACCAAATTTCCTTATGCTAAATATGTCTTAAGTTGATAGTCTCATGGATAGTGTCATTTACGACCACATTTAAAGTATTTAATAATTTGATTCAAATGTTTAGTTTACCTTGAGTGTTGATCATCTTTTTGCCGATTATTTTGAGTTGATAATTCTTTTCTTGACCTTTTTCATTCTACTTTTTCTTTTTTAAATATGGCGCATCTCTGTCGTCTAGGTCGACCTATCCTAGTACCACCAAAAAGTGTCTCTTCCTTGTTCTTCAATGAGACCCGATCCAATTGCTTGGCCAAATGTTTTTGGTTGACTAATAAATTTTTCATCTCCTCAAGAGAACAGTTGGCTAACCATGAAAGGTTATTATAATTCTTTGACATTCTGGACAATCCATGGATGATAATCCTTCTCATATTTTTTTTCATTAATTTTAATAGTGGGATCTAATTCAAAGATTTTAGAATAAAGAGACTTGTGAGCTCTTATTGGGTCGTCAAAATTAACTCGCTCTCTAGAAGTTGAAGTTGCATATAATTTTTCTTTGAAAAGCAAGCGACCAAGTATATCCCATGCTTTTCAAGATGTGGTGGCTTTTCAAATCTGCTTCAACATCTCTTTCTCAACTATTATCTTAATCAAGAGAATACATTTACTACTTTGATCCTTCACTTCCAGAGTGCTTTGACATTCTATGTAGGAGGTGATATTACCACCAATAATCTCCCAAAGATCTTGCTCCTGCAAATATGACTTCATGCACACATGCTATAATTCAAATTATTAAGCTTCTCCATTGCACCAAAAAATTGGAGATTTTTCATAGTAACTTGATGTGATCCGACACAGTCCCACATAAACTTGGTCTTAAATTAACAAGCTTCACAATCCTAGATTGTGCAAGAAAAGAATCTCCTCACGTGGTGCATTCTAATGGTCCCTAACTACTTAGCTTTACAATCCCTCACTATTCTTAGACAATCTCACAAATAGAATGTTAGTATGAGCCCTATCCATCTAGCTCCCGTAATCCCTAACTACACTCACACAAGAGTCTTACAGACATAACTTCCAATCCAATTCTTGCTTGTCTAACTCTAATACCAAATTGTTGATTTAAACATAGAAAGACCAAAAAAGGTTAACACAATAAAATAAGAAATTTATATTAAAAACTAGTTTGGATAGAAGGATGATACAAGTGTATCATAGAAAACCCAAAAAAACTTCTTAATTGCAAGCACACATTTTTTTTTCTCTCTTAAGTTGTAATATAAAACCCTTTCTCTCTTGAGTAATGCTATACACAACACTCACAGTTGACACACCATACACACACTTTCTCCCTTCTGTGATCCACACAACACTAACGCTCACACAACACACACTCACCACACCTCTAACCACTCATCCATAAATACACATGACACCATTAATGTCCAGCAACGTACACTTTTTCCTAAATTATGTTTTTCACACACATTATAATGCCCAAACTTTTAAATAAGTTACAAATGGAATACTTGCATATACCATGTAGCATTACTACTATTCATATATGAAACTTCATGTCATTATCTAACTTATCCTAACATTGTTTTACAAAATTCCAAAGATTCCACATGCGACATTCATATCTAAAGCTAACATGATAAAAGTCAGCACATCAAAAGCTAAGGCCACTTACTAACCTCGTGAATTAATGTTGATCTATTGTTGTAATGGATTAATATAGATATTTTTTGTTGTTGAATTATTTCGTTGATTAATTGTTGATTGTCTAGTGAGGTTGATGCTCTATAGGTGTGGGCCTTTCTCACGTGCCTATCTCATATTGTTGGATTCATGGCCTAACAAGTATACTTGGATTATGCAATTTTGTTCTTTCCTAAAACCCTTTTGAGTTTAATTTACAGGGGAGCCAGTGTTAAGCAATAGCGCTAGGTTTGTGGTGATTGTATGGGTTTTTGTGGTGCTCATACTCACTCAAAGCTATACTGCAAGTTTGACATCACTCTTAACAGTTCAACAATTGCAACCAACTATTACTGATGTCCACCAGCTGATTAAGAATCAGGAGTATGTCGGATACCAGGAAGGTTCTTTTGTTTTAGGAATCCTAAAAGAAATGAACTTCGACACAAATAAGCTTCGGCAATATAATTCTACAGATCAATGTAATGAACTTTTGTCCAATGGAAGTGCAAATGGCGGTGTAGCTGCTGTTTTTGATGAAATCCCTTACATGAAGCTTTTTCTAGGACAATATTGCTCAAAGTATACCATGGTTGCATCAATATACAAAACTGATGGCTTTGGCTTTGTAAGTTGTCTCATTTCTTTTATGTGTGTTTGTGTAGATACTCTTGCATGCATGTAGTTTCTCATGTAAATTTTTCTTTGTTGTTGTGGTCTTTTTTAATGACTTGTAGGTCTTCCCAAAAGGTTCCCCTCTTGTTGCTGATGTTTCAAGAGCAATCTTAAGTGTGACCGAAGGAGAGAAAATGAAAGTGATTGAAAAGGCATGGCTTGGGATAGAAACCAATTGTCCAGAATTCAACACCCAGGTTTCTTCTAATAGCCTTAGTCTCACTAGCTTTTGGGGCCTATTCCTTATTGCCAGTGTTGCTTCCTTATTGGCCATCATCGTCTCCATCGGCATTTTCCTTTACAAACAGAGGCAAGAAATATTGAGGCGTTTTTCTGAAAATATCTCATTAGGGAGAAGAATTCGACATGCATTGAAAATCTTTGACGAAAGAGACTTTAGCTCGCACAATTTTATAAGGAGATATCTTGAATACAAAAGTGGTATTAATAGTATTCATGGTATAAGCGCAAGTGAACCCTCACCAAATACTAATTTCCCACCAACTCCATCAATTCATTCCAGACTTGTCTTAGGAGATTTAGGAACACCTTCTAGAGAATACGCAAATAACAGCCCAAAGGGTCAAGTGTCTCAAACACCAGGTCAAGTGCCTCAACCCCCAGCAACTATTGAGCTAATTGGCCATTCAAATCAAGAGGCATCAAGAATTCCAGTAATAGTTCATGAAAGCAGTTAATATATATGTATTTTCAGTCTAACATGGCAATGAAATAGCACATGTTATTTGAATATTCTAATAATTATCATGTTCTTTCTCCATTGCATGCGTAGACCAAGCATGAAAATCACATATCTTCATTAATTTTGAGACAGGCTTTAAAAATCTACCTTATGATTCACCTGTAGATGTCCTAAGATATAGAAGAAAATAGTGTTCTATATGTGAGAGACTATTACTCTTAACCCTAATTTTTCGCTATTGACCGAATGACGTCTAATGGGCCAACTTCACTTATGCATAGGGTGAGAGTAAAGGGCTTGCTCATGTGTTCACAAAAATTGGTCCATCCCATTATGGGCCTAAAACTAAATAAATGGCTATGCTAGTCAACCCAAAAGGAATAAAACCAACAATCTCACACTTGGACAGCTCATTTTTAACCACAAAACAAATGCAAATAAGCATTCCAAATCCTAACCTAGTCCAAATGTGTTTACAAATAACAAGTTAATACACCAATAGGATGCATGACCTATAATAAGTACTTACAATCATGTGATCCAAGAAAATAAAATGCAAGCCCACTGAGACTAATAAAGCACAAATAAAATAAATAGTGATCATTATATATTCACATGAAGCCCAATTAGACTAATACACAATATCTCATTGAAACTAACACACAATGTCGTGTATGTCCCTGTGGTGCGGGACTTTCCAAATGTATTTTCAACAGACTATGCTGGATTGCCACGCCAAAGGGAAGTCAAATTCGAAATCGAATGTGTACCGAGTACCAATCCTATATCGAAGGCACCGTATAGGATGACGCTGACAGAGTTAAAGGAGCTAAAGGAACAATTGTAGAAGTTGCTGGATAAGGAGTTTATTCGCCCTAGATCATCACCGTAGGGAGCACCGGTGTTGTTTGTGAATAAGGATGGGTCAATGAGAATGTGCATCGACTACCACGAGCTGAATAATGTTATGATTAAGAACAATTATCCTCCAACAAGGATCAACGATCTGTTGGATCGGCTGCAAGGAGCGCATGTATTCTCCAAGATTGACTTACGATCTGGCTATCAACAAGTTAGGGTGAAGGAAGAGGACATTCCAAAAACAGCCTTCAAGACTTGTGATGGACACTACGAGTTTCTAGTCATGTCTTTTCTCACTTCTATGCTTCTCATACTTACTACAAAACTAGGCTGAGGCTTAACATAAGGGACTCCAAACGTGATGTTGTTGGAGTAGGTTCACTTGGTTCTCTCTCTCTCTCTCTCTCTCTCTCTCTCTGTGTTTTAGTTATCATTTCGAACAACAATTAACCAACGATTGATAAATGACAGCTTTTGTTTTTGTTTTTTCATTCACCTCCTCCAATAATATCATAGATTAGATTTAATAGTTCGTTTTCCTTATAACTGCACCCACATTCACAAAATGTGAATATTACTTTTAAATATTTGTATTTACATTTGCATCATGTTTTTACTAACCATATTAGCGTGATTATTATGGTTACCAAATTAGTACAGTTATTATTCGCTATCTGCAAATTAAGTAATTGGTGCTTTCGACATATTTTAGTTTCTGTGGCCTTCTTTGGCTTATAACATATTTTAAACAATTTTGATAATAATTTGGGCCAGTTTTTAGTGTTTTGGGCTTTTTAAATTTTCTTTTAAGCCTTAATGTTTTGAAAATATATTGTTTTCAAATTACTTTTATCTTTTTGGCCAAGCGAATTTGTGAACAGTGAAGAAAAAAACCTAAAACAATGTGAACATAACCTATACCTAATCCAAAACGACGTTGTTATGGTGAAATTATTAAATATAATATATATAAAATTATATATTATATATAAAGGGTATGTCAGTATGTGGATACTGTTATTAACTACATTTGTACACCCTAAAATAGCTATGAAAAGCAGATGTGGACGGTTAATATTCGCCTGCATGCACACCCTTAATTATACTATCTAGCATTTTATAATGGAAAAGAGCTTAGGTGGTTCTACTATCATCATAAGAACTAGCTAATTTTATGTGCGATAAATCACAAAATTGGAATGTAAAAGTTAAGAACTGTACTTGTCATTACTTTATGAAATGTATGACTAAGGAACCCCGCCATTTTCTTTTTAGAGAGTTTTGGTAAAGCCTGGATTATACAAAAAGTTCAACTATATGTTGAAACGCAATTCATAAACGTTCGATTCTTGTTGAAATTTATCTAATTAATTAAGAGGCGTTTGGTACACGGAATAGCTATTTCAGTAAGTAAACTGGATAGCTATTCTTGAAAATATAAGAAGATGAAATGGAATAGCTATTTATATTTTTCAGTTTGGTGACATTAATGCGCTTTTACTGGGACTAAACCAAAATTACTAAAATACCAACATTTTGTTATTAAAAAAATTGAGGCTCCATTTGTTTAAGAAGGTGGAACCCCAGCTGCCGGTGACAAATCTCTAAAAAAAAGATTGTGACTTTTTTATTTTTTTCTTTTTTGAAAAATATAATCTAATTCTGAAAGAATAGCTTAACGATTTCACTCTTTTTTTTAGAGAAATTGCTATTCCTCAATTTTAGGATTAGCATTTTCATGGGAATGGCTATTCCAGGGCTAAAAAATCTTACTAAACAATGAAATAACTATTTCATTGTATGAGTTTAATCCTTGCACCAAACATACATTTAGAATTTTTATTATGTGGATGCAATTGGGAACATCTAATTGGGTTATTGTTAACATAGAGACAAAAGACCAAAGTATGAAAAAAATTTGTTACTTCTAAGTGAGTCAAAATGAATATAGTCGTAAGGCTTATCTATAATGCATATATATGACCACAAAAATATACAACATACAATATAACTTATTAAGGGTGTGAATGCGGGTGCATATTAACCGCTCGATAGCTGTTGTTAACCGCATCCCCATACCCTTTATATATAATATACAATTTTTTATATTTTATATATATATTATATTTAATAAATTCCCCAAAACGACGTCGTTTTAGGTTAGGTATAACTTATGTTTACATTGGTTTAGCGTTTTTTCTTCACATTTCACTCATTCACTTCACTAGTTCACTCTGACTATGCTAGAGCCCAAAGCCACCATCTTCTTGCACTCGTGTCTCATCTCTGATTCTTTCGTATCTCATACTCTCATCGCAACATTTACCATCCTTTTGCTGGTTTGATTGTTATGCTCATTAAATCACGGATAGAAAAATATAAGGATGTTTACTGTGAGCATTGATTACTACGAATATTTTGAGGTCGTATCCATTGTCTGCTTCTTTTTCTTAGTTCTACATATTTTTGGTGTCGCATTATATTTTCAAAACATTAGGAGTTCAAAAAAAAAAATTAAGACAAGCCCAAAACACTAAAAATCTGTTCAAATTATTTCCAAAATTGTATAAAATAGGCCTTAATAGAGACCCAAAGATTGCCCAAAAAACTAAAATAGAACAAAAAGGTCCATTATCTAATATGCGGATAGTCGATAATAACCGTATTTAATAACCGCAATAACTGTGCGGATGCAATTAGTAAAAACATGATGTAAATGAAGATATCTAAAAACGATATCCGCATTTAGCTGCGGGACTTGCAAATAACTGAACCTGCATCCGCATGTACACCCCTACTAAGCTTATAGTACAATATGTATATAGTAACCGCAATAACTGTGCGGATGCAATTAGAAAAAACATGATGTAAATGAAGATATCTAAAAAAGATATCCACATTTTGCTGCGGGTCTTGCAAATAACTGAACCTGCATCCGCATGTACACCCCTACTAAGCTTATAGTACAATATGTATATAGTATATTGTATACGTAACTATGGCAAGGATCTTCTTGCATGTGATATGGAAAAATATAGCAAGATAGCATGTTGACTTATTATCACCTTGAATATGGCAAAACATTCTAATATCGCCCAGGAAACTCAAGATGATAATGTGTACCACATTTTGAGTTTGATATTCAGATCACATGAGAATTTAGGAGGATGTGTTTGACTTGATGTTTTATATAACATATCATTACATTAAATTTCTAATCTTTATGATTGCTTATCAAGACCACAGCACTTCGCCAATTATGCATTGATCTAGTGATGGATATTGGATGGCTGATCATTTAGAGTTCCATTTGGCATTTAATTAGATTTCTCTTTGTTTTCGAAACATAGCTCTATACCTGATAAAAAAATAGAAAAGCGCAAGCCATCATAGGGCCACAAAACTCGATGCAGGCTAAATTTGTCATCGATCTAGGGAAGAAAGCTCAAGTGCCCATCATATCATTTTCAGCAACAAGCCCTTCTCTTACTTCCCTTCAGAGTCAATACTTTTTTCACATCGCTCAAAATGACTCATCTCAAGTGAAAGCTATAAGTACAATTATTCAAGCTTTTGGATGGAGAGAAGTTGTGCCAATCTATGTAGACAAGACTTATGGGAAAGGTATAATACCCTACCTGATTGATGCCTTGCAAGAGATTGATGCTCATGTCCCCTATCAAAGTGTCATTCCTTCATTAGCCACGGATGGCATGATTAGTCAAAAACTTTACAAGTTGATAACGATGCAAACAAGAGTCTTCATTGTGCACATGTCACGCAATCTGAGTTCTCAACTTTTCTTCAAGGCAAAAGAGATTGGAATGATGAGAGAAGGTTATGTATGGATCATTACCAATGGGATAAGCAATTCATTTAGTTCGATAGAAGCTTCAATAATAGACTCAATGCAAGGGGTATTGGGTAAAAAGACTTATGTTCCAAAAACCAGAGAGCTTGAAAATTTTACTATTCAATGGAAAAAGAAATTCCAACAGGATAATCCATACATTACCAACGGTAAACTCGATGTTGTTGGCCTATGGGCTTATGATGCTGCTTTCGCACTTGCTAGGGCAGTCAAGGAAGTTGGTTCGCAAATATTGGCTTTAAAAAGACAAATTCTTCAAGTAACTAAACTAATCTCGAAAGCATTAGTGTCTCTCAAAATGGCCCAAAATTGTGCGAAGCATTATTGGGGTAAGATTTACAGGCCTTACTGGAGACTTCGGTCTAGTTAATAGGCAACTACAATCATCTACTTTTGAGATAATTAATTTCAATAGTAATGGAGAAAGAAAAATTGCATTATGGGCTGCAGACATTGGATTGGTAAGGAAATTGAATTTGGCGAACACAAGCACATATTCCACTTCAAAGAATAATCTAGGACCTATTATATAGCCAGGTGATTCAAGCTCTGTCCCTAAAGGATGGGAGATTCCAACAAATGGAAAGAAGCTACGAAAAGGAGTTCCGAGTCATGGTTATAGAGAATTTGTTAACGTGACGCCTGATCCTAACATTAACACAACAAAGGTCACTCGGTACTGCATAGACGTCTTCAATGCTGTAATGGAAACATTGCCATACACTGTTAGTTACGAGTTCATTCCCTTCGCAAAGCCAAATGGTGGAAGCACTGGTAGATATAATGATTTGGTCTACCAAGTATTTTTTGGGGTCGGTAAAAATCATCTTACTATTTTTAGCTACTAAGATAACATTATTTTCCCTCCTAAATGCACTTTTTATCCGAACAAGGCACTTATATTAATAGAAATGATGGAAGTAAATGATTTTCTTTACAGAACTTCGACGTTGTGGTTGCAGATACAACCATCATAGCGAATAGGTCTAACTTTGTTGACTTCACATTGCCAAACACAAAATCTGGAGTATCAATGGTCATGCCAATCAAAGATAGTAGACCAAAAAATGCATGGGTATTCTTGAAGCCTTTAAATTGGGACCTTTGGATGACAAGTGGTTGTTTCTTTTTCTTCATAGGCTTTGTGGTATGGGTTCTTGAACATCGAATAAATGACGATTTTCGTGGGCCTCCCTCACATCAAATTGGGAGAAGTTTTGGGTAAGGCTTCTCCACCATGGTTTCCACACATCGTATTTCCGTTATCGTGTTCTAATTTATTTTCATATAATAATAACGAGTGATCTAAATACTCAATACAAGGACAATGTAGAATATACCACCTTCAAACACTTGTATGCCTATTAGAACTCTAAAAACGTATTTCATAGAAACCAGAATGAATGAATTTTCCATTCTTCTAGAATAATTTACTACTTATCTAACTTACTTAACTGCTTGCTACTGGGTTGATGTGTATATATATAAGTATTGCTTACATTCTCTACTATAATCTCTGAAAGCAAAAAGTAGTTTTGTAATGGCCAACTTGTTTTTGTGGTATGAGATTGAGTCATAGAAGATTATAAGTAAATGAAATATGATTAATTAGTATATTAGAGTTATTAATATAAACTCTTAAGGTGATTATATAGGGGATAAATAGTCAATTAACAGTTTAATAGTGTTGAATGAAACCTGGAGAGATCCAAAAAGGATAACATATATGATAAAATAAGATATTTCTATTAAGAAATCACTAGTACACAAGAATGAGACAAGTGTATCAGATTCACACCAAACACAAGAAACTTATCAATTACCAGTATAAACCTTTTCTCTTAGGCCATGACACACACAACACCCTTTCTCTCATGATTTGTGGCACACGAACAACAAATAGCATATAGTTTCTATCATACGATGACACACACAGAGCACAAATATTCACAAAGTACTCGCACACTGACCACACTTCCCACCACTCATGCATTAATGGCATCACACTCTTTCTTAAGCTGTGTTTTTAACACATACTAACATACATAATCCGTGCTTCCTTATATAGTAGTCAATGTTAGCCGACTTTTCTAAACTTTCCAACTGGTCTCTAAGTTTGATGCCCCGAGTTTCCGAGAGTTAATTATGCCTTAACCTAAAAACCAAGCATTTACTTAAATTTTGCAGTAAAGCCCAAATCCAACTTTCTGGCCGAACGTTGAGTGGGGACCACCGAACGTTCTCCCATGTCTTTATTGTCAATGTTCTGCAGGGGACCACACCGAACATTCGTTGACCAAAACTTGATCCACTGGGTATTGACCAAACGTTCCACCTACAACCCTAGAACCACTATGTAATAGTACACCGAACGTTCGCCTATAGTACCAAACGTTTGGTGATAGTCTGGAAAGCATTTTTAACCTATTCTCCACCTCTGCAGCATAAGACACTCCCCCTCACCCCTTTCACCCCTCAGCCACCCTTGACACTAGAAATCCTAACCCTAAAGTGAGAGGAGAGTTCTCAAGAGGAAGAAGGAAGCTTTGGGGGAGATGTTGCAATCTTCAATGTAAACCTTAAACTTTCACTAAGTTTTCATGCTATCTTTTTATTATCTTTACTTCCCTCAAGTTTTTAAAGATGTTATAACTTGTGAACAATTTTCCTTGGATGAAAATAGAGCTTTTCAATACGTTTTAGAAACGCTTACCTATCTCTGGTTTTCTCGAGTTATGATTCACTATATGTGCATGAACTTGTTTAGAGCCTGGGGTGTAGTTATAGCATGGTAACCTTCGAATAAAAGCCCAAAACTCTACATTTTTTACACTGCCCGAGCATTCTCCAACTCTGGCTCAACATTCTCCCTGTGCTCGAACGTTTGCCTCTTCAACAGAACGTTCGCTCTAAACCTAGAATGCATGAAAATAGGGTTTTTTGACCTTTTAGCTAAGAGTGATCAACTAGGACCTCTTTGTGTCTTCAGTAAACCCTCTAGCACTGCGTATAATGATATACATGTTTCGTTATAGCAGGGATTCAAAATGTCGGATGACTCGAGCGGGCGTACGAGGTAAGTAAACACTTACGACTGCTTTCCTTAAAAATGTTCGATATGTGAGCTGACTAAGCATGCAAATGATATGAGCATGCCTACTTTTGTATAACTTGGTAACTGTCTTAATAATTGGTTGATAAGATTCATCGTATGACATAGTACACGAGTACGTGCGGTATAATGGTCATGGGCTTACTATATATAATTGATTCTATGGTCAAATGTGTGTGGATGTGTTATATTGACCTTGGATCCAATGGTTATTTCACGATCGGCCCAGCCATAATTGGTGGCTCACTACAGGATGTACATCATTAGTTACGTGGGCCACTCGAAGTCGAACTTGGTTGGGCTGCTAGAGTTATGAACAGCAACGATTATTACATACTAAGTCTTTAGAGTTATGCAATTATTACATCTTGTAGAAAGCCTCTTTCTAGGAAGTGGATAGTGGCAGGACTGCCTCATTGGATTGATTAAGTTGAGTAGAGACCCACTTGTTGATATTAGGTTTGATCAGATTCTCTATATTATTATTAGTAGCTCCATGTCTATGATCAAGAATTGTGTATGTTGTTATTATGATTATTAGATTCCTCAACTTTGTTTCACTTTCCTATGCATTTACTCTAATTATGCTTAGAAGGGCGGTTCCACAGTTGGACACCAATTAGTTGAATAGGGGTAATTGCTAGTAACCTTACTATACTGGTCAAGGCCAGATTTGTGGGCGTTACACTAAGTCGACTTACTAAGCTAGCCATGAGCTATTGGGAAGAGACGTGAGAAAGAGATTAGGTAAGACAGGCAGTGGAAGGTGATAAGATGTGAAGAAAAGGAAAGGAAGAATGAAGTGGAGAGAGAAGTGGAGAGAGAAGAGTAAGATTGAGAAGGAAAGCAAACTCATTGGATGGGAAGGGTGGTGTTGGACTATGAGATGTGGTTGCTAGAGCAGAGATGAAGTGGGAGAAAAATTTTGGAGAGAGTGGTGGAGCTGCCATTGATCAACACTCATTGTGTAGTGACACCTCGATGTAATAATTCATTCAGGAAAGAATTCTTCACATCCATTCTTCATAGCTTATATAATTTACTAGTTCGCAATACTATAAAAATCCAATCCATATTGTTGCCAGAATCCCAAAACCACTGGCAACACCTTATATGTTTTACTTAATCCATGTGGACAAGTCTTCACTTTATCAATCCATTGGCATGAAATAGGTGTAACATCCCTTAATTTTGGATGAAAATAATTTTTCTTCCCTTACTTTCCTCCATGCTGTGCTTTTAGCATTTTCTTCACGTGCAATATTGTCTTCCTCGTTTTATTCTTCAATACTATAAAGTACAACATATAGTGTTCTATGCACATCAATCTTCCATGGGCTATTTTTTCCTTCTATCTTTGAATCTTGCTCAAGTTCACTAATTAATGGTATATGTCCCTCTATGGTTTGAAGATAGGATTACATGATATTTTTTTGTTTTTCCAATCTACTTTTATTTATGTGATTGGAGTTCACCTTAAAGGCAATGATATAGTCTTAATCATAATTAACTACTCTGTGTTTGGTCACTACCAATGGTGTTTCCTCTTACATAACTACAATAGCACTTGTTGCTATTTCATCGATGATATATTGTTGTTTCATAGCTTCGTAGTTCAAATCGGCTTCTTCTTATGAGAAAGCTCATCCTCAAAATTCATTATGACAAAGGATGCTTTAAAATCCCATTAAGCTTCATTATAATACGTCTTGGTGATCATTCCATGTCACCAAATTTCCTTCTGCTAAATATTTCTTAAGTTGATAGTCTCATGGATAGTGTCCTTTTCGACCACATTTAAAGTATTTAATAATTTGATTCAGACGTTTAGTTTACCTTGAATGTTGATCATCTTTTTTCCGATTATTTTGAGTTTCCCTTGATTGATAATTCTTTTCTTGACCTTTTTCATTCGTCTTTTTCATTTTTAAATATGGCGCATCTCTATCGTCTAGGTTGACGTATCCTGGTACCACCAAAAAGTGTCTCTTCCTCGTTCTTCAATGAGACCGAGCCAATTGCTTAGCCAAATGTTTTTGCTTGACTAATAAATTTTTCATCTCCTCAAGAGAACAGTTGGCTAACCATGAAAGGTTGTTATAATTCTTTGACGTTTAGGACAATCCATGGATGATAATCCTTCTCATACATTTTTCGTTAATTTTAATAGTAGGATCTAATTGAAAGATTTTAGAATAAAGAGACTCGATGTTGTAAAATACCAATTAATTGTGAGCTCTTATTGGGTCGTCAATATTAACTCGCTCTCTAGAAGTTGAAGTTGCATATAATTTTTCTTTGAAAAGCAAGCGACCAATTATATCCCATGCTTCTCAAGATGTGGTGGCTTTCGAATCTACTTCAGCATCTCTTTCTCAACTATTATCTTAATCACAAGCATACATTTACTAGCTTTGATCCTTCACTTCCTTGACATTCTATGTAGGAGGTGATATTACCACAATAATCTCCCAAAGATCTTGCTCCTGCAAATATGACTTCATGCATGTCTACAACATGCTATAATTCTAATTATTAAGCTTCTCCATTGCACCAAAAAATTGGATATTTTTCATAGGAACTTGATGTGATCCTACACAATCCCATGTAAGATTGGTCTTAAATTAACAGGGTTCACAATCCTAGATTGTGCACGAAAATAATCTCCTCATGTGGTGTATTCTAATTGTCCCTAACTACTTAGCTTTACAAGCCCTCACTAGGCTTAGCCAATCTCACAAATAGAATATCAATATGAGCCCTATCCATCTAGCTCCCGTAATCCCTAACTACACTCAAACAAGAATCTTACAGACATAACGTCCAATCCAATTCTTGGTTGTCTAACTCTAATACCAAATTTTTGATTTAAACATGGAAAGTCCAAAAAATGTTAACACAATAAAATAAGAAATTTATATTAAAAACTGGTTTGTACAATGTTAAGTGCTAAAATATTCATATTTTCAACCCTTAACTTACATGTTTTAATCCTTTGGTTTTAGTTAATTAGGTCATTTTAATTTCTTTTTGTATTTTCCATACTTTTGTAGGCTTTTGGAAGAAAATGAAGTAAATCTGAAAGATTTGGGCTCAAAGTGAGAAGATGGAAAAATGGGAGCCCCTGACACTGCGATCGATCACAGGTTCCCTACTATCGAGGGCAGTACCAGCGAAGACACAACACGAAGCAAGCCACAAGCGATTGAGTGCACAACAGAAGAGGCTCGATCGCAGACCTGCGATCGAGCGCACATGGGCTGCGATCGATCGCACCCGTGCGTAGGAGACGCATCAAAGCTGCGGTCAGAGTGTCATTCTTTCTATATTAGGGTTTTCCAACTCCCAATTGTAATAGGTTTTGAAACCGTACAAAATTCCTAGGTTTATTAGTTTGTCAAGGACTTCTAAAGCCTATAAGTAGACCCTTACGCCTCTAGAATAGGTATGCTTTGTAAGGAGAAGAATTGGAGCTCTTCAAGTTCAAGTTTCGGGCTTATTCTTTTCCTTTCTTTTCTTTTATTTTATGAAGATATTTAACATCAACTTTATGTGTAAGTAATTTATTTAGTAGGGCTAGATTGAAGCCCTAGTTATGTTTTGTTAATATTCAATATTGGCGCCTTTCTGATGATCGTGCTATGATGTCTAACTTGATTAATACCTAGTTTCATGAATTCCTCATATGTGTGTGCCTGATCAACATGTGCATATGGTATGGACTAGTTAGTTAAATCAATTTGGATGACCGAGTCCTGGGTTAATCAACATGTGAAACCGGGAGTAGACACCCATGCCCTAGGCCTCATGTGTTTGTCGATTTTCACAATTTTTTGCTTTCTTAAAGAATAACTTAGTAGACACCCATGCTAAATCCTTTAAGAAAGAAAAGAATTAGAGTAGACACCCATGCCTAATTCGTTGCTTAGGGAAATCAATAGCATAAGGAGTAGACACCAATGCCCTTAGGTTGACAAACATTAGATATTCATAACATGATCAAAACATTGGCATATTGATATATTAGCTAAATATAATTAGTGGTGGATATCAAAGCCCTACCTTTTTATCATTATCAATTTCAAACCAATCTCTTGTTTTATTTTACTTTGAGAATTGATTTTAAGATAAGATTCAGCAGTCCTTGTGGGAATGACCCATTATTTGCACACTATACTACTATGTTGATGTTGTGCAAAATATTACCTAAATTAATAGATAATAATTTGTACGTTTTACCTGCAAGTGCACAAGGTCAACATAGTAGTATATGGTGCAAGTACAGGATCATTCCCACGAGGATTGCTGAATTTATATTTAAAAATAAATTCCTTACGCAAAACAAAGATTGATTGTTGAAGTGATGATAATAAAGGGTAGGGCTTTGACATCCACCATCAATTATATTTAGCTAATATAACAATATGCCAATGCTTTGATCAAGTTAAGCATATCTAATGTTTGTCAACTTTAGGGCATGGCGTATACCCCTAAGGCTATAGATTTCCCTAAGCAACAAGTTAGGCATGACGTACACTCTAACTCTTTTCATTCCTAAGGGATTTAGCATGATTTATACTAAGTTGTTCCTTAGGAAGGCATATGTTCTATGGAAATCGACAAACACATGAGGCCTAGGGCATGGTATATACTCCCGGTTCCCCATGTTGATTAACCCAAGAACCCGGTGTGGATTACTTTTGTTACTTATGTTAAACCCAGGACTCGGCCATCCAAATTGATTTAACTAACTAGTCCGTACCAAATGCATATGTTGATCAGGCACACACATATGAGGAATTCATGTAAGCAGGCATTAATCAAGTTAAATAGCACAACAAGATCATCACAAAGGCGCCAATATTGAAATATTAACAAAACATAACTAAGGCTTCAATCAAGCCCTACTAATTAAATTAGCTACACATAAAGTTGATGTTAAACATCTTCATAAAAGAAAAGAAAGGAAAATAATAAACCCGAGACTTGAACTTGACGAGCTCCTATTCTCTCCTTGCAAATGTGTCTATTCTAGAGGCTTAAGGGTCTATTTATAGGCTTTAGAACTCCTAGACAAAGTAGTAAACCTAGGGATTTTGTAGGGTTTTGAGACCTATTACAAGTTGGAGTTGGAAAACCCTAATATGGAAAGAATGTCAATCCAGCCGCCACTTGATAAGCCTCCTGCACACGGGTGCGCTCGATCGCAGCCCGTGTGCGCTCGATCGCAGGTCTGCGATCATTCTTTCTTTTGGCATGCGCTCGATCGCTCCTGGTCTGGTTTGTGCAGTGTCTTCTCTGGTATTGCGCTCGATCGCAGGTACCCTGCGATTGATCGCAGTACCAGGGAGCTCCAATTGTTTCCATTATCTCTTTTGAGCTCAAATCACCTAGTTTCACTTCATTTTCTTCCAAAAGCCTATAAAAGTATGAAAAACACAAAAAGGAATTCAAATGGCCTAATTAATTAAAACCAAAGGATTAAAATATGCAAGTTAAGGATTGAAAATATGAATATTTTAGCACTTATCAGTTGACCTCGTGCACTTGCGGGTAAAACATCCAGTTATTTGCCTGTTAATTTAGGTGGGTAATTGTGGAACAACTAGTTTTTGGCGCCGTTGCTGGGGATAGCGGCGAATTTTGTTTAAAATTATTTTCCTTTAGTTGTGTTATTTTAATCTTTAATTTTCAATTTTGTTTTTATCAAAAATATTTTATGTTGATTCTTAAATTTTTATGTTTCAGGTTGCGGACTAGCATTCTGTGATTGCGATCGACCGTGAGCCACGTGCGATCGAACGCATCAACCTGCGATCGAGCACAGTTCCAGGGAGCATCCAGACCAGCAGCACTGAAGCTACTTGAATGAAGAAGCAATTCAATTGATGCAAGGTCGTCGATCTCAAGACTCAACCGTTATTCCTCTCGATCCTGAAATTGAGCGGACAATTCGACAATGACCTAGAGACAAAGAAGAAGAGGAAGAAATTGAGATGGAAGATTTTCAAGAGAATCCAATTGGGCCAAGACCATTAGAGGCAAATCCACCACCGGTCCGGAGACCAATGAAGCAAGCATTCGTTCCAGCAAACCTCCAACAACCCTCATGCATAGCATATCAACCGGAGGTGAAAGGCAGCTATTATATTTCTCCTCAAATCCTTAATGCATTGACTCACTTCAGCGACATAGCTACTGACGATCCCAACTTGCATCTTAAAGAATTCTTTGATTTATGCAAGTTGCAACATGTCCAAGGCCTAACTCCATAGAGACTTAGGTTAGTTCTCTTTCCTTTCTCTTTGAAAGATAATGCTAAACTATGGTATAATTCTTTGCCTGCAGATTCCATCCATACTTGGGAAGAATTAGCCACCAAGTTTCTGAATAAGTTTTTCCTAGCTCAAAAGATAAGATACCTTAAAAGGGAACTTCAAATGTTCCAACAATGAGAAGGAGATCTGTTCTTCGAGGCATGGGATCACTTCAATTCATTGCTTCTAAAGTGCCCACATCACAACATCCCTCAAGATGATCAGGTACGAATTTTCTATGAAGGTTTAGATGATACTTAAAAGGGTATTGTGGATACAGCTTGTGGAGGTATGCTGATGGAAAAGAGCAGTGAGGAAGCCATAAGGATCTTTGAGATGTTGAGTGAACACACCCAACAATTCCCATCTAGAAGGAGGCAAGGTGTAAGGAGCAAAGGCAGGAATGAAGAAAATAGCGGAGTGCAAAATCAAATGGCTGCCATGCAGAAGGCATTACTTATGCTTGTAAACTCCATGACTACTCAGAACATCTCTCCCAATCAGTCACCCACCCAATTCCAGGTATGTGTCATATGTTCTCAAGTAGGTCATACTACTGAAACTTGCCCTTTATATTCATTTGCAGGTCAGGAGCAAGAGCACTATGTGGGACAAAACAATTACCCCTACAAGAACAATCCGTACTCCAACACCTACAAGCTAGGGTGGCAAAACCACTCTGATTTCTCATGGAGTAATAATCAGAACCATCAAGGGCAGCAGAGGAATTCCCAACAAGCAAGCCAACCAATTCAAGAGGCATATTTGAACAAACTTGAGAGTATGATACACACCCTGGTGACTTCACAACAGCAATTTTTGAATGAGCAACAACAAACCAATGCCAAGCATGAGCAGTCCATTCAAAGGACCGAGCAAGCTGTCCAAAGATTGGAAGTACAAATGGGACAAATGGCAAATGAGCTGAGTGAAAGAAAGCACGACGAAATCCCAGCCCAAACAATTGAAAGCAGTCACAGTTCTCAGATATGGCAAAGTCATTGGAACTGAAGAGCCACCTCAAGCAACTCCAGAAGGACCATCAACTTCTAAGGTAAACAAAATGGAGAAGGTAAATGCAGCCCCCTTTCCTCAAAGGTTAGTCAAACCAAAGAAAGGAAAGCAACTCATGGATATCTTGAGAACTTGAGGAAAGTAGAAATCAACATTCCTTTATTAGATGCAATTAAACAGATTCCTTCATATGCTAAATTTTTAAAGGATTGTTGCACTAACAAAAGGAAGTTTCAGGAGTATGAGATAGTGGCCTTAACAAAAGAGGTAAGTGCAGTCTTGTTAAGAAAATTACCACCAAAGCTAACAGATCCAGGTAGTTTTACTATTCCTAGCAGGATAGGAGACCATTCTTTTAAAAAGGCACTACTGGATCTAGAAGCAGGGTTGAATTTGATACCTTACACTGTATATGAAAAGCTGGGATTGGAGGAGCTTCAACCAACCTCTATCACCTTACAATTGGTAGACAGAAGCATCAAAAGACCAAGAGGTATACTTGAGATATTTTGGTAAAGGTAGGGACATTTATTTTAGTTGCTGATTTCATTGTATTGGATGTGGAAGAATCCCCTATGCCATCACCTTTACCTATTATCTTAAGAAGACCCTTTATGAGAACTGCTGATACTACAATAGGTGTGAAAAAAGATATTGTGAGCATGTAGGTAAATGGTGAGACAATAGAGTTCAAAATATTCGATGCATTGAAATTACCTCAAGAAGATTTAGAATGTTTTGATGTTTGTATGATCCAAGATGTTAGTGAGACAGTTTTGCAAGACTAATATAAAGATCCATTGGAGGCCACCCTCACCCATAGTCTCATAAGAAAGGACATTGAGCCAGAACATGAAGATGTTACTGATGGCATCATTGAAACAGTGCACCAACTTAAGGCCTCTCCAAAATACTCAAGTAAGTATACTCCCCCCTTTGAGATTCTTAACCCTACTAATACCTCTCTTGTTCCTTCTATTGTCCAGGCACCCAAGCTGGAATTGAAGCAATTGCCAGAACATCTAAAATATGCATACTTAGGAGAGAACAAGACACTACCAGTCATAATTGCTACAAATCTGAGTTGTGGGGAAGAAGAAAAGCTGTTGAGAATTCTTAGAGAACATAAAACCACTTTGGGGTGGACCATTGCTGACATCAAAGGAATAAGTCCAGCTAAGTGCATGCATCAGATCTTCCTTGAAAGCCAACCAGGGATGCACGGAGAAGACTCAATCCTCAAATGAAGGAGGTAGTTAAGGCAGAAGTCTTAAAAATGCTAGATGTGGGCATCATCTATCCCATCTCAGACAATAAATGGGTCAGTCCAGTCCAAGTAGTGCCAAAAAAGAGTGGGATCACAGTGGTGAAGAATGAAGATAATGAGCTAATACCACAAGAGTAACCACTGGGTGGAGGGTATGCATCGATTATAGAAAACTGAACAAGGTAAGCAGAAAAGACCATTTTCCATTACCCTTCATTGATCAATTGCTAAAGAGGTTAGCTGGCTATAGCCACTATTGTTTCTTGGATGGGTACAGTGGCTGTAATCAGATTGCAATAGCACTAGAAGATCAAGAGAAGGCCACCTTAACATGTCCTTTTGGCACATTCGCCTATAGAAGGATGCCATTTGGCTTATGCAAGGCCTCAGCCACATTCCAGAGATGCATGATGAGCATTTTTTCAGACATGGTGGAGAAAACCATTGAGGTATTTATGGATGACTTTAGTGTTTTTGGGTCTAGTTTTGATGAATGCCTCCACCATTTGAAGAGTGTTCTCAAGAGGTGTGAAGAATGCAACCTAGTGCTCAATTGGGAAAAATGCCATTTCATGATTGAACAAGGCATTCTATTGGGTCATGCTATTTCAAGCAAGGGCATTGAGGTGGATAAGGCCAAGATAGATATTATCTCCAAACTTCCCCCACCTCTGACAGTAAAGGGGGTTAGGAGTTTTCTTGGACATGCCAGATTCTATAGAAGGTTCATCAACGATTTCTCCAAGATCTTTAGACCTCTCTGTGCATTGCTAGGGAAGGAGGCCAAGTTTGAATGGACTAAAGAATGCATGACTGCCTTCAACACACTGAAAAAGCTGCTCACATCTGCACCAATAATATGGGCACCTGACTGGAGTCTACCCTTTGAGCTCATGTGTGATGCCAGTGACTTTGCCGTGGGAGCTGTCTTGGGTCAAAGAATCAATAAGGTACCTCATGCCATTTATTATGCTTCTAGAACATTGAATGATGCTCAGCTAAATTATTCTACTATTGAGAAAGAATTATTAGCTGTCATATTTGCTTTGGAGAAGTTCAGGTCGTACCTAATTGGTTCTAAGGTTATTGTATTCATTGATCATGCTGCGTTGAGATATTTGCTTGCCAAGAAAGATGCCAAACCTAGATTGATCATATGGGTATTATTACTACAAAAGTATGACCTTGAGATTAGAGACAAGAAAGGCAATGAGAATGTGGTGGTGGATCACTTATCCAAATTACTCCACGAGAAGGAAGGAGATAAGCTCCCATTGAATGAAAATTTTTCAGATGAGCAGTTGTTTGCAGTTGATATCCAACTCCCATGGTATGCAGTTATAGTGAATTATATCACTACCACGGTGTTTCCTTCAAGTATGTCTAGCCAAGAAAGGAAGAGGTTAATATCCATATCTAGACAATACCATTGGGATGACCCCTATTTGTTCAAATTCTGCCTTGATCAAATCATTAGAAGGTGTGTCCCAAAAGAAGAGAACTTGAGTATTTTGCAGCACTGTCATTAGTTTGCTTATGGTGGACACTTTGGGGCCAAAAGAACAGCGCTTAAGGTATTTGATAAGCGCCGAATGTTGCACATTCAAGCCCCTTAATTTACATATGTTAATTCCATAGCATTGTTATTTGTTTGATTTTGTTTTGTTTTTGTGTTTCAGGACTTATTTGACAAACCATTGGAAATTGGGCTTAAAAGATCAAAAAGTTGAGCATTCTGGATCTAGGATCGATCGCAGCACTCCTGGGATCGAGCGCACCTGCGCTCGACCATCTGCGGCCAAGGATCGAGCGCATGCCTGCGCTCGCGCGCACACCAGCTAGGCTCGAGCGCACCAAATCTTGGATCGAGCGCATACGAGCATACAGTGCACGGCAAGAATCCCTCTCCAACATGGACTTGGATTTCAGTCTCCCAATTGGACTCGGAGACTGACTTCCGACTTTTTGAGGATTTCTAGGGTTTTAGGGTTTTACAATTCCCTATAAATAGGGCTCTAAACATTGTAAACAGACACACCGCTTTTAGAGCAAAAATTCAGTAAAATAGTTTGTGGAGCTTAGAAGATCATGAGCAGCTAAACCCCAACTATGGGGTATTGATGTAGCCCTTTCCAAGCACAATGGTTTGATTGTATTTAATTTCTAGTCTTTCAATTTATGCATGTTGATTGTATAACCTTGAGGATTGCTACAGTTGATTTCTGTTCTTTATATTAAATGCAGTTGTTCTTTAAATTCCGATTCAATATAGTAAAATTCTTATCTTGTCTTAGAAATTATTTTACTACTGTTGAACTCAAATCATTCTTATTTTCTGTGATTATAAGAATGGTGGTTATACAATGGTACTTAATTGGCATGCAATCAATAGGGTTAGATAGACCATACCTAGGGAAGGCGGATCGTACTACACCCTAGTTTAGTGTAATTTAGGTAGACGGTCCGTGCCAACCAAAGATGGGTTATGCTATTCCGTTGATTGTATGAGATTATTTTTATGTCTTCTTGTTGAAATTATAACATGCATAGAATGAATTGCTAGAATTAAATATGGTTAACCATTTATGTGCGGATCATGGTAAAGTCAATACCCTACTCTCTCTCTCATAAATTTACTCCCTTTTATTTCCGTTTATTTTATGCACTTTAAATTTACACAAACAATTCACTCTCTTTTAATTAAGTTAATTTTGATCTTTTAATTTTGATAATTAAACCCCTGCAGTCCTTGAGGTTCGACACCCTCAATATAGCCCTATCCTACGGGATTCGTTCTATTACGAGTGGTAATTTTATAATTGATATTTTTTGTCACAAAAATACCACATCAATTTTCGGCACCGTTGCCGGGGACTACTTAACGGTTTTATTGTCACAATTTAAGGATTGATTTTAGCTTAATAATTTAGTTTTCTGCTAATTTTAATTCTGTTTGTGTTTTGTTTTTGTTTTATTTTAGAATTTGCAAATAGGTCCGTAGCTGCCTTCACTGTAACTGCAATCGAGCGCAGGTCGCGTGCGATCGAGCGCACGGACGCATTTCAGCAAGCACCAGGCCAGCAGCGCTCGAGCCTCTCCTCGTGCGCTCGCACCCATCTGCTGTAAAACTCTCGAGCGCACCTTGTCATGCGATCAAGCGCACTTGCGGCAGCCTGCATCCAGAACCCTGAGTGCTACCTAAGGCCATTTGTAAGCTTGTTTGTTTTTTTAGCTTATTTCTTTCTGTTCTTTTTACTGTTCTGTTTAGTTTATGAGAGGTCGTCGTTCTTTGTCTTTTCCATTAATTTCTTGCGACCTTGAAATTGAACGCACCCTTAGACAAATTAGATCCCAAAAGAACTCTAATTTGCTAGAAGAGTGTTCCACTGAGACCATGGGGGACAGTAACCACGTAGCATTGCAAGATCACTATCTTCCTACCACTTACACTACTCCCACATGTCTTCGGTTGCCGGAAATTACGGCAACCCATTATCAAATTAAGCCCAGCACTATACAAAGTTTACCTTCTTTGCTAGGGCTTAGCACTGAAAATCCTTATGACTTCCTCAGCGATTTCGAAGCAATTTGTGATACCACTAAAATGAATGGATTCACTGAGGATACCCTAAGGATGCGTCTTTTTCCTTTCTCCCTCAAGGAAAAAGCCAAACATTGGTTCCAATCTTTAACACCTAACTCCATTACTTCTTGGGCTCAATTGCAACAAGAATTTCTTAAGAAGTACTTTCCCATAGGAATGACCAATGATACTAGGAGAGCCATTACTACCTTCTCCCAGTATGAGGGAGAAGATTTCCATGAGACTTGGGATAGACTACAGAGCCTGCTTAGATCATGTCCACACCACGCAGTCCCAAAATGGTAGCTAGTGCAGTGTTTTTATGATGGCCTGACCGAGTCCAATAGAAAAATGGTGGATGCATCATGTGGGGGGACATTCATGTTGAAAAGCGAAGATGAAGCATGGTCTATGTTTGAAAACTTGAGTAACAATTCTCTTCAGCTGGTTTCCGCCAGACGAAGGGCACCAGCACCTAAAGCACTCAAGACGGAGAGTTTGTATGAAACCGGCCATTCCCCAAACATGGCCAACCAAGTAGTTGAGGCTATCACCAAGAAGCTAGAGCAAGTTCTGTTGACTGTTGGTTTTGCTCCTAATGCTGCTCATACACACACTGAAGCATGCTCATTCTGTTCCAGTCCTATGCATCATGTAAATAACTGCCCTGTTACTAGAAATTATACTGATATTGCAAATGAGCAGGTTAATGCAGCTTTCTCTAGACCGGGTAATGATCCATACTCCAATACTTACAACCCCGGGTGGAGAAATCAGCCAAATTTCTAATGGAAGAATTCAAGCTCAAGCAACTCAGCCCCAGGGCCACACAATCAAGCTCAATCCAACAGGCAGCCCTACCAACCTCATTCCACTTACCGGGCTCCACAGCAGCACTACCAGGCTCCCTCAGAGTCTAATTTTAAGGATCGAATTATAAAAGCAGTGAATGAGCTGACCAGCGAGATCAAGCAGTCAATCAAATCTCAAGAAGAATTAGTCAACTCACATTCCCAATCCATTGCCAAGCTAGAAGCTCAAGTCGAACAACTTGCCAACACCATCAACAGAAGGGACGAAGGGAAGCTTCCGAGTCAACCGATGGTAAACCCCAAAGGGCACTACATGGTAGATGAGGGCACTTCATACCATCAGCAAGTTCAAGCCATCACCACTTTGAGAAGTGGCAGAATAGTTGACAATCATGTGGAGGAGAAGAAGGATGAGCACACGGAGGTTGCACAGAATCTGCAGAATGATAAAAGCAAGCAAGCAAGCAATGAGGCTTCTTCGTCATTAGCAGCACCCACTCCAGAGATCCCATATCCCCACGAGCCCCCTTCCCAGAATGTCTCAAGGCACCTTCGCACTTTGGGAAACAAGGAAAGAAAATACAAGGAATGATGGAGATGTTCAAACAGGTCAAAATCAATCTCCCCCTTCTCGATGCCATTGCACAAGTGCCTGCCTATGCCAAGTTCCTTGTGTACTCAAAAGACTTGTGTACTCAAAAGAGGAAGACCAGAAATAACATCCCTAAGAAAGTTCTTCTAACTGAGCAAGTGAGTTCCCTGATTAAGCACAACACTCCTCCGAAGTTCAAGGACCCCGGGGCTCCTACAATTTCATGCATCATCGAAAAAAGAGAGATTGATAGGGCACTCTTAGATTTGGGAGCTGGTGTGAATTTATTTCCCTATTCAGTATATGAGCAGCTTGGCCTAGGGGAGCTGAAGCCCACCACTGTGATTCTGCAACTAGTTGACCGGTCAATTAAGAAGCCTAGAGGGATTATCGACGATGTGATCATCCAGGTGGATAAATTTTTCTTCCCAATTGACTTCATAGTGCTTGATACCGAGCCTGTGCCCAATCCGGAGAAGCTGGTTCCTGTCATCCTTGGGCGTCCGTTCTTAGCTACAACAAATGCATGTATCAACTGTCGAACTGGAGTCATGGAGATCTCATTTGGCAATATGAAGGTTCGGTTGAATATCTTTACTGCATTTCAGCATGCTCCCGATCAAAATGAGTGTTTCTTTTTGGACAGCATTGAAGAATATGTAGAAGACTCACTACCCAGTCTCCTGACAAAGGATCCAGTGGAGCATGCCTAAATTACTTCGACCTTGAAGAATTCAACACCGACCAGTACATTCAAGAGGTCCATGATTTGCTAGAAACAGCTGCAAGTGCAGATTTCCATCCATGGAGGGTAGTAAAAGAGCCCCTACCTGTGACATCAAGAACTCCTCCTGTTCCATCTCTACTGTCTCCGCCGAAGCTTGAGTTGAAGCCCTTGCCAGCAAAGCTCAAGTATGCATTTCTGGGGTCTAACAACACCCTGCCGATTATCATTGCTTCCGACTTACAAAAAGACCAAGAAGACAGTTTGCTCGCAGTGTTAAAAAAGTATAAAGAGGCTATTGGTTGGACCGTGGCAGATTTGAAAGGCATTGACCCCTCTATCTGTATGCACTAGATCCATTTGGAAGAAGATGCTCGACCCTCCCGTGAAGCACAGCGCCGGTTGAATCCCAACATGAAGGAGGTAGTAATGAAAGAGGTAGTCAAGTTACTTGATGCAGGCATCATCTACCCCATCTCAGATAGCAAATGGGTGAGCCCCACTCAAGTGGTTCCAAAGAAATTAGGCATCACCGTCGTTGAGAACTCTGCTGGCGAATTGGTTCCACAGCGCACAACCACGGGATGGCATGTCTGCATTGACTACCGGAAGCTCAATTCCCATACCCGAAAGGATCACTTCCCGATCCCATTCATTGATCAAATTTTGGAGCGTCTTGCTGGCCAAAGTTACTATTGCTTCCTTGACGGCTACTCTGGGTATAATCAGGTTGTAGTTGATCCCTAAGACCAAGAGAAGACGACATTCACATGTCCATTTGGCACCTTCGCTTACCGACGCATGCCCTTCGGCTTATGCAATGCACCTGCCACATTCCAAAGATGTATGATGTCTATCTTCTCCGACATGGTGGAAAAATTTTTGGATTTATTTATGTACGACTTTTCTGTTTTTGGATCTTCTTTTGATAACTGTCTCCATAATCTTTCACTTGTGCTTCAACATTGTAAAGAAACTAACCTGACTTTAAGCTGGGAGAAGAGCCACTCCATGGTACAAGAAGGTATAGTTTTGGGCCATATAGTGTCCAAAAGAGGTATTGAGGTGGACAGAGCTAAGGTTGAGCTAATTGAAAATCTACCACCACCCACTTCAGTAAAGCAGATCCGCTCTTTCCTAGGGTATGCCGGGTTTTATCGTCATTTCATCAAAGACTTTAGTAAAATTTCAAAGCCCTTATGTAACTTGCTTGCTAAGGACGCCCCTTTTCACTTTGATGAAGCATGTCACAAGGCATTCCAGCAGCTCCAGTCTCTATTATCTTCTGCTCCCATCATGCAGCCGCTTGACTGGTCATTGCCCTTTGAGATCATGTGTGATGGGTCTGACTATGTTGTGGGTGCAGTTTAGGGACAACGGGTAGGCAAGCTTCCTCATGTCATTTATTATGCTAGCAAGACTTTAATAGATACTCAAGTCAATTACACAACCACTGAGAAAGAATTGCTAGCTGTGGTATTTGCTCTGGATAAATTCCGCTCATATCTTCTGGGATCAAAGGTGATTATTTTTTTTGATCATGCTGCTTTGCGACATCTGCTGGCCAAGAAGGAAACAAAGCCTCGGTTGATCCGCTGGATATTACTTCTGCAAGAATTTGACATTGAGATTCGGGACAAGAAGGGCACTGAAAATGTTGTTGCTGACCATTTGTCACGGATTTTATTTGAGACACCCCAGCCGGTTCCTATTCATGACTTATTCCCAGATGAGCAACTCTTGGAAATTACTCCAAGAAATCCGCCGTGGTATGCCGATATTGTCAATTATCTAGCTACAGGTCGGATTCCTTCTCATTGGTCTAAGCAAGATAAGGACCGCTTCTTCAAGCAAGTTCGATTCTATTATTGGGAAGATCCAGAGTTGTTCAAGTATTGTGCTAATAAGATCATCCGACGTTGTGTCCCTAAGAGTGAATTTTCTAGCATTCTTACCTTTTGTCATTCCCTAGCTTGTGGAGGACACTTCAGTGCCAAGAAGACAGCAGCCAAGGTTCTACAATGCGGATTCACATGGCCCACCTTGTTCAAAGATGCCTATGACTTCTGCCGAGCTTGTGAGCAATGTCAACGCCTAGGAGCTATGTCGCGGAGGGATATGATGCCATTGAACCCCATCCTTATTGTCGAGATTTTTGATGTCTGGGGTATCAACTTCATGGGACCCTTCCCACCATCTTGCGGGTATGAGTACATTTTGGTAGGAGTAGACTATGTTTCTAAGTAGGTAGAAGCCATTGCCACCAAGACCAATGATCACAAGGTTGTAGTGAAATTCCTCCAAGCCAACATTTTCAGCAGATTTGGTACTCCTCGGGCTATCATCAGAGATGGAGGTAAACAGTTTTGCAACCGATTTTTCAAGGCCTTGCTTCACAAATATTCTGTCACACATAAGATAGCCACTCCCTACCATCCTTAAACAAGTGGCCAAGTGGAAGTCTCTAACTGGGAGATTAAGCATATTTTGGAGAAGACGGTTAGGCCAGACCGCAAGGATTGGTCCTTGCACCTCAATGATGCATTATGGGCCTACCGTGTCACCTCCCTGTGGAATTAGAACACAAGGCTCTATGGGCAATCAAGCAGTTCAATTTCGACATGTAGGCAGCCAGTCCCCACCAGAAACTTCCGTTGACAGAGTTGAAGGAGCTGCGGCGAGATGCCTATGATAGTGCTTGCCTTTACAAGGAGCGGACTAAGGCTTTTCATGACAAACATATCTTGCCCAAGATGTTTGAGCCGGACCAGAAAGTATGGCTCTTCAATTCCAGACTCGGCTTTTCCTTGGGAAGCTCCGTTCAAGGTGGGACGGCCTCTTCATAGTCACCTCAGTGTCTCCCGATGGCGCCCTTTGAATTGTGGGACCCAAAGGATGGCTCTCTATTCAAGGTCAATGGTCAAAGGTTGAAGCCCTGCATCCAGAACTTCAAGCCAGGTACAGACGTGGAATCCGTCGATTTGACGGATCCCGTCTATCTTTTTGATTAAGGCACTGACACCCTGGGCTCGAGCGCACTCCCTATGCGCTCGATCTGAGAACACAGGCCTGCGCTCGAGCCCACCCTAAATGGGATCAAGCGCAGAAGCTCTACACTGATACACACTTGCACGCATGCGCTCGAGTGCACCTCTAGGAGCGCTCGAGCGTACCCCTGCCCATCTTGTCCCCTCCCTGAGCGAGTGCGATCGAGCGCACGTTAGTGCCGCTCGAGCGCACTCGTTCAGAGGTCTCACGTGACCTTTTTTAGGTCACGACCCCTTCATTTCCCCCATTTCCCCAATCCCATCGCCGCAGCACCAGCACCCACCCACACCATTGCAACACCCACTTCGCCCCCACCATCTCTGTCCCCGCCACCAAACACCTCCCCGCCACCACCGCCCTCCCCTACCACCGCCGACAAACCAAACGGCGCCCCACATTCCCTGTTTTCCTTCCCCCATCCATCTTTCTCTCCCCCATTCCACTTTCCCTAACACCCCCACCGTGACCCATTTTTTTCAATTTTTTTTGTGGAAATCAGCAGTCCGTGGGTCCACGGACTGCTTTATGTTGGGATTTTTCTGTTTTGCAGGGGGTTAGGTAGCCAAGTAGGATGGTTCTTCGCTACCTCTATTTTGAGGTGCACGCTAGGTGCTCGACAAAAGGCCTCAACCAAGCTACATCATGCTTCAGGTCCCCCGCTTCCACATCCCGGTCTTTCCCTGTTCAGGATACCACCCCAGAGGCCCCATCCCAGCCGTTACCACGCCGTTGGAAGCAACGGAAACTCATCTTGGAAACCTCCTTTGCTGTCGACACCGTACTCCGAAGCCTCCCCGCAACAAAGTGGGCGGTCAAAGAATGTCAACGCCGCGGCCTCACTGCCTTGTTCCAGCCTGTCAGCCCCGCCGCTTACGAAGGGCTGGTCCGGGAATTTTATGCCCACCTTACCTTCGACTGCACTCGGCCGGGCATCCTCTCTTCTTCGGTGGTGGGCCTAGACATTGAGTTGACCACAGACGACATTGCTGCTGCTTTGCAATGTTCCCATGAGTGCCCGTCAGATATCTTGGCTCGGGACGGCTCCCCTCGGAACTTAGAGCTGCCATCCGACCTCACACCGCAAGTTATTGTGGATGACATGTGCGGCGGCCGCTACACCGATGACCTCCGCAACTCTACAAGCAAGGTCCTTCTACCTTCCCGCCTGTGGTTCGTGAACTTCATCCTGCAGCGGAATGTGTGCCCCTTTGGACATAAGACTCAGCTGCGCGGCCCCTTTCTTGCGGCCCTCTATGCCTTTCAGAGAGGCTATTGGATTTCCATCCCCCAGCTCATTTGGGACCAGATACACAAGTTTTGGGATGGGGCGATTGTGAGGTGCACGCAGGGTTCGGCTTCATGGGGACTTCCATTCCCTTTTCTCCTCACCCAGATCTTTCAAACCCGAGGCATAGAGGGTTCCCCCGCTGATGGACCTATTTCCACATATCCTCAGTTTGGCCTGATCTTGCGGAATCAGAGTTATTCCCACATGCCGAGACGACGTCGAGTGCTTGCAGCAGCGGAGGTCGTTAGGGACGCTGATGGGCCTGTCCACAATGCGCCACCTCCAGTTGAGCCGGTCGATAGCATGGGAGCGGCAGCAACCGTTACTATGACCATGTCACAATATGAGTCCCTCCACAAAGAACTGCAAGATCTTCGATCTGAGCTTGCGACCCAGAGAGCGGAGGATAGGCGCCAGGCAGATGAACGATTTGAAGCCCAGCAAGAACTGCTGCACGCCGTTGTAGCACGGCTGCCACTTGCTCCGGGGGCATCTTCTTCTGCGCCACAGTGACAGGTTAGGTGTTGTTAACCCTTGCACTGCTTTCCTGTTCTTGTCCACACACTGAGGACATTGTGCACTTTAAGTTGGGGGGTCTGGGCATATACATGATAGTTCTGAGCATGCAATTGATTTTACTGTTGTAGTTTGAAATTCATTGATGGGCTTAATATGACGAACACATGATCACTTGATTAAGGAATTAAAACTGGGTTACTCTCATTGGCAGCATGAAATATTACTTATTTCAATTTGATTTTCACAAGCACACTAGCATATAGTCTGTGGGGTATAAAATCTGGAATCAAGAATGTTTGGTTTTAATATTCGGAATGTAGTTGGGCATCTTATTGGGAAAACGACTTTGGCATAAATTTCAATTTAAAAAAAAAAAAAAAAATGATCATTTTAAACTTTCCACCAAGTAACCGGACCTCTTGCCTCATTAAGCAGTGAGTGTTTGCGTCAAAAAGTGAGAAGTTTGGATTGGTTGATAAAAAAAAAATAATAATAATAAAATAAAAATTTTAAAAAAATAATAATAATAATAGCTTAGCTTTGTAGCCTTTTTGGCCCGAGTTTGTAAGTCCTTAGCGGTGTCTTTACACCTAATGCCCTAAAACCGTCTGGTTTGGGAGTCATTGGCTTAACGCTCGATACATGGGTCAATTAGAAAGCTTAAGGGAGCTAAGTGAAAAAAAAAAAAAAAAAAAAAAAAAAAGGGAATTTTTGCCTTGGTTGTTCATCCAAAAGGAAGTCCAATGAATTTTGAGTATTAATCCATGCATGATTGAGATTAATTTTGAAATCCCTTGACTATTTGTTGAGTTCACATACACGAGTTGAATCTTGTAATATCTCATAATTGCCATGATTGAAGCTAAGTTGTGATTGCCTGAAATTGTGAAGATATTGCCTAAAATTGCCATGATTGAAGCTAAGTTGTGATTGCCATGATTAAGCCTGTTTATGACTGAGAACCATGATGGTCATGATATTGTATTTTTGAGAACAACATAGGTATAAAATGTTTGTGGGTATCATTCCTGAAAAACCCTCACGAGACTTCACTCGTCCTCTAGGGAACTCTTAGGGGTTTAAAAGGCTTGTTGCATATGCTAAATGCAACCGTACATCCCACAAAAGTTGGATTTATCTTTTTAGCTTTCACTTTATTTTATGTTTTGTATTGCTAAGGGACTAGCAATATCTAAGTTGGGGGGTGTGATAAGCGCCAAATGTTGCACATTCAAGCCCCTTAATTTACATATGTTAATTCCTTATCATTCTTATTTGTTTGATTTTGTTTTGTTTTTGTGTTTCAGGACTTATTTGACAAACCATAGGAAATTAGGCTTAAAATATCAAAAAGTTGAGCATTCTGGATCTAGGATCGAGCGCAGCACTCCTGGGATCGAGCGCACCTGTGCTCGAGCATCTGCGGCCAAGGATCGAGCGCATGCCTGCACTCGCGCGCACACTAGCTAGGCTCGAGCGCACCAAATCTTGGATCGAGCACATACAAGCGTATAGTGCACGGCAAGAATCCCTCTCTAGCATGGACTTGGATTTCAGTCTCCCAATTGGATTCGGAGACTGACTTCCTACTTTTTTAGGATTTCTAGGGTTTTAGGGTTTTCCAATTTCCTATAAATAGGGCTCTAAACATTGTAAACAGACACACCACTTTTAGAGCAAAAATTCAGTAAAATAGTCTGTGGAACTTAGAAGATCATGAGCAGCTAAACCCCAACTGTGGGGTATTGATGTAGCCCTTTCGAAGGACAATGGTTTGATTGTATTTAATTTCTAGTCTTTCAATTTATGCATGTTGATTGTATAACCCTGAGGATTGCTACAGTTGATTTCTGTTCTTCATATTAAATGCAGTTGTTCTTTAAATTCCAATTTAATATAGTAAAATTCTTATCTTGTCTTAGAAATTATTTTACTATTATTGAACTCAAATCATTCTTATTTTATGTGATTATAAGAATGATGGTTATACAATGGTACTTAATTGGCATGCAATCAATAGGATTAGATAGACCATACCTAGGGAAAACGGATCGTACTACACCCTAGTTTAGTGTAATTTAGGTAGACGGTCCGTGCCAACCGAAGATGGGTTATGCTATTCCGTTGATTGTATGAGATTATTTTTATGTCTTCTTGTTGAAATTATAACATGCATAGAATGAATTGCTAGAATTAAATATGGTTAACCATTGATGTGCGAATCGTGGTAAAGTCAATACCCTACTCTCTCTCTCATAAATTTACTCCATTTTATTTTCGTTTATTTTATGCACTTTAAATTTACACAAACAATTCACTCTCTTTTAATTAAGTTAATTTTGATCTTTTAATTTTGATAATTAAACCCCTGCAGTCCTTGAGGTTTGACACCCTCAATATAGCCCTATCCTACAGGATTCGTTCTATTGCGAGTGGTAATTTTATAATTGATATTTTTGGTCACAAAAATACCACATCAGTATTACAATCTGTTTTTTATTGGCCCAATGTGTTTAAAGATGCTTTCTTGTTTTGCAGCTCTTGTGATAGATGCCAAAGGTCAGGTAACATCTCATCCAGAAATCAAATGCCACTGCAAAATATTCAAGTTGTAGAGCTCTTCGATGTCTGGGGTATTGACTTCATGGGACCATTTCCTAACTCATTCGGTTATTTATATATTCTTGTGGGTGTGGATTATGTGTCTAAATGGGTTGAGGTTGTTCCCTCAAAGACTAATGATCACAAAGTGGTTGTGAAGTTTTTGCAGTAAAACATTTTTGCTAGATTTGGGACACCTAGGGCAATAATCAGTGATCGGGGAAGCCACTTCAACAACTATTCCTTTGCCTCCGTGATAAAGAAGTATGGCATCACTCATAAGGTTGGCACTCCATACCATCCCCAAACCAATGGCCAAGTGGAGATCAGCAACAGAGAGATGAAAGGTATCCTTGAAAGGACAGTGAACCCCAATAGGAAGGATTGGTCACTACACTTGAATGATGCACTATGGGCTTATGGGACGGCTGACAAGACACCTATCGGTATGTCTCCATATCGTTTTGTTTTTAGAAAAGCATGTCATCTACCAGTGGTATTGGAACATAAAGCGTACTGGGCCATCAAGAAGTTTAACTTTGATATGAAGCAAGCTGGTGACAAAAGGAAGCTCCAATTAGATGAATTGGAGGAGCTGAGGAGTGATGCATATGAGAATGCCAAGCTCTACAAGGATAGAACAAAGGCATACCATGACAAGCAACTGGTGAGGAAGGAGTTTTAAGTAGGCCAGAAGGAATGAATCTATAATTCAAGATTGAAACTTTTCCCTGGGAAGCTTAAGTCAAGATGGTCTGGACCGTGCCTTGTTACACAAGTATTCCCTCATGGAGCTTTGGAAGTCCACAACCCATAGACAAATCAGTCATTCAAAGTGAATGGACACAGAGTGAAGCCATACATTGAAACAAACTTTGCACCAAGAGATCAAGATTTGGCACTTCAGTCTGTGCAATATATAGCACATCCTTTTGGAGCATCTACTTCTGGACAACACTAAGTGGAGACCACCGTCTGGCTGAAGACGTAAAACTTAGCGCTCATGGGAGGCACCCTATAGTCTATCCTTTTATTTTGTTTAGTGTGTTTTAAGTTAATTTTTTTATCTTTATTTTCGTTTCTTTTTACTTGTTTGTGTGTTTTCTTATTTTGAAGGGACAAGTGTGCTTCACTTCAAGTTTGGGGGTGTGCTATGAGCCATGCTTTCCAAGATCATGTCGACCATCTCTCGGGTACATTCTTTCTTTGATTTAGACACATTGGGGACAATGTGTCCTTTAAGTTTGGGGGTATGGACACATGTGTTTTTTACACACACTCTGTCCCAATTTTCATGTCATTTGTTTTGTGTGTTTGGTTGTTTATTTCAAAAAAAAAAAAAAAAAAAAAAAAGGTTTATGCATGTTCATGTTTGCCCTAAAATTTTAAGTTAATCTAAAAGAATTGTGGCTTGAATTCATCAGTGAGCTTAAAATTTTGAACACATGATCTGATGAGTGAATCTATTAGTTTGGTTACTTGTTGAGGACAATTGAAAAATCACATGTTTGATCTGATCACACAAGCACATTAGCACATAATTTGTGAGGTATGACATGAGGTCTGATATGTGTGCTTCTATATCTTGGATGAAATTGGATGACTTGGACCTCTTGCCTCAAAGCATTGAGTGTTCACGTCAAAAGGTGAAAAATGTTGAATTGGTCAATGTCAAGGTTAGTTTGGTTTTGTAGCCTTTTTGACTCGAGTTAGTAGGTCCTTAGGGGTGTCTCTACACCTAATGCCCTAAAACCATCTGGCTTGGGAGTCATTGACTTAACACTCGCTACAAGGGTCAATTAGAAAGCTTAAAGGAACCAAGCATTGCACAACCTGACCAAAAAAAAAAAAAAGAGAGAGAGAGAGAGAGAGAGAGAAAAAGAAATTTACCATGGTTGTTCATTATAATAGGGATTTCAATGAATTTTGAGAGATGAAGACATTACATGTTGGAAAGATTTGGAAGCCTCATAATTTTGTGCTAATTCACTATACACAAATTTCAAACTTGTGATGATTTAGTATGTCCTTTGTAAGTAATTGCACTTTGAGGTTCCAATTCACTGTGAAGATGGAGTTCATCTTTTTAAGCTTGCTTATGAATGAAAATCATAATCTTGAAGTGATACTTTAATCTCTGGGGTAACATGAACTGTGCATGATGTTTGTGGGTAACATTTCTGAAAAACCCTCAGGAGACTTCACTCGTCTCTAGGGAATTCCTAGAGGTTTAAAAGGCTTGTTGCATACGCTAAATGCAATCGTACATCCCACCAAAGATGGATTTATCTTTTTGTTCTCTGATTTTCATTTTTGTTTTTAGTTTTGTATTTCTAAGGGACTAGCAATATGTAAGTTTGGGGGTGTGTTAAGTGCTAAAATATTCATATTTTCAGCCCTTAACTTACATGTTTTAATCCTTTGGTTTTAGCTAATTAGGTCATTTTAATTCCTTTTTGTATTTTCCATACTTTTGTAAGCTTTTGGAAGAAAATGAAGTAAATCTGGAAGATTTGGGCTCAAAGAGAGAAGATGGAAAAATGGGAGCCCCTGACGCTGCGATCGATAACAGGTTCCCTGCGACTGAGCGCAGTACTAGAGAAGACACAGCACGAAGCAAGCCACAAGCGATTGAGCGTACAACAGAAGAGGCTCGATCGCAGACCTGCGATCGAGCGCACACGGGCTACGATCAATTGCACCAGTGCGCAGGAGACACATCAAAGCTGCGGCCAGAGTGTCATTCTTTCCATATTAGGGTTTTCCAACTCCCAATTGTAATAGGTTTTGAAACCTTATGAAATTCCTAGGTTTACTAGTTTGTCAAGGACTTCTAAAGCCTATAAATAGACCCTTAAGCCTCTAGAATAGGTATGCTTTGTAAGGAGCAAAATTGGAGCTCTTTAAGTTCAAGTTTCGAGTTTATTCTTTTCCTTTCTTTTCTTTTATTTTATGAAGATATTTAACATCAACTTTATGTGTAACTAATTTATTTAGTAGGGCTAGATTGAAGCCCTAGTTATGTTTTGTTAATATTCAATATTGGCGCCTTTGTGATGATCTTGTTATGATGTCTCACTTGATTAATACCTAGTTTCATGAATTCCTCATATGTGTGTGCCTGATCAACATGTGCATGTGGTATGGACTAGTTAGTTAAATCAATTTGGATGATCGAGTCCTGGGTTTAACATAAGTAACAAAAGATATCCACACCGGGTTCTTGGGTTAATCAACATGGGGAACCGAGAGTAGACACTCATGCCTTAGGCCTTATGTGTTTGTCGATTTTCACAATTTTATGCTTTCTTAAAGAACAACTTAGTAGACACCCATGCTAAATACTTTAAGAAAGAAAAGAATTAGAGTAGACACCCATGCCTAATTCATTGCTTAGGGAAATCAATAGCTTAAGGAGTAGACACTAATGCCCTTAGGTTGACAAACATTAGATATTCATAACATGATCAAAACATTGGCATATTGATATATTAGCTAAATTTAATTAGTGATGGATATCAAAGCCCTATCTTTTTATCATTATCAATTTAAAACCAATCTCTTGTTTGATTTTACTTTGAGAATTGATTTTAAGACAAGATTCAGCAGTCCTCGTGAGAATGACCCTGTATTTGCACACTATACTACTATGTTGACCTCGTGCACCTGTGGGTAAAATATCTAGTTATTTGCCTGTTAATTTAGGTGGGTTATTGTGGAACAAAATACAGAAGGATAATACAAGTGTATCATGAAAAACCCAAAAAAACTTCTTAATTGCAAGCACACATTTTTTTCTCTCTTAAGTTGTAATATAAGACCCTCTCTTTCTTGAGTAATGCTAAACACAACACTCACAGTTGACACACAATACACTCACTTTCTCTTCTCTATGATACACACAACACAAACGCTCACACACCACACACACACACCTCTTAACACCCATCCATACATACACACGACACCATTAATGTCCAGCATCGTATGATTTTTCTTAAATTATGTTTTTCACACATATTATAATGCTCCAACTTTTAAATAAGTTAACAAATGGAATACTCACATATTCCATGTAGCATTACTACTTTTCCTATATGAAACTTAATGTCATTATCTAACTTATCCTAACATTGTTTTACAAAATTCAAAAGATGCCACATGCGATATTCATATCTAAACCTAACATGACAAAAGTTAGCACATGAAAAGCGAAGGCCCCCTACTGACCTCATGAATTAAAGTTGATATATTGTTGTAATGGATTAATATAGATATTTTTTGTTGTTGAATTATTTCGCTTGATTAAGTGTTGATTGTCTAGTGAGGCCGAAGCTTTATAGTTGTGGGCCTTTCTTATGTGCCTATCTCATATTGTTCTGTTCATGGCTTGACAAGTATACTTGGATTATGCAATTATGTTCTTTCCTAAAACCCATTTGAGTTTAATTTACAGAGGAGCTAGTGTTAAGCAATAGCGCTGGGTTTGTGGTGATTGTATGGGCTTTTGTGGTGCTCATGCTCACTCAAAGCTATACTGCAAGTTTGACGTCACTCTTAACAGTACAACAATTGCAACCAAATGTTACTGATGTCCACCAGCTTCTAAAGAATCAGGAGTATGTCGGATACCAAGAAGGTTCTTTTGTTTTAGGAATCCTAAAAGAAATGAACTTTCAAACAAGTAGGCTTCGACAATATAATTCTACAGATCAATGTAATGAACTTTTGTCCAATGGAAGTGCAAATGGTGGTATAGCTACTATTTTTGATGAAATCCCTTACATGAAGTTTTTTCTAGGACAATATTGCTTAGAGTATACCATGGTTGCATGAATATACAAAACTGATGGCTTTGGCTTCGAACGTTGTCTCATTTCTTTTATGTGTGTTTATGCAGATACTCTTGCATGCATGTAGTTTCTCATGGAAATTCTTCTTTTGTTGTTGTGGTCTTTTTTAATGACTTGTACGTCTTCCCAAGAGGTTGCCCTCTTGTTGCGGATGTTTCAAGAGCAATATTAGGAGGATGTGGAGAGGGCGTTTATCAGTTATTACCAGTCCTTATTCACGTCTACAGCCCCTTCCAATTTTGATAATTGTTTGGCTGAGTTGGAATGCCGCATGACTCATGACATGAATGAAGCTCTGATGAAGGAGTTTTCTAGAGACGAGGTTGTGGCTGCTGTGAATCAAATGCCACCTCATAAGGCACCCGGACCTGATGGTTTCTCTGCGAATTTTTACCAAGATAACTGGGAGGTAGTGGGCGAGGAGGTATGTCAATCTGTTCTTTCTATTTTGAACTCTGGCATAGTAGATAAGGAGCTTAGCGCTTATTCCTAAAACGACAAACCCATCTAGGGTGACGGAGTTTAGGCCAATAAGTCTATGTAATGTTTTTTACAAGATTATTTCCAAAGTTATTGCTAATAGAATGAAGGTGGTCTTGCCAAGTTTGATTTCTATGAATCAAAGTGCGTTTGTACCGGGGAGATTGATTTCGGATAACATAGTAGCAGCGTATGAGACGTTGCACTCGATGCATACCCGGATGTGGGGTAAGAAGGGGTACATGGCCATAAAATTGGATATGAGCAAGGCGTACGACCGAGTAGAATGGAATTTTTTGGAGGCTATTATGCGGCGAATGGGCTTTACAGAGAGATGGATTAATCTGATCATGGCATGTGTTCGTACGGCCAATTATTCCATTTTGCTGAATGGGATCCCAGCTGATCACATTTTTCCCTCTCGGGGAATACGACAAGGTGACCCTATTTCCCCGTACCTGTTTTACTATGTGCGGAAGCTTTAAGCTCTCTCCTTAAAAAGGCGGGTCTAAGAGGGTAGGTACATTGAAGGAGTCCCTACTTCTCGTAGAGGACCTAGAATTAACCACCTATTCTTTGCAGATGACTCCTTATTGTTTTGCAGAGCTGATTTGAGACATTGGCATCGGATTTCGGAAGTTCTAAGTATTTATGAAGGGGCTTCTGGCCAAAGACTAAATAGAGACAAAACTGCTCTCTTTTTTAGTAGGAACACTGAGCCCCGGGTGAAGCAGAAAATTTTAGAGGTGATAGGCATCCCTGAGTCACAGAGATTTGACACGTACTTGGGGCTTCCAGCTTTTGTAGGGAGGGCAAAAATGGCCGAATTCCAAGGCATTAAGGCACAGGTGTGGAAGAGGCTGCAAGATTGGAAGCTGAATTTTTTATCCCAAGCTGGAAAAGAGATCTTGCTCAAGGCGGTTATTCAAGCAATCCCAACCTATAGTATGAGCGTATTTCTCCTACCAAAAACTTTGTGTCATGATTTAAATTTTTTTGATGCAAAATTTTTGGTGGGGCCATCGCTCCAATGACAACCGTATTCATTGGATGAGTTGGGAGAAATTGGGGATGTCAAAGACACAGGGCGGTATGGGATTTCGAGACCTTTGCGTCTTCAATCAAGCTCTCTTGGCCAAACAATGTTGGCGCCTTTGGGTCTTACCGGATAGCTTAACAGCAAGAATTCTTAAAGCGAAATACTATCCAAATTGTTCAATTTTGGAGGCACAATTGGGGACTAAACCTTCATTTGCTTGGAGGAGTATCCAAGGAGCTTGCAAGGTTGTCAATGATGGGTTGTTTTGGCGTATTGGGTCTGGATCCCAGTTCAAAATATGGGGAGACAAATGGCTCAATAACCCATCCACTTATATGGCTCAATCTCCTCCAAGGATACTTAATGCTGAATCAAAGGTGGAGGAATTGATTGACCAAGATCGAAAGGGGTGGAATATAACACTTATCGAGAGAATTTTTAATGAGGCGGATCGAGAAGCAATTTATTCCGTTCTAATTAGTTTCACGAACCAACCGGATAAGTTGGTGTGGCGAGGAACCAAGAATGGAGTGTTCACGGTAAGAAGTGCATACCATATGATGAAGGAACAAGAAAATGGGAACCAACCAGAAAGCTCTAGCCAGAGAGGGAACAATGTCTTATGGAAAGGAATATGGGAGATGCACTCTCCAAATGTGGTGAAAAGTTTTATGTGGAGAGCCTGCAGGAACATACTCCCAACAAGGGAGAATCTAATGAGGAAAAAGGTGATTGAGGATCCTTTGTGTCCTATCTGTAATTTGGAGGTTGAGTCTACGCTGCATGTTCTTTGGGACTGCACTGCCGCAAGAGACGTTTGGGGAGTGAGCCGGATGTTCTTCCAAAAATGCTCCCTTAGAGGACCAAATTTCCTCTAGGTGGCCGAAGGTGTCTTTGAGATGGGGGGCGATAAGCTCTTTCGACTTTTCTCAAAAATATCAAGAAGGATCTGGTTGAGAAGAAACGGTTGGATTTATGATAAAACCTTCTCTCACCCGAACCAGATCTCTCATGATGCGGAAATAGCAGTGCAGGACTACGAGAAAGCGAATGCCGTGGAACACAAAAAAATTCTGGAGAGACGGGAGCAACCTCCCAGGTGGGGTAAACCAACTAGAGGATGGATGAAAGTGAATGTTGATGCAGCTCTCAACAAGAAAGAAGGCAAAATGGGCTTTGGGCTAGTCATGCGTGACCATGAAAGTAGAGTCGTAGTGGCTAAAAGCATTGTGCGGTTGGGAACGTGGGACTCAGCAGCTACGGAGGCGTTAGCAACCTATTTTGGCGGCATATCTGGTCATGAACAAGGAGTACAGCAACTAATTCTAGAAGGAGATGCAAAGCAAATTATCGAAGCCATTAAAGACGAAGGCCAAAATCTTAGTCTGTTAGGCCAGTTGATTGAGGATGTCAGGATTGGGCTTAATGCTATTCCTATGTGGAATGTAGAGCACGTACATCGTGAGGCGAATAAGGTGGCTCATAGACTAGCTAAATTGGCTCTTACACAAGCCAATGATATTGTATGGTTGGAAGAGGAACCTCCTTGTATTAGAGACATTGTATTGACAGAGCAATTGCTTTGTCAATGATCCATCAATAATATTGATCAACACAATTCATTAAAAAAAAATAATAATAATAATTAACCTCTAAATTATGGAATAAAATCACTCATTCGTATGCTCTCTCAGAAACATACTTCAAATTTTTTTATTTATTAAGCATATATAACTATCTGCTTCTGGGGGAAAAGTGAAAACTGAAATTTTTTTACTTATATTCAATATTAATTTTCTCCTTGTTCTTACACGAATTAAACTTTAGTTGCTTATGAATTTAATTATTAAGAAAAAACAAGTCCATAATCAAGTTGATATTGAATTATAATACACATGAAAATTTCAAATCATGCAAATTAAGTATTGTTAAATTTTTTTAATGTATTTTAAAATCTCTAAAAATAATTTTTATATTTAGCAATCTTAATTAAATAAGCATTAGTAAATGTCAAACTATGTTACATTATCTATCTCATTTAATTCTAAATAATCGTTTTTTCTTCCTTGAATAGCATGTTTGTCTTTTCAACTAAATTAAGTGTTATTTAGTTTAGCGGCTTCGAATCATACAATTTGAAAAAAAAATTAAAAATTAAAAAATTAAAATGCAGTTAATAAAAATACAATTTTTAAAAATGTAACTAAGCATTTGTTAAAATCATGGATTGACTTTTTAAACTGTGTGTTGTAAAAGTAATGCTACATACTCTCACTTCTTTACACCCACTACTTCACATCCATAGATAATTTTTAAAATCATAATTGGATTAAAATCTAATTATCTAAAATTTAATGGTGGTTTTAAAAGCAACCAATATGTTTGAAAAAATTAATGTAAAAAAATATAAGTATGTGTAGCAATAATCTTCTTAAAATGCACCATTTTGATTGCACTTTTGAAAATGTAAGCGCAGGGTCTGTTATATTTAGAAAGGGATAATTGTGTCATTTAAAAAGTTTAATTGACTGTGTCATAACGCACGTGTCATGTAAAACATACAGGAGTCAACATGGCTTAAGCATGCTCAGCTTTAAGAGTACGTAAGAGTGTAAAGAAAAAAATAAATAATGCCATTGCATATTTTCACTTCCATTTTTTTTTTTTCTATAACACGCAGCAAATTTTTTCTTTTTCTTGTTTTAAATTCCAATTCTGTCTTTAAACGATTTGAGCGTTTCAATTTGTAAGACTTATAATTAAGAACATATATACGAAAAAGGTTATATATATATATTCTTGTTTTAAATTCCAATTCTGTCTTTAAACGATTTGAGCGTTTCAATTTGTAAGACTTATAATTAAGAACATATATACGAAACAGGTTATCATATATATATATATAACCTTTTTCGGATATATGTTCTTAATTATAAGTCTTACATTGCATGTTAATTACATGATGGTTTTAAAAAATCATAATCTATAAAAACAAATGACAATGTACATTAGGTGCTATAATAGTTTCTCCTTGTTTTACTATTTTTCTTTTATGTATTAAATGATATATGTTTCTACATATTCTCATTTTTCATAATTACATTAACTAGCGGCTATAAAAAATTAAAAAAAAAAAAAAATAGTGACCATGAGGTATATAAAAATCCATAATAAATCATCAATAGAAAATTGACCCTAATAAAAAAATTAAAAAAAAATTAAAAAAAAAATCCCATGGTAAATCTCTTTCTAAAATAAAAAATATTTACGTGCTCTTTCTCTTACAAGCTACATAAAAATCCCTAATAATATCGTTATAAACATTACATAGAGGTCTATAATTCGGAATGAATTGCATGGACTACCTCGACGAGTAATAACTTTCGAGGATGGGGACAAGGGTGGAGACAAGATGGACGAAGACTAGACATCTTTGTTGCGGAATGCAGCCGAAGCCCACTTGGTAGTGGCTGCACTTAGGGGGAGTGCAAACGAGCCGAGCTTGAGCGAGCTTCCCTTACTCAGGCTTGGCTCGTTTAAATTTTACTTGAGCTCGAGCTCGAGTCGAGCTCAAGGGCGAGCCAAAAAAATCGAGCTCGAGCTAATAATAAGTCGAGCCGAGCCAGCTCGCGAGCTGGCTCTTATATTTAATGTTTTTGTTTTTAAAAAAAAAATTAACTTCAAGTACTCTTAAACGGCTTAAGAAGTTAGTTTGCATATGAGTATTTGCTTAACTTGGCTAGTCGAGTATGGAGCCTGAGTCAATACAGCAAGGCATTTGGTTTCAAAGAGAGAGGATATGCATCCTTTTATAGATAAGCAAACTTGGAGATTAATATTTTCTTAACAATGTGGGAGAAGTTAATAGGTTGCATTCAGATTGCATTAGGACAACGCCCCTTACAAAAAACTATTTTTTCAACGTCTCTCTCTCAATCCCCCTCACCAGTCACAGCGCATCTTCCACCTGAACTCTCATTTCCCACTATCTCACTCTCGCTCATCAAACAGGTAGTGATAGTGTTTGGGTCTGTATGATTCTTCAATAGTTTATGCCTTTTGCAATTTCTCAATAGTTTCTGCTTGATTCTTCTTCCTTTTGTTTGGGTCTGCTCTAATTTAATCGAGGTCTTTTTAATGATTGCTCTCTCTCTCTCTCTTTGATCACGAAGGGTTTAGAATTTTTCATTCTCTAACGCTTAAATATAAGTACAATTTTAAGATTTTAATAATTATGAGATTTATAATTAATTATGTATTACTTAGTTTATATATATATATATATATATATATATATATATATATATATACACACACACACACGAGCTTATACGAGCTTGCTTACGAGCCTCACCGAGTCGAGCCGGGCTTGTTTCGTTTAATATTCGAGCTAGGATTTGTGTTCATGAAGTGCTTCATTTAATATTCGAGTCGAGCACGAGCCGAGCCTGAGCTTGCTCGCGAGACGCTTCGCTCACTTAATAGCCCTAGCTGCACTTATTACAACTGTGACCTTTGCAGCATGTATTACCATGCCTAGGGATTTCGCGAGTAGAGGAGAAGGCTCACACTCAGGCTTTGCACTTCTAAGAAAAAATGCTGCTTTCAAAGCATTCGTTATCACAGATACTATAGCAATGGTGTTGTCAAGTTCTGCTGTCTTTATCCACATATTGTTGCCATTGCTTTTCGAGAAGGATTACAAGGAATACCATCGCCGGGAAGTTGTCATTCTGGCCTTCATCCTCATTTTGGGGGCCATGATAACAATGGGACTAGCATTTGTCACGGGCACATATGTTGTGTTAATGCCTCCCTTGGATCTTGCCATTGCCAACTGTATCATTGGCCTAACCTTCTTCGTTATCATCTTCCTTGTGTTTCGAAAATTGAGAAAGGATGCCATATATGGATCCGACATTTGATTGACAATCATATTAAGTAAGAAGTGTAGTCTGATCGACAATCTAGTTACTTAATTTGGCATGTTATGAATTGATGATCCATCATCCATATATATATATATATAATAACTGACATTTGATGTGCGTTAATTTGCCTAAGAAATATATAGCTGTTGTATAGTTTCTCGAAATAGATGCGTTTTATGGTAATTTTGATAAGCATCCTATATATATATATATAATAACTGACATTTGATGTGTGTTAATTTGCCTAAGACATATATAGCTGTTGTATAGTTTCTCGAAATAGTATGTGTTTTATGGTAATTTTGATAAGCATCGTACATATAGTTGATCCTGGCTACCCATACTACTAATAGGCATCCATACGTGGCAGAACTGGGTCACATTCTCAGTTCATGATTACATAAATATTAACCACATGGCAGGAGCTTTTTGTGAAGTTGAAATAAGTGTACTTCATTTGTAGATTATTTTAGTCTAGTAATTAATTTTATATTTACTTTTCAATGTTTCATATTTTGTTTTTGCTACAAATTATATACTACATATAAACTGCGCATTTAATGCCCCAATCAAATGATTAGCAATGCAAATATTTTCTTATTATTTTTATGTATCATATATATACTTAATTACAGGTTTATTTTTAGTCGTGTCACCAAAATGAGATTTTGAGAAATCTTTTGTTCCATTACTTTCTTTCTCTGTTTTGGCTCTTTCAACTAGTATTTATATCTCTTTTGGTCCAATATTACATTGTTCTTATACTATTGAAGATTCTTTAAACTTTAATTTTTATGATAGTACGGCAGTTGCCCTAATTCCATCAAGCTTAAATGATTTTTTAATTTTTTTTTTTTTTCTTTTAGTTATTTGGATTTGAATATACGGATCATTGAATAGGTTGATAAATAAAGTGATAATATGTAAGCATATACATATATAATATCGCTACTCAAATAGCACACCATAATGCACCAATAGTAATATATTATATCAAGCGGAGATCCATTAATTGATGTTATTCTCCTACACATTTTTTGTCGAACTTTTTTTTTAAAAAAAACTACTATTAAATTTGTAGGACCCACATATGCTCCCACTTCCTTACACCCACTACTTCACATCCATCTGATCGATCATAGTGAATTAGTTCGATTGATCGTGATAGGATCAAACATCCGATCAAAAATCCGATCGAAAATCCGATCGATCCAAGTGAATTAGTTCGATTGATCGTGATAGAATCAAATGATCAATCAAATGTTCGATCGAAAATCCGATCGATCCAAGTGAATTAGTTCGATTGATCGTGATAGAATCAAATGATCAATCAAATGTTCGATCGAAAATCCGATCGATCAAACATCCAATCGATCCTAGTGAATTAGTTTGATTGATCGTGATAAGATCAAACATCTGATCGAAAATCCAATCGATCCTAGTGAATTAGTTCGATTGATAGTAATGGAATCAATTGATCGATCAAACATCCGATTGATCTTAATGAATTAGTTAGATTGATCATGATAAGATCAATTGATCGATCAAACTGAATACAATTGAAGGTTCAATCGAACATTCAATTGAACGATAAGCTTTTTATATTATCTTAGTGCATTAGTTATATTGATCTTAGATTATCTTTGGATTTGTATTGATCTTATAATTTATAAGATAAATATCAACTTAATGATCTTTATCATAAAAATTTATTAAACGGAAATTATTAGTTAATATTATAATAATAAAAACATATTAAAGGAGAAAATAAAGAAAAACAAAAATAAATAAAATAAAGAAAAATTAAAAAATTATAAGTATAATTTAAAAAAAAAAAAAAAAAAAAAAAAAATTGAGTCTCATTAGTGCGAAAAATAAGCGTCATCCAGTGGCGGGGTATCTGAAATTTTCGGACCAAAAATTTCATAAACCGCTTCTTTTTTTCCTCCAAACCTTCAAAACACCAGAATCCTCCCTAACACCCCTCTCACTCACCTCCCTCATCACTCTCACTCTCAATCTCTCTATCGCTGCTCTCCCAAACTTTGACTGACAAAAGCTTTCATACAAGGCTTTGCTGAGAAGCTGAAAGAGGGAGAGAGAGAGAGAGAGAGGGAGAGAGAAAGAAAGAGAGAGGGTGGATTGTTCGGGGAAGCCAGAGAAGAAAAAGAAAAAGAAGGGGAGAAAAATCCTCGAGGTAACCTCTTTAAACTTTAAATTTTTGCAATTTTTGTGGCCGGTGTTCTTGTTGTTGTAGAAGATTTGGATTAGTTTTTGATAATATTGAATTTGCTTGAGGTGGATTTCGGTTGCCGAGAAGAGTGGTGTGACCTTGATTTTTATTATTTCTCATTTTGTTGGGTTAGATTTTGTAGTTGACTTTGATTTGTGTTTGGTGATTTATGTTGAGTATCTCAAGTCTGAATTGGGTAATTCTAATTTGGCGTTGGGAACCCACGGATTTCATTGCGGCATTCAGTCATATATGTAGTTTCAGGCTTTAATCACCATGTGCACGGTCTTATTTGCTCTTATCTATAATTGGGTTCATTGTAATTTGTTGTGAAACTGTCACATGGTTTTGGATGTTGCTGAGTGTGTTGCTTATCTTCTAGGAATTGACTCTTCAACATTTGTACATGGAAGATTCATTGTCTTGCTCTTAAAAAACTTATTTGAATGTTTGCACTTTGAAATTATTCATGGCCTTGCACTGTAAGTGTTTGTTATGTTGTCCTTGAAGGTGAAATCTGCTATCCAACAAGCCCAGAGAAGTTTGGCGGTCAATAGGAATGAGGCAATGGCTGTTGCAGCTTTGCTACAGCTTGTCGAGACTTTGCAGCTTAATCTAAAAGCTGCAATTAAGGAAGATGCAGATTGGTACGGACGTTTCATGCCTCTCACATAAGAGGTAAGTAAAGCTTTAAGATTGAATCTGAGAACCTACTGCTCCATATTTTTTGAATTCTTGCATGCCCTTACTTCTTCTGGACGTTGCATGCAGATAATGGGATTGGTTATAAATTGATCATTAGTTAAGTTGATACAGCAAGTTATAGATGAAGATGGCTCTGTTAAAGACTCTGCGGTTTGTTCACTGTTACCTCACAGAATTTTCATCATTGCGGTTATGCATATTGTGACACCTAGGACTTTATTGATTTACTCTAGTTGAGATGGTTTCTGTGATATGTAGAACACTAGGTTGAACTTTTCTATTTTTGGTCAATAGCAATGCTTCTTGAGCAATATTCATTTGTTAAAAGATCCTGAACTTTCTATTGTTTCCCTTTGATCGACTGATCTATATGTTCTAAATATCAGTATCAATATTTATGAGTATTTCGTGATTCCAATGAGCAAGTTGTAACTCATAACTTTTTCCTTCTCTCATTTTCAAAAGGGCAGAGAGTGCTCTAAGTCCCTTCTATATCGTAGTCTCATTTCATTATTTATCACTATTTTTCTATGTTATTATTGATAATTTCATCTTAAAATATGTTATTGCCTTCTCTTTTCAAATATATGATTTAATGGACCGCCTAATTAGGAATGAAAAGAATGAAACACCATTTATGGTAAGAAGCATGCAATAAAAATGTATTTATTTTGTGTTTTCATGATTTTTCATTCTCCCTGATAATTATACCATTACTAGTTCAGGAAGTGAGTAACATTGTGTATTTATTTTGTCGTCTCTGTATTTAAGACGAGACCAGCTCCACTGCTTTATCCAGCACTTGCTTTTCGAGTGACATTTGTTACATAAATAGTATTACTAGTCCAGGCAATTATAAAAGTTTGAGCTGGGGTCCTATTAAGTCAAGTGTGGATTCCTTTAGTGCTTCTAAAGGAATTCTTACAAATAACTCTGCTAAAACATTCTAAATATAATGTATTTCTTATATACATAGATTGGAAAAGGAAAATAATAAAACTAGGTGGAGGCGAGAAGCTGAGAACATTACCTTTCTTTACCTTATAAGGATATATAGTACTTCTATCTAGCACAAGAGCTATGTGCCATGACCCTTTAAGATCACATATCTAAGCCATCCTGCAATCCATTTAATATGCTCATCCAAACATTTGATAATATTGTTGGTTGGAGTTTTGTTTTCATGATGCCCTTGCAGATATTTCATCAACCAATTGTTCTAGTTAGTTATTCCTTGGTTGCTTAGTGTGTGGAAGATAAATCTTACTATTTTAGACAACCAACCTTAACAATTTGTCAATCAATTCAAAGAGTTCAATAAAAGAGGAGGCTTTCATGTGAACAAGCATGTCAGAAGGAAAAAAAAAAAAAAGAAAGAAAGAAAGAAAGCTTTAAACGGTCTATATGTACATTGATGTTTTGAATTTTTTTAGCCACATTTATCTTTAGTTTCACTCAAAACAGAGTACAATATTTTTACTCTTGTCATGATTAATAGATAAATTGTTCAGGACACGTTCAATAAATAACAGGATCCAGTTATAGGAGGCAGCTTGCTTTTGACATACACAACTAGCTATGTTGCTCCTCTCCTTTTGCTCATAATTAACATGTATTGGTGGGACTGTTATTGATATATGTTAGAAATATTGTGGTTAAGAGTTAGCCGATATATGTTACTCATACCAGTGTTCCTTGGTTCTGCGATCGATCGCAGAACCAGAGGGTTTTCAAGTAGGTTTTTTATATTTTGCGATCGATCGCACTCTAAGTGCGATCGATCGCAGTACCAGAGGGTTTTCAAGTAGGTTTTTTATATTTTGCGACCAATCGCACTCCAAGTACGATCGGTCGCAAAATGTCGAAAACCTACTGGTACTGCGATCGATCGCAGATTTTTTTAAAGAAATTTTTTTTAGGACCATTAAGGTCCACTAAGTGGACGCTAATGGTTAACTACCAGCGTCCACTTTGGTTTGGACGCTGATATATATTTTTTTATTTTTTATTTTTTTAAAAAAAATTTTGAGGACCATTAGGGTCCACTTTATGGACGCTAATGGTTAACTATCAGCGTCCACTTTGGTTTGAACGCTGATAGTTAATTTTTTTTTTGGACCATTAGGGTCCACTTTATGGATGCTAATGGTTAACTATCAGTGTCCACTTTTAGTGGACGCTAATGGTTGATTATCAGCGTCGACTATGGCTTCCGTTTACATTATCTTTAAGGTCGAAATATTTCGACTTTTAAGGTCGATAAAGTGGACGCTAAAAGTGATCATTAGGGTCAACTTTAAGTGGACGCTGATAATCACGCATTTGATCATTAGGGTCGGACTATTAGCGTCGACACCTTTAAGGTCAAAAAGTCGACGCTGTTGTCAACAGCGTTCACTTTAGGACCTTTAGAAGTCGCCCCTAAAGGCCTAAATTCTTGTAGTCACTACAAGAAATTAGGTCTTTAGGGGCGACTCAAAGTCGCCCCTAAAGGTCCTAAAGTAGACGTCGTTGTCAACAGCGTCGACTTTTCGACCCTAAAGGTGTCAACGCTAATAGTCCAACCCTAATGATCAAATGTTTGATTATCAGGGTCCACTTAAAAGTCGACCCTAATGATCACTTTTAGCGTCCACTTTATCGACCCTAAAAGTCGCAATGTTTTGACCCTAAAGATGATGTAAACGAAAGCGAAAGTCGACCCTAATAGTCAAGCATTAACGTCCACTTTTAGTTAACCATTAGGGTCCACTTTGTCGACCCTAATGGTCCTTTAAAAAAAATAATAATAATAACTATCAGCGTCCAAACCAAAGTGGACGCTGATAGTTAACTATTAGCGTCCACAAAGTCGACCCTAATAGTCCTAAAAAATTAAAAAAAAAAAATTAACTGTCAGCGTCCACTTAGAGTCGACCCTAATGACCACTTTTAGTGTCCACTTTATCGACTCTAAAAGGCGCAATGTTTGGACCCTAAAGATGATGTAAACGAAAGAATTAGTCGACGCTGATAGTCAACCATTAGCGTCCACTAATGGTCCAAAAAAAATTAAAAAAATTGACTATCAGCGTTCAAATTAAAGTGGACGCTAATAGTTAACCATTAGGGTCCACTAAAAGTGGACCCTAATGGTCTTAAAAAATCAAAAAAAAAAAAAAAAAACTACAATCGATCGCACTGCAGTGCGATCGATCTCAAAATGCCGAAAACCTACTGACGTTGCGATCGATTGCACTTGGAGTGCGATCGATCGCAGTTTTTTTTACAAATCTGCGATAAAAAAAACATAACATTAATAGAGGACGTAAGTCCACTGTAACATTCTCTCTCAGTGCCTCATGGGGACGAGGAAAAGAGTCGTGTCATCACAAATGACGCCCTGCTTGTTTTTCCTCCAACAAATATCCATTGCCAATGCCACAAGCAACACAGGAGGAGATGCCAAATATCCATTGCCAATGCCAAAAGAAACAAGATCAGGTATCAGGAATGATAAAAAGTACAAACGAAAGTTCCAAAAACACAATTCAACTATTAACAAACACAACACTGTGTTCTAACTTTTAATACAACATACATATATACTACGTCTCTACCTCATTAAGGTAAATTTTTATCTATCCATTTTCTTTCTCAACAAAAAGTCACCAAAACTGTGGAATATAACATAAGAGTCATCACACAATTGGACCTTCTGAAATTCACTATTTTTGTTGTTGCTGCTGCTGCGGTGGGAAACTAGATGGGAAACTAGAATTGGTCATGCCAAGTCCCTCATTCTGATAAAAAGTTGACCCCTTTTGTTACAAAACCAATTTGAACATCAGCCTACTCCTTAATTATTGGTTCCAAACAGATAAAGTAAAAAACAAAAAAACAAACAAACACTTGGTGTACTCATTTGAACCCAAAATTGCAGAGTCGGCTAATCTCATATCATATATGCACACACTTTGTACCCCTGATCTCATTTTGTCTGGCAAATTACAACCAAAATACACCCTGTATTTTTAAAACCTCAAACAACAGTAGCCAATTGACTACTTTCATGCTATATATATATATATATATATATATATATATATATATATATATATATATATATATTTCTCTATTTTCCAGATAATTAACCATGAAACCCTTTCTCTGTCGAAAGAAAATAACTTAATTATACAAATACATACTACGAAAAAGATAACTTAGATTGCAATACGCACCCAAAGAGAACCCAACAAAACAAATCCAAAACCAAAACTCCAGAAATCAGGAAGCAACTAAACCTTTAAAGACGACAACACTTATTTTCCCAAAAATCACCAAGAATCAAATTATCTCAAATAAAGTCAAGAAGCCAAGAAAATAGAGAACAGACTTATTACCTTGGATGCACTGCCTTTAGGCCATCCAAGGCCTAATCCTCCTCCACCGTTGCTGGACAAAAGATCAAAAATTTCTTCGTTATTATATATCTCCAAGACCGTCCTTCGTCCCCATCTCCAAGAATATCCCTCAAAGACCCTTGGGCAATCACGAACCACAAACAAATGCAAACAGAGCAAAACTTTCATCCTCAAAATTACCTTTGTGAACACATTTTTGCTTTCTTCCCTTCTACTCTCCGATTTGGGCAAAAAGAACATGCCAACAGCATATTCCCCTGCTGGTGGAAGCTCAAACCCAAGATCCTTAACAACCTGAGAAATGGCATGCCAAAAACAATGAAGCATTGCCAAATGAAGCATTTGCCAAACCAGAAGCAAGACAAATCCTCCTCCTTGCCCCAAAAGGCATCATCTTTATTTCCCTGTTTCCCGTTATATCAAACACTTCCCCTCCTCCACCACTCAAGAATCTTTTAGGTTTGAAAGCCATCGGATCCATCATAGGAGGGAGGGAGAGCAGCGGGAAGGAAAGTTGGGAGAGCCGTGGGAGAGAGATCGAGAGTGGGAGTGATGAGGGAGGTGAGTGAGAGGGGTGTTAGGGATTTTTGTGTTTTGAAGGTTTGGGGAAAAACAGACGCGGTTTATGAAATTTTTTGTCCGAAAATTTCATAAACCCCGCCACAGAATGGCGCTTAATTTTTTGCACTCAATAGTGGCGACTCTGGAGTCGCCGCTATTGAGGGTTTTTTTTTTTTTTTTTAATTATACTTACAATTTTTTTAATTTTTGTTTTTCTTTATTTTCTCTTGTAATATGTTTTTTTTATTATTATAATATTAACTAATAATTTCCGTTTAATAAATTTTTATGATAAAGATCATTAAGTTGATATTTATCTTATAATTAATTATAAGATCAATACAAAATCCAAAGATAATATAAGATTAATATAACTAATGCACTAAGATAATATAAAAAGCTTATAGTTCAATTGAATGTTCGATTGAACCTTCAATTGTATCCAGTTTGATCAATCAATTGATCTTATCGTGATCAATATAATTAATTCACTAGGATCTATCGGATGTTTGATTGATCGATTGGTTCTATTACGATCAATCGAACTAATTCATTAGGATCGATTAGATTTTCGATCAGATGTTTGATCTTATCACGATCAATCGAACTAACTCACTAGGATCGATTGGATGTTTGATCAATCGGATTTTCGATCCAACATTTGATTGATCATTTGATCCTATCACGATCAATCGAACTAATTCATTAGGATCGATCGGATGTTTGATCGATCATTTGATCCTATTACGATCAATCGAACTAATTCATTAAGATCGATCTCAATCGAACTAATTCATTAGGATCAATCGAATGTTTGATCGATCACTTGATCCTATCACGATCAATCAAATTAATTCAGTGGGATCGATCGGCTATTTGATCGATCATTTGATCCTATCACGATCAATCGAATTAATTCAGTAGGATCCATCGGATGTTCGATCGATCATTTGATCAATTAATTATATATATGAATATATATTATATACATACTTGTTAGTTACTATATACTAACTTAGTATTACTATTAAGTTAAGTGGTAGATCACATGATCTAAAGATGATGTGAATTGTAATTAGAAAGAAAAAAAAAAAAAAAAAAAAAGATTATGTGAATTATTATATCATATGATCATATATATCACAAATTAAGTGATTAATATTAGAATCAACAATGTGTTTGTTTAGAGATATATGTTGTTGTTATGTTTAGAGTATTATGCTGTAGATATCATTATAAGTTAGATGTTTCGTCATATGGTCTACCATTATAATTTATATGATTATATAAAATGATCAATTGATGATTAAATCATGTGATTATATAATAACAAAATATACATATATAATATGACGTAAGTCAGAAGTATTTACAAACTCATACAAATACAACAATTAAGTACCCAGAGACTTAATAACTAGTTACTTAATAAACTAACATATTAACTAAGTTAATATATTAAATTACTAACCTAGTATAATTTACTATAGGTTATTTTGACAAAAACAAATTATATGTTACTTAACATATATATATATATATATATATATATATATATATATATTATACATACTTGTTCGTTAATATATACTAACTTAGTATTACTAAGTAAGTTAACTATTTTCAAAAAACAATGACATGATGATGTGTATTATCATTCTAATTACATTAGATCATAGTTAATTAGTTAATTAAGTATGCTCTAGTGTAATTAGAATGATAATACATATGAACATGATCTAATAATGTTTTTTTTTTTTTTTAGAAAACTTTGTCCTATTCTTCATGAATTAAGTTTCATAATATTTAAGTATAATGTATTATCACTATAATTTATATGATTATATGACATGATCAACTAATTATTAAATCATATGATTATACAATAATAAATTATACATATATAATATGATATAAATATACAAATATATACTAATACAATAATTAAGTTTCTAGAGACTTAGTTTCAATGTATGTTATAAGTCCATCTATGTTATACATTACTTTTCAAAAAGCTTTAGTGGACGCTATTGAGCTTGTAGTTTAATTTTATTCTTTTTTTTAAAAAAAAAAATTTTAGAAGAGCTTTAGCGTCTACCAAAGTGGACACTATTGGGCATCAATTTTATTATTTTTTTATTTTTATTTTTTTAATTTTTCTACCTACTCTTTAGGGTCGACAAAGTCGACCTTAATACTTAACTATTAGGGGCGACTTTGAAAGTCGACCCTAATACTTGGCATCAATTTTTTTTTATTTTTCTACCTACTCTTTAGGGTCGACAAAAATCGACCCTAATACTTAACTATTAGGGGCGACTTTCAAAGTCGACCCTAATACTTGGCATCAATTTTTTAAAAAAAAAAAAAAAAAAAAATTTTTTTTTTTACGTACTCTTTAGGGTAAATACTTAACTATTAGGGGCGACTTTGAAAGTCGACCCTAATACTTGGTATCAATTTTTTTTTAAATTTTTTTTTTTTCTACCTACTCTTTAGGGTCTACAAAAGTCGACCCTAATACTTAACTATTAGGGGCGACTTTGAAAGTCGACCCTAATACTTGGCATCATTTTTTAAAAAAAAAAAAAAAAAAAAAATTATTTTTCAACCTACTCGTTAGGGTCGACAAAAGTCGACCCTAATACTTAACTATTAGGAGCGACTTTAAAAGTCGACCCTAATACTTGGCATCAATTTTTATTTTTTATTTTTAATTTTTTTTTCTACCAACTCTTTAGGGTCAATAAAAGTCGACCCTAATACTTAACTATTAGGGACGACTTTGAAAGTCGACCCTAATACTTGGCATCAATTTTTTTTTTTTTTTTTTAATTTATTTTGCTACCTACTCATTAGGGTCGACAAAAGTCGACCCTAATACTTAATTATTAGGGGCGACTTTAAAAGTCGATTCTACCTACTCTTTAGGGTCGACAAAGTCGACCCTAATACTTAACTATTAGGAGTAACTTTCATAGTCGACCCTAATACTTGGCATCAATTTTATTTTTTTATTTTAATTTTTCTACGTACTCTTTAGGGTCGACTCTCAAAGTCGACCCTATTGATTTTTTTTATTTTTATTTTTTATTTTTTATTTTTCAGCTTTTAGCATGCACTTAAGTGGACGCTATTGGTATACTATCAGTCGACGCTAAAAGTTTTTTTTTGGCCGCTTAAATTTTTCCCGCCCCTTGAATAATTCCCGCATGTATATTAGGGTCGACTTATTAGCGTCCACTTGAAAGTGGACGCTAATAGTCAACTTTTCGACCCATTATTAGCGTCCACTTTCATGTGGACGCTAATACTTAACTATTGAAAGTCGCCCCTAATAGTTGAGTATTAGGGGCGACTAATAAGTCGCCCCTGATGAGTAACTTTCTTGTAGTGAGTGATGGTAGAAACAAAGCCAAAGAAAGCATACAGAAGGAAAGACAGTTCTCTTCTATAATCCTATTATGTTAATCTTTTCAATTATATTAGTATTTTGATTAATTAGTGAACCCCATAATAGGTAAATCTTGCATTATGAACTCCTTTTTCTCAAGAATAAGACAAGTATTACGTATCACATGAATGGCAACTGACAAATACAATAATTCGTCACTTCATCATATATATTCTAAAACATTAATTTCCAGAGCTAAAAAGTAATAGATTCAAACCGACAACATGATACCCATTAAAAATACTCCATACCCAATTAATTAAAGAGACAACGTAAAAGATAGAGATAGTTAAACAATAATTGAAAAGGCTAGAAAACGATACGATGCAGCTGATTGAATTGCTCGGATTTTGTAAACAATTACAGAGTAATCAAATAACAGTTAACATCAAAACATTTGAATTTCAAAATAAAACTGATAAGCTGTAAGGACGGAACTAGAAATTCAAATTAAAAAAAAAAATGTAATGGCCAAAAAAAGAAGACAAACTATTTTTTTAAACAAATTTAAAGATTTCAAAATCTTTTTAACAATTTTTTTTTTTTTTTTTTAAACAAAAGGTTGATATTTCAGGGTTTTGGAGGCTGTCAAGACGAGGTCTGACTTATATATTGTGATAATTGCTCCAACTTCTTGACAGCCAAAGTTCATCAACTTGGAAGAACGACGTGTTATCCATGCATGTTTAATTAGAATCTAACACAAGAAGTATATTTCTTCAAATTTCAAATATTATTTTCAAATTAGAAGATTTAAATTTTATCATGATCAGCTTGTCGATATTAATGTATGAATGAATATGATAGCTATTGTTGAGGGAATAAATGTTGAATTCTTAACATCCTAAGAATTTTAAAGAATCCTAATTTAATACGAAGAGTGATTTATAACTAGGCTCATGAATCACATAGATGTCTACCAGTTTTAGGCAAAATTTGTTGCAAAAGTTAATGTGTCGAGAGGTATATATGTGTGCCAATCAATTTGCTACTTTTCTACTTTTTTCCCCTTTTCCTCTCTCTCGCTTTGATTAAAAAATAAAAAATAAAAAAATATTCAATTTGCTACGAGGTATATTGGCTTTGCATTTCTCAATCATATTTATAAGAATTCCACATAACTATCACATTGTACCAAATTTTCCCATGACATAATGATGTAGGACACACCCAAGAAATTAGTCCGGGGAGGAGTTTTGGAGAGATTATTCTAGGAAGAGTTTCCGAGAAATAATTCTTGAGACTTCATCCTTAGAGATTTTTTCGAGAGATCATTCCCGAGAATCCAAATCCGATGGATGATCGCCAAAAGGTAACCCGAGCCATTCCAATCCAAAAGTTCATACCAAAGGTTAACATGCATAGCCCAAGATGAAAAAGCACAACTGGCACATTAATGATGAGAATCACCGCTAAGTTAAGATCTTTTTTTTTTTTTTTTTTTGAAGTGGAACTCAGAAATTTCATTCAATAATCAAAACACTTTTCATCCGATACAATATCACGAATGCATAGAGGGGTGGAACCCCGCCATTGATGTTCCTCGATCAACTGCAATGCCGCCTTTGCCAACTTATCCGCTGCTGAATTTGCTTCTCTCCTGACATGAACCACTTGCCAGGACTTGCAGCTTCCCATCATCAACTTCGTGTCTTCCAACCATGGTCCCACCGTTGCCCAACACATATCATCACCTTGCAGTCCCGTTACCACCCCAAGGGAATCCCCTTCAAGTATAGCATTCTCCACGCCTAGACTGCGAATGAAGTGAGCTGCTGTCCACACTGCGATAGCTTATGCTGTCATGGGATCAACAATATGTGGCCTAGAGGAGCATTTGGCTGCAATCACCTCCCCACCATGATTTCTTATTACGATTCCCACACCCATTCTTTTCCCTTCTATATCAATCGCTGCATCCCAGTTACACTTCACATATTCTAAAGGTGGTAATCTCCAACGGACCAGTGGTCGTTGATAGCCTCGCTGATCTTCCTCTTTTCTGCCGGTGTCTGCAGATTTTGCTGCCTCAATTTGGTCAGAAGCCGTTTGCAACAGATAATCAGGGGGGGAGAATTTTCCTTCGAAAACCCATTTGTTCCTCCGTAGCCATATCTGCCGGGCAGTACATGCAAAAAAATCTACTTCACCTTCATCCAGCCGACTCAATAATCCAACCACAATATCCAGGAAATTACTTTCAGCCGTAATACTTTTTTGAAGCTTTTTCAAACTCCCATGCCAGACATCCTGTGCCGCTGGGCATGTCCACAGAGCATGGCTTACAGTCTCAGCTTCCAATCGGCAGATAGGGCATAGCGGGTCCTTCATAATTTTTCGTTTGTGCAAGTTCTCATTTGTTGGCAAAATGTTATTGCATGCCTGCCACATAAACATCTTCACCACCCTTGGGCCTCCTAGACGCCATAATCTTCTGCACAAGGCCCGATTTGGACCCCTTTCCGAACACTCTCCCACCTGCCTAGACTTGGCCTCCACCGCAACATGGTAAGCACTTCTTACAGTGTATTTCCCATGTTTTGTTGGGCCCCAAATCATTTTATCTGCCTGGGTGTTTGGGCATATAGGAATGCCACAAATCGAGCTAGCCTCGTCAGGATTGAAAATGGCTTCCACCAAAGGAACATTCCACCACCTAGTAGTGTTATCAATGAGTGCCTCCACCTTTGCGTTTCCCTCTAAAAGCCAGATGGGGGTTTGTACCGCATGAGTGGAGTGGACGGGTAACCAACGATCACCCCAAATGGAAATGGATTTTCCATCACCAACCCGCCACACTAAACCTTCCCGGAGAAGAACTTTTGCGTTCCAAATGCTTCGCCACGCATAAGATGGCCTCTTTCCCACCGGGGACTCCAAAAAAGAACTGTGGGGAAAATACTTTTCTTTAAAAATTCTCGCCACTAAAGAATCCGGATGGTTTAGTATCCTCCAACCTTGTTTAGCTAACAGTGCCAAGTTAAAACTTTCCAAATCGCGATAACCCAATCCCCTCGCTTCCTTTGCCAGCCCTAACTTCTCCCAACTCATCCATGCTATTTTATTTCCATTGTCCTTGTGCCCCCACCAGAATTTTGACATCATAGTATTAATCTCCCGACACAAAGACTTTGGCAGTTGGAAAACACTCATGGTGTATGTCGGGATTGCTTGTATCACTGATTTGAGGAGCACCTCCTTACCCGCTTGGGACAGGAACTTCTCCTTCCAACCATGAACCTTATCCCAGACACGAGCTTTTAATCCTTCAAACGACCGTAGTCTTGATCTTCCTATAAGAGCAGGCAAACCCAAATAAGATTCATATCTTTGTGTAATCGGAACCCCAATAACTTGTGAAATTAATTCTCGATCCCCTGTCGAAGTATTGCGGCTAAAGAAAATGGAGGTCTTCTCCTTATTTAGTTTCTGTCCCGACGCTCTCTCATAATCCTCCAACACTTTTTGCAGACTTCGTAATTCGGTCTCTTTTGCTTTGCAAAACAGAAGGCTATCGTCTGCAAAGAAAAGGTGATTTATCCGCGTGCCCCCACGAGTAATAGGCAAACCTGAAAATCCTCCCCTGCTCTCCATACTATGTAGGGCAAAACTGAGCCCTTCCGCACACATTATGAAAAAATATGGCGAAAGAGGGTCCCCTTGTCGCAAACCCCGTGTCGGAATTACTTGCCCATATGCCTGCCCATTTATAAGGACCGAGTATTTTACCGTTCGGACACAAGTCATCACCAAAAACACCCATCTATCAGCAAACCCCATTCTTCTCATCACAAACTCCAAGAAGTCCCATTCAACTCGATCATATGCCTTGCTCATGTCGAGCTTCAAGGCCAAATAACTCTCCTTACCCACCATACAAGAGTCCATGGTGTGTAAAGCTTCAAATGCAATAAGGACATTGTCCGTGATGAGTCTCCCCGGGACAAAAGCACTTTGGTTTGGTGCGATTATCTCCCCCAACACCCTTTTCAGTCTATTGGCCAGCACCTTTGCAATTAGTTTATAGATAACGTTGCATAGGCTGATGGGGCGGAATTCCGTTATCCGAGAAGGATTTTTAACCTTGGGAATAAGTGCTATATGGGTGAGATTTATAGCTGCATCAAAAACCCCATTATTTAAAAAATCAAGAACAGCATTGCAAACTTCGTTACGTACCGTACTCCACGAGTGTTGATAGAAACAAGCAGAGAAACCATCTGGGCCCGGCGATTTTAGCGGATGCATTTGCGACAATGCTTTGTCCACCTCCACCGCCTCAAAAGTAAATAGCAAACGAGAGTTCATTTCATTTGTAACCCTGGCTTGCATCCCTTCTAGGAGCATCTCCTTTCCCCTCGTCCCTCCAGAAGTGAATAAATCCTGGTAAAAATCCACGAAAGCATGGCTGATTTCATCCACCTCGGACCACTCCCGTCCTTCAGTATCAACTACCCGCTTTATCGTGTTTACTCTCCGTCTGTGATTGGCCCAGGCATGAAAAAAGGTTGTGTTTCTATCTCCATTCCGGTACCAATTCCGTTTTGCTCGCTGTTTCCACCGAGTATCCTCAAAATCCAGCAGTGAATCAATCTCCATTTGAAGCCGTTTAATGGCCTCATTTTGACCGGGTCCCTCTTGGCCTTGAAGTTTTGCCAACAATTCAGTTTTTTCTTTCACGATATTTTCATTATGCTTGAATTTTTCCCTGCTCCAGCCCTTTAGTCGTGATCTGCACCGGTCCAAGCCCCTTCTCACCCTCATCATTGCCCCTTCTTCCCCACTTCCACCCGCCTCCCAAGCCTCACGAATAATAGCTCCATAATCTTCATCGGGAATCCAGCTCGCCTCAAACTTAAAACCTCTCCTGCCCTGTAAACTCCGCGGCTGTGTGTTAGAGAACGAAACATATAGTGGATTGTGGTCCGAAGCACGTGCTGCCAAGACATATACCCCAGCTGTTTTGTACATATTGCACCATCCACTATTGCCGATAGCTCGGTCTAATCGTTCTTGCGTGAAAGAGGCATCTTGGCGTTTATTTGACCATGTAAAGCTCGGGCCCGAGAACCCCAAATCTCCCAAATTGCAATCCTCCAAAGCTACCCGGAATGCCTTCATTTGTCCCTCACGTCGTCGGTTCGCCCCAGCTTTTTCAGATTGGTGAACTATCTCGTTGAAATCTCCTACACACAACCACGGGGCCGGAGCAAAAATTTTTAAGTTTGATAGGAGGGACCACGATTCCATTCTTTTAGTAGGATCAGGGTGACCGTAAAACCCCGTAAGCTTCCAGGGCACTTCATTGTCCGGCATCTTAACAATTGCATTGATATGGCGACGAGAATAGTTTTGAATTTCTAATTCCCCCGCCACCTTCCAAAGAAGAGCCAAACCTCCACTCCTCCCCACCGGCTCCACCACAAACAACCCTTCAAAACCATACTTCACTCTTAACCTTTCCATGCGTTTCTTGTTGCTAATAGTTTCCATTAGAAACAAAAAACTGGGTTTCTTTTCCTTGACCATTTGGTCAAGGTCTCGAACTGTCCGAGGGTTCCCAAGCCCTCGGCAGTTCCAACTAAGGAGACTCATTGAGATTGGCGGGGCTGCAGAGCAGCCGCCGCCACACCCTTTTTCTCACTGTTCGTTCCCTCCTCAACAAGGCAGATTTTTTTAATGCTCCTGTCTCCATCGTCCCTTATCTCTTGGTTTTTGGCTTTTCTTTTCTCTGAAACTGACTGTGATGCACCCTCTCTCCCATCCTTTGGAGTCCTAGCTTTTCTTTTCCATCTCCTCAGGTTTGTTTTCGGCTCCTCAGTCCTCACCATTGTGGTCGGTGATACCTCCTCCATTACATCACAATCGTCCTCAAGGTCCACTCTATGCGAACGCACGTCCGTAGTAACTCTGCCGATAAAAATTTTTTCCACGTCACCTTCCTTTGGCAGGGTGGACCCACCTTGCGGACTTTCCATATCTGTCAATCCCATATTAGGTTTCGCAACAGGGACCTGCTTGGGCCCTCCAAATTTACCCTTATTCTTGGCCCCTTCTTTTTCCACATTGACATCCCATTCTGCTTGAGGCGCCAAATTATCTATTTTGCTCATCCCTCCCAATTGCACCGTATCAAGTCCCCTGATTTCCGCCCCTAATTTCCTTTCCCCCAATCTCGCTTCCTCCTTATGGCAAGAATCTGATCTTTGACTGCTGGCTTCTTCACTGTCATAATTGTAACGGCTAGGGTTTCCTTGTGGGTAATGAGTTGCCGTGTTGCCCCACTCTTTGAACGAGGAACCGCCGTCTCTGGCCTGCTCTGCCGAGAAATTTATTCCGCCCTCCCGAGAACCTCCATTGCTCCGTCGTGAATCTTCAGCCCGCAACCAAACTCCCCACTCTTTTGCCCTGCCATCATTAGTCTGTTTGGTATGAGCCTGCATCGGACACCCTTTCACACCATGCAAGATCCTCCCACAGTCAAAACAGAGCATAGGGAGTTTTTCATATTTGAAAATCACCCAATATGATTTTCCTCCCAACTGCAGTGCTCGGCCTCGTTCCAGTGGCTCATGGAGGTTTATATTCACTCTAATACGTAAACAACGCCCCCATCCCTCTCCATCTCCAGCTACATCGACTTCCTCAACGGAGCCCAGTGACTCACCAATTTTGATCCCTACTGTTTTGTTCATGCATAATAAAGGCATTTCATGGACTTGAACCCAAAACGGCGAGTGAGAGAACACTAATTGCGATGGTGGTGTGCTCCCATCGAACTCTTGCAATACCAATATTTGTCGATCGAATGACCATGGTCTGCCCTCTAGTACCCGTCTTTTGTCCGATATCTCCTCAAACTCAAACACCCAAACATTATCAAGCACCTCCTTGAAAACCACCGAACCAGCCAAGCGCCATATCCGGGATAAGACCGAACGGAATGCCTCCTTGTTGACCCTACGCTCCCCACCAATCCTTCCCACCAGGCACCGCTCCCCTTTTACACGGCCATTAGCTATTTCCCCCTCACAGATTACCACACCCCTCCTCTCCCCTTCAGTCAAGTTAAACTTGCCACACAGTTTCTCCAACTCGTCCGCCATTATAGGAACGATCACGATGTCCCGCCGTCTTAGTTGACAACCGTTTTCAACCTTCTCCCCTGCTGTAGCCGGTAGAAGACAAAACCTCCCAACCTAGCCGTTTCCCAGAGAAACCCTAGAGGAGACTTTCACTCCTTTAGATATTACTTGAATTCAATATGTTAATAAGTTAAGATCTTATTTACTGAAGATTTTATTTTATTTTATTTTATTTTAATTAAGACTTTATTTCTTTTTTTTACCGGTCGTGTTTTGCTTTCTTCGAGGAAAATAGGATTGCATCGCTGACAAAGGTAGTCTTTTGTCGAGAAAAGGCATGACCATCTATATATGTTGATGTTTATCAAATTTTCACATGACATAATAATGTTATTGAGGTTGGATGAGTCATGGAAATTTTTAAGGCCGTTTGCTAACCTCTTCCATGTCTTTTCTTTTTGCTATCAAGAAAGTTTTTTTTTTTTTTTTTTTTTTTTTTTTTAAAAAAAAATAAATAAACATTAATTTTAACCACAAAACATTTACTACAAAGTCAAATGAATTTCACATTTATGTCATATCAAAATAAGTTTTCAATAAAAAAAAAATACATTCTAAAAAAGAAGGGTTATCAAACACTTAAATACTTTATTTTGTATTCTCATATATGATTGGTTTGTATTATTTTTTTGGTCTATTACACAACACCAACAAAATATAAAAGTTATTATATTAAGTTTAAAACAATATTGTTAAGGACTCAGTCTTCGTTGGACGCTAGGGAAGTCCAGGAGCACTACGTCAGAAGCGAGTGTATGGAAATATTGGTGTTGAAATTAATAACACTAGTCAATCAAAGACCAACTAATTCGTGATTACTTTTTCAATAAAGACCTGTCACATATATCTCGAGACCAAGAGTCTTCATTTCACATTTGTGATTAATTCATCACGACTGGATTTGTAATTATATGCAGTAGTGTTTGGAAATTCAGCTGCAATTAATCCTTGTTAACTTCTTTATGATTGTACTATATATAACCAGTCAAAATTTTCATTTACAAACGTCAAATCAAGAAATAAAAAAAAAAAAACCTAGACCTTTTTTAGGAATCGATAGTTTGTGGAGAGCCTTTTCACTTGAAGACAACTTTTCCACCAAAATCTTTGCAGGTGAGTAAGCTTTTGCTTCCCAAACTGATGTACCTCAGCAAATCTTAAGCTTGAGACCCACTTGCAACATTTCCACCAAATAAGATACGTGCCCAATTTTTGAGACCATGTGTGAGGGAGAGGATAGATATGAACAACTAAGGAAAGAGACTCTTGTAGGTGACAGGAAATTTCCTCCCAACAGCTTGGAAGAAATTTGTGTCCAAAAATAAGAGCCCCTTCTTGTACAGTTTGACAAAGTCGGTCTTATTGAGTGGCCCTCCTATGGCAGCAACCCTTTCTTGAATTGGTGGCGACAAAGCAAGTCATGCTTATATGCGTGACTTTTTGAGAAAAAAGACAAAGAATAAAAAGCAAGAGAGAGAGAGAGAGCAACGTCAAGTTAGAGAGAAAGGAAAGAAAAGTTGTGGCTTTTCATTCTACATTTATCGTCATGTTGTTACTGCATTTGTGATTTGCCTATATATTTGGGAGTAACGTTTGCCTTACTCCACACTAATAACAATTTCACACGCCCCATTTTCCTTTATTTTTTCTGATGCTTATTTTCTTTTCCCTTCGTCTCCGTCGTCTCCCCATTACACTCTTCTCTCTCTCACACACAAACATAGTCGATCACTCAATCTGAACATATCGACTTGAAGTGACTTTCGCAACAAGAGACGCGACTCACGACTATCATCACTACCATTTTCACGGTAGATTCAACTTGGTAATTAATTCGTCTTATCTCACCATTTTTACTCCACTACCTATTGATTATATATTCCTTTTTATTTTGGATGTTTGTTTGTGTTTAGCTGTTAAAATTTTGCAGAGGAATTTGTGTTGGGTTTAGGATGCAGTTAGGATTTATTTTTGGGGTTTTAGGGTGCGTTGATAGAGGGAGTTTGGTGCCTGCATGCAGAGTGCAAATGCCCCTGACGGGATCCAGTCAAGCTGCATCACCACTGCACGTAACACGTTGTAGATAATCTTTGGGGAAACTTCAGAAAACCCCCTTGAACTTCCAGTCATTTTGACATACCCCCCTTGAATTTTCAAAACTCTCACTTAGGCCTCCTGAACTTTGGTTTCCTCATTTTGGACCTTTTTAATTTTTTATACCTATTTTACCCTCAACCAAAACTACGTCGTTTTGGACTCCAAAACTACATCGTCACCCAACCCAAAACGATGTCATTTTGGACTCCAAAACTACATTACCACCCAACCCAAAACGATGTCGTTTTGAGCATAATATAATAAAATAATAATAATAATAAAAAAAAAAACGAAATCGGGGGTGGCTAAAGGCCAAAATGCGGTGGCCGAACCACCCCATTTGTGAGCCAAGGGGGTGGCTGAGCCACCCCAAAAAGGCCCAAAAAAAAAAAAAACAAACTAGTGGGGGGGGGGGGGGGGGGGGGGGGGAGGGGGGGGAATTGGGTGCATTTGGGGGTGGCCGGACTACCCGCAAGGGGCTGGGGGTGGTTTCGGCCACCCCATACGGCCGGTATGGGGTGGCCGAAACCACCCCAGCCCAGACCACCCCAAAAACATCCCGATCCCCCTTTTTTTTTTTTTTTTGGGCAAGGGGGGGGGGGGGGGGGGTGGCCGGACCACCCCCTTGGCCAAGGGGGTGGTTCGACCAGCCCCAGATCGGCCAGGGGGTGGCTCCAGCCACCCCCTTGGCCGAAAATGGGGTGGTCCGGCCACCCCATTTTGGCTAAGGGGGTGGCTCCACCCCCGATTTCTTTTTTTTTTAAAAAAAAAAAAAAAAATTATTTATTTATTTATTTTGCTTTTCTTTTAAAAAAAAATTAATGTCTAAAACGACGTCGTTTTGGGCTGGGTAGGTGTTGTAGTTTTAGGACACAAAACGACGTAGTTTTGGGAGGGTAAAATGGGTATAAGAAGTCAAATTATTTGACTTTAATGTTAAAAAGGTCCAAAATAAGAAAAAAACCAAAGTTCCGGGGGCCTAAGTGAGAGTTTTGAAAATTCAGGAAGGGTATGTTAAAACGGTTGAAAGTTCAGGGGGGCTTTCTGAAGTTTCCCCATAATCTTTTCATACACCACTGTCTTTGTCTTACATCTTATCATTTCTTTTACTTTTTCCCTTTTCCTTCAATTTGTTCATACCTGCTCAAATTATTTACCGAGGTAAAACTCTCTGAAACTAGTGCGGAATTCAATTTTATCCTTAAGTTGTTACCGACTTTGCCTATAAAGGGAACAACATTGCCTTAGAGCATTTTCAGCAGCTTTCTCGTCATTTTTCTTACATTTAAGGATCTAAATTACTTTTTGCTTCTCTATGTCAAAATACACCACAATAGCTTCCTTAATTATTCTCTATATCATTAAAATATTTATTTCTTAAAATTATATCATATATATGTGAGGAGAGAGGAGAGAGAATTGTAAGAAGAAATAGGAGAGATGAGAGAGTAGAGAAGAGAGAGAAACCTTTTTTATTTTTTTATTTTAATAATCATAAGGATTGCAATAGTGGAATCCAAAACATTAGGTTCTACTATAGCAATCCTAATATTTAAGGTTCATTTAGGTAATCTGCTGTGGAATGTTTTTTGTAATTTTTTGGACATATTCTCTAAATTTAGCGAACAAACTCCCTTATAGAGAGTCTGGTGAAAATTATCTAACTCCACACTACTCATAACCATTTCATGCACCCGCCTTTTTCTTTATGATCGTACTATATATAACCAGTGAAAATTTTCATTTACCAACATCAAATCAATAAAATAAAATAAAATAAAAAACTCAAGACCTTTTTAGGAATCGATAGTTTTTGGAGAGCCTTTTCACTTGAACACAACTTTTTCCCACCAAAATCTTTTCAGGTGAGTAACCTTTTGCTTCCCAAACTGACGTACCTCAGCAAATCTTAAGCTTGAGACCCACTTACAACATTTCCACGAAACAAGATACGTGCCCAATTTTTCAGACCATGTGTGAAGGAGAGGAGAGATATGAACAACTAAGGAAAGAGACTCTTGTAGGTGACAGGAAATTTTCTCCCCCCAGCTTGGAAGAAATTTGTGTCCAATAATAAGAGCCCTTTCTTGTACAGTTTGACAAAGTCGGTCTTATTGAGTGGTCCTCCTATGGCAGCAGCCCTTTCTTGACTTGGTCGCGACAAAGACAAGACAAAGAATTAAAAGCGAGAGAGAGAGAGAGAAAGGAAAGAAAAGTTGTGGCTTTTCATTCTACATTTTATCTTTTTTTTTTTTTAATTTATTTTTCCTTGTATTTGAGAGTCAACTCTGAAACTCATGCGAAGTTCAAATTTATCTTCAAGTTGTTACTGCATTTGTGATTTGCCTATATATTTGGGAGCAACGTTTCCTCACTCCACACTAATAACAATTTCACACGCCCCCTTTTCCTTTCTTTTTTCTGATGCTTATTTCTTTCTTTTCCCTTCGTCTCCATCATGTCCCCATTACACTCTTCTCTCTCTCTCACACACAAACATAGTCGATTGCTCAATCTGAAAATATCGACTTCAAGTGACTTTCGCAACGAGAGCCACGACTCACGACTGTCATCACTACCATTTTCACGATAGATTCAACTTAGTAATTAATTCGTCATATTTCACCTGTTTTACTCCACTACCTATTGATTATATGTTCCTTTTTACTTGGGATGTTTGTTTGTGTTTAGCAGTTAAAATTTTGCAGAGGAATTTGTGATGGGTTTAGGATGCAGTTGTTAGTATTTATTTTTGGGGTTTTGGGGTGCGTTGATAGAGGGAGTTTGATGTCTGCATGCGAAGTGTTAGTGGTAGGCTTTCTATATTATCATGTTCTTTTCCATTACATTTTTCATTCAAGTAGGTCAAAATCTCATCTCCATTTTTTATCTTTAATTTTAATTAAAAATATTTTAACACGTGAATGGAGTGTTAAAATATTAATTAAAATGATTAAATAAATAATTTTTTATCAACTTAAGCTTTTAAATTAATTAATAATTTAACCGTCTTTGAGGAGAGGACTTGTTAATTTCTATGTACTTTAATTTTCCTTTTTAAAATTTCTTGGATTACTATTTTGCGCATAAGTCATGGTTTCATGAAGTGCAGAATAAAGAGTATATATACGACGAGCATTGGAGCTAGTAGTCCAAAGAGCTTATTGTGTGGAGAGATATTTATAGGAGTAGTAAAAAGAATGGATCCCTCCAGTTTGTTTGAATCTCAAGCATCTGTTAATTCTAATGAGCTCGACCAAACAGAGACCATTACTTGCATGGATCGTGATTCCTACAATGCTGCAGCAAAAGGAAAAGTAGAGGTCTTCAAAGATATCACCTATCAGTCTCTTGATCTCCTACTAACCCCAAATAAAAACACAATCCTCCATATTTACATCACAACCCTCAGTAAACAATTGGATTCAGCAACCAAGTTTGTTGAAGAAATTCTTAAAATGTGTCCCTTATTGTTACGAAAAGCCAACGCCAAAGGTGAAACTCCACTGCACATTGCGGCAAGGTACGGGCATGCTGCTATAGCGGAAGTTCTAATCAAACATTGTTCCCAAACTCTCCATCAAAACCTTGAAGATGGGGTTGAACCAGTAAAGGAAATGCTCCGGATGACGAACAAAGAAAGAGACACGGCTTTGCACGAAGCTGTGCGTTATAATCATCTTAAGGTGGTAGAATTGTTGATCAAAGAAGACCCAAATTTTTCATATTTTGCTAATGATGCTAGTGAGACTCCACTTTACATTGCTGCCGAGAGAGGGTTTAAAGATGTGCTGTTTGAAATTTTAGACAAATGCAACTCACCAATGCATGTGGGGCCCCTTGGCAGGACGGCTTTGCATTCTGCCATAATGTTGGACAGTGCAGGTACTACCTATTTATTTTCTCAATGTACGTTGTACTTGCACAAATAATTTAGTAATGAGTAATGCAACTTTAATTCTTAAAGTTTATTATAATTTTGATAAAAATTATGTAGTAGACCAAAAATAATAAATTCATGAAATATATATAAGGACACTTTTTTTTTTTTTTTTTTTTTGAGATAAAATATAAAAGGATACTTGATATGTATGGTATGACAATTCAACAAATAAGTTTTTAACCAAATTATTTTTATAACAATTTTTTTTAATAAACAATGAGATTAGTGTATTTTATTATGGATTTGCTTGTCTGCTTAGGAGATGATAAATAGGAAAAATAAATGGTGATTTCTTTTTCGTTACTATTTCACTCTTATCAGTTGAATCTAAAATATCATGCTTTGGGGGATAAAAACTATTTTTTCCTAAATATTAATAATAAATTATATTGAGATTCAATTGTGACAACTTTTTCAATCTACTGACAAATCTTGCTTAATTGTGTCATTTAGAAAATCGTTACATTTAACATGTTTAAATTATTTTAGTTATGACCAGGAGAATTCTAGAAAAAATTGAAGGTATAAGTAGAAAAGTCGACAATAACGGTTGGACTCCACTTCACTTGGTTGCATACCTGGGCCATTCAGACTTAGCAACAATGTTGTTGTATAAAGACAGAGAAGTAGCATATATGAAAGATACAAAGGGTAGAACACCTCTTCATATTGCTGCCCAACGTGGTCATGTTTTTGCAATGTCTCGCATTGTATCAAGCTGTCCAGATTGTTGCGAATTGGTTGATGATAGAGGTTGGAATGTACTCCATTTTGCCATGAAAGGAGGCAGCGACCATTTAGAGCATATCATCAAAATTATCGTGGAAAATGCATCTCTCAGCAACCTCTTGAATGAGAAGAATGCCGATGGAGATGCACCTCTTCATTATTGTTCTGTTTATTCTTTGAAATCAATAAAGAAATTTGTTCGTCACCCTCGAGTCGACACGATGGCCTTCAACAAACGGAACCTCACCACGGCTCAAATGGTTTTATCTGATAGAGTAATGTCATTCAAAAAGGTAACACATATTTTATCTTGCATCTAAAAATATAGAGTAATTCTAGAAGTCACTTTGTGTCACTCCAAGAATGATGTGGCTCTTAAAATTACCATTTGATCAAAATTCAATAATAAATAATCACAAGCCCAATAGTGATTTTAAGAGCTACATCATTCTTGGATGTATATAAAATTCCCTAGAAAATTAATGATCAATAGAAAATTCTCCCTAATAAAAAAAATCCATATTAAACCCCCTTTTGAAATAAAAACTAATATACATATTCTTTTTCTTACGAGCTATATATTAATCCCTAATTATATGGATGTAAATATTACACAGTGGAATGAATTTGTGGATCAACTGGGTTGTTTAGCACCTCGACGAGTAATAATTTACAAAGATGATAACAACAAACCAGAGGACAAGGACGGCGAAGAGAGGAGATCAACATTGCGAAAAGCATCTGAAGCCCATTTAGTAGTGGCTGCACTCATTACAACTGTAACCTTTGCAACATGTATTACTATGCCCGGAGGATTTGTGGGTAAAGAAGGCTCACACGCAGGTTCTGCACTTTTAAGGAGAAGTTTTGCTTTCAAAGCATTCGTTCTTATGGATATCATATCTATGGTTTTGTCGAGTTCTGCTGTCTTTATCCACCTATTGATGCCATTTCTTTTGGACAAGAATTCTGACGAAGAGCATCGCGATAATCTTCTCTTTCTGGCTTTTTGGTTCATTTTGGGGGCCATGGTAACAATGGCGCTGGCATTTCTCACGGGCACATATGCTGTGTTAGTACCTTCCTCGGATCTAGCCAATTCCACCTGTATTATTGGCTTAACCTTCATTGCTTTCTTCTCCCATGTGCTTCTAAAATTTAATAAATTTGTGTAACAAGTCGTCTTAAAGGACCATTTGGTAATTGAGCTAGTAATGCTTAATACTCATCTTCTGTCACACATCCACACTACTAAGCTAATATGACTCTATGGTATGAGAGTAGGATGAAAAATAATTATTTAGAATTACTTCTAGTATCTATCACTTTTTGCCTCTCTGTAGCATGACTTTGCCTCTCTCTTCCTCTCTCATAATCAGTCTCCTTTTTCTTTTTCTCAATTTAGTGTAAGTATTCAAATACATCTAAAAATATGAAATGAATAAAATCACTCATTTTTATGCGCTTTGAGAAAAACAGTTCAAATTGATTTATTGATTAATTAAGCACTTATAACTATCTTCTTTTGGGGCAAACTAAAAGTACTTGTACTTATATTGATTATTAATTTTCTCCTTTTTGTTAAAAGAATTAAATTTTAGTTGTTTATGAATTAAGAATAAACAAATCCATAATTTATTGATATGGAATATTATACATGAAAATTTCAAATTAGAGATTGTTAAACAAGTTTTAATGTATTTTAAAATATCTCAAAATATTTTTTTTTCTATTTAGTGATCTTAGTTAAATGAACATTATTACATATCTATCTCATTTATTCTAAATAATCATCATTTTCTCATTTAGAAAATATTTATCCGTATTATGGATATTGATATCTAAGGAATTACTTGTTTGGGCCCATGCATGATCGAACAAATATTTTTGTTTTTCTGCTTGCCTGAACCACCAACCTTGTAGGCCTCAAAACTGAACCTCGCCAGTGAATGAAAACAAATTGTTCCTTTGTTGGTACTTCACTCAACTTCCATAAATTCCAGAAAACCGGCCAATACCAGAAATTTTACATTTTTTTCAATATGTGTTCGAATTCGAAGCTTTATTCCTAAGATGAATAAAGCATGGCCTTTTAAGGGGTGGGTCACAAGTTAGCCAAAAACTACATAAACTCAGGATATTTACTTTACTTGTGTTTTCTAAATTTAGTTTTTGGGAGAGAGAGGTGAAATAGGAATGCTATTGTTTGTATCCAAAGGTGTTTAATTATCTTGAGTTTTCAAATGCATCAATATGATCCAATACATATATAATACTATACAGCATAGAATTCGCATGTGTATACACAAAAATGAGTTGATGATCAATTCGGCGAATATTTACCTAATCACTTGCCATCCTTTTAAATGTCAGTACGATCAAATTTTCAATGACAACCCCCCAAATAAATGAAGAGAAAGAATAAGAACAAGCCATTCTTAGTGGCAGTTTTAAGCCTTTTTATGATATCAAAATTATATATTTTTCTTATCATATGATATCAGAATCTAATCATTATGCAATAATGCCAAAATCTGATAATTATCATGTGGTTTACATCTCTTATATTGTACATTTACATGGCCTATAAATAGGCATTTTTATTGTATTATCAAACAAGTACTCAATACAAACAAGATGTAGTTCGATGGATCACTTTCTAGTGGCCGGTTTCTTAAGTTTGAATCACTCTCTAAAGTTGTGTCTTCTCTTTCTCTTACTTTCGCTTTCTTATATTTTACCTATTTTATATTTTAATATTTTCAACATGTTGTTAGGACACCTTTTTTTTCTTTCTTTCTTATGGTGAAAGTAAGTGTTTAATGTAGAACCAACCCAAAATTCTACATTTTCTTGATTCTCCTATATTTTATATTAACACTTTCTACCATTATTATTTATTTTTCTTAGCACAATGAGTTCTTACTTGGTCCATGCTACAACACTTAATAGCTCATTAAGGGTTCGTTTGATAAACGATTTTGTTTTAGTTTTGGTTCGATACTATAGCAAAAAGTGATTGATGTGATGTTTTTTTTGTTGTTGGGAAAAATATAAAAAAAGCCCCCCAAACTACCAACCGCTTTCGATTTAGCCCCCTAATGTTTCAAAAGTGATAAGTAGCTCCCAGAACTACCAAACTATTGCATTTTGGCCACTCCGTTAGTCAACACCGTCAGTTTGGACGGAAACTGCAAAACGATGTCGTTTTGTTGGGGGGCTACTTTATCACTTTCTGAACATTAGGGGGCTAAAATAAAAACGGCTGGTAGTTTGGGGGGCTTTTTTATATTTTTCCCCAAATTTTTTTTTTCATAAAAGGGCATTGTAGTAACTTACCCATAACAAAACGACGTCGTTTTGCAGTTTCCATCCAAACTGACGGTTTTGACTAACGGAGTGGCCAAAATGAAATAGTTTGGTAGTTTGGGAGGCTACTTTATCACTTTTGGAACATTAGTAGGCTAAATCGAAAACGGCTGGTAGTTTGGGGGGGCTTTTTTATATTTTTCCTTTTTTTTTTTAAAGTAGAAAAGTAAGAATGTTTGGTATGGAAAAATAAAATTTTTTTGTTTTGTAGTGATTTTTTAATTTGAATAATAATAAAAAAATGATTAATGTGATGTAAGAAAGTAAGAGAATATTGAAAAAATAAAAAAGTGAGATGAATAGTGTAGAGCCAAAATCATGACAAAACCAATTATCAAGCAGAGCGTTAGGACAATAAAGTAATGGATGAGGCCTGAGGACAATAAAGTAATGGATGACATGAAAATATGAAACATGTGGAATTTGAAAGAAAAAAATAAAAAAATCTGAAACATGACAGTGTCAGTGCAATATGTTGTGGTTAGGGGGGTGTTTGTTAAACAACACCCCACCACACTGTACTGTTTGGAAAGTAAAAAATTTTGTTTTGTAGTGATTTTTTTATTTGAATAATAATAAAAAATAAATGATGTGATATAAAAAATGAATGATTTTATATAAAAGTAAGAATTTTTTTTTTCAAAAAAAATGAAGTGAATAGTGTGGTGGAATGTGAATAAATGTGAAAGGGGTTTAACAAACAAAGCCTAGGTCTCTAACCAAAGGAGTTTGGGACAAAGTCTGAAAGAAAGTACTGGATGATACAAATTATTGCACGTGGCACGTAACACGTCGTAGATATTCTTTTCATACACCACTGTCTTTTGTCTCCTGTCTTTACATCTATTCCTTTCTTTTACTTTTTCCATTCTTTCAGTTTGTTCATACCTGCTCAAATTATTTACAGAGGACATCAATAAAGTAGTGTATGACACGAAAATCTACATGAAACACGTCGAAAGAAAAAGCAATATGTGGTAAAAAAAAACGAATGCCCTCGACCGGATTAGGGATGTCAATGCGAGCGGTTAAAAATCGCTCGCTAACCGCTAACCGCCATAACCGCTAACTATTTAACCGCTTAACCGTATTAACCGCTAACTGCCTAACCGCTATAACCGCCTAGCGGTTAGCAGTTATTGGGTTTACTAACCGTAACCGCTAACCGCTTTTTTATATAATATATTTTTATAATTATAATTATAAAAATATTTATATAATAACATAATCACTTGATCATTAAATCACATTTTTTAAAAAATAATAATTAAATCACAATTTGAGTATTAATATATTATCACTATAATTTATATGATTATATCATATAATCACTTGATCATTAAATCACAATTTTTTTTAAAAAATAATTAAATCACAATTTGAGTATTAATATATTATCACTATAATTTATATGATTATATCACATGATCAATTAATCATTAAATCATTTGATTATATAATAACAAATTATACATATATAATATGACATAACTCATAAGTATACCAATTCATACTAATACAACAATTAAGTATCTAGAGACTTATTTTCAATGTATGTTATAAACTTATAAGTCTATATATGTTATAAGTCTATATAAGTCTACATATGCATATGAATAATATCAATGTATAATATCAATACTTAATCATATGATTCAATGACAATTCAAATACTTTATTCAAGACTTCAAGTGAATCATATTATTAATGTACAATGATGATATGATTCGTATAATATCAAATTAAGTAATTGACATTGGATTAAACAATGACCAATGTGTTACTTATAAACCAAATATTATCATTATATGTTGTGACAGTTGTCTGAATTCTTAACTTTTTTTTATATGTTGTGTTGAAGGTTTTTTTTTTATATGTTGTTGTTTTTTTTTTTTTTTTTTTTTTAAAAAAAAAAAAAAAGTTAACCGGTTATAATTTAATATTTAAGGAAATTTTTTTAAAGTACAAGTAAATGTAAATTTTGGGTCAAATATTTTTGATTTTTCAATATGGGCTCTTTTTATAGCAATTGGACCCAAGAAGACACTAAAAATACCAAAAAAAAAAAAAAAAAAAAAGGTAAAAAAAAGCTTTAAAAGGCCTAAAAAGCTCAAAAGAAGAAGCCCAAAAAGCCCTAAAGAATGCCCCAAAAGCCCAAAAAAAAGCCCAATTTTTAAAAAGCGATTAGCGGACAGTTATCTATTTCACTAACCGCTAACCGTTAACCACTAAGCGGTTAGTGGTTGCGGTTAGTGAAATCTACTAATCGCTAAGGCGGTTACGGTTAGCGGTTATTGGCAATAACCGCTAACCGTAACTGCCTTGACACCCCTAGACGGGATTCCCCACTGCACGTAACACGTTGTAGATAATCTTTTTGTACGCCACTGTCTTTGTCTTACATCCTATCATTTCTTTTACTTTTTCCCTTTTCCTTCAATTTGTTCGTACCTGCTCAAATTATTTACCGAGGTAAAACTCTCTGAAACTAGTACGAAATTCAATTTTATCCTCAAGTTGTTATCGACTTTGCCTATAAAGGTAACAACATTGCCTTAGAGCATTCTAGCAGTTTTTTTGTCATTTTTTTTACATTTAAGGATCTAAATTACTTTTTACTTTCTTATGTCAAAATACACCCCAATAACTTCCCTTAATCATTCTCTATATCATTATGATAGAATTCATAATGAAAAAGATATATAAATAATTAAATTGCGGAAATAAAATAAATGAGAGACAAAGATTTTAATGTGGTTTGGTCAACAACCTACATTCACATATAAAGCCCAAAGGGCTACATTAAGCTCTTATTGAATGATTTGTTTACAATACAAAATGCTCTATTTATAGAGCTTATACATAAATGTAATCTTAATCAAATCCCCTAACTTAGGGTGATCAAATCATAATCAAATTTCCTAAATTAGGCTAATCTAATCTTCATCAAATCCCTAACTTTAGGGTCATTCAAATATACTCTAACATCCTCCCTCAAACTCAAGGTGGGAACTTGTGAAACCTTGAGTTTACATCTTGATCAGTGACGAAGGCCGAGATCGGATTTTGAACATCGGCAACTTTTGGCCGGAATGGGCATGGTCAAAGCCACAAATGCCAAAATACAAGTAATGGGCCAATGGCCAAATATGAAAGCCAACAATGGGCTGAAATGAGCCTGGGTTTGAAACAATATCACAAAAGCCGGGCCTGGGTTTTAAACAATACCACAAAGACCAACATTTGGAATGGGCAATACCACAAATGTCAAATTACAAATAATGGGCCAATGGCCAAATATGAAAGAAAAATGGGCAACTTGGGCCTCTTTTGGTGGGCAACTTAGGCTTCTTTTTTTTTTTTTTTTGAAAAGGACTCTATTTACATAAGTTGGGATAAGAATAACCTTATTCCCGTAACTAAACAGCTCTTGATATAACAACTAAACAAGAATATCATATTCCTAAACTAGAATATGAATAACTTCGCACTAAAGTGAGGATAACTCACACCTGGAACCAAACACACTTCATCTTCTTCAAATTCTTATCTCACAATAGGGCCTTTTTCTTCTTTTCTCTCTAAACCAAGATCAACGGAATGGATTTTGGAAGATCAACAGTGTGGCTGGAATAGTGGTAGGCGGCGTTGGAAGGCTGTTGTGCAGCTAAAGAGAGTAAGGGCTTCACGGGCTTGGATGGCGGCAGTGACTGGATGGGGCGAACAGGAAACGGGGCTGGGATGCCGGATCCGGTAGTAACGGTGGCCGCTGGACTGCTGGGTGTTGGTGGAGACTCCAAAGGCGAATGATGTCGTGCAGTTCTACAAGGCTATGTTTGGTGCTGAGAAAGGTGCGACGGCTGGGCGGCGACGGGCTAGTCTTCGACTAGCTTGGTGGCAATGAGCTGGATGGAGCCGTGGAAGGCCAGACATAGCATGATGTAATTATCCTAATCTAAAGTGTTTCAATTGCAGTTTGTTATCTTGAGTCTGTTGAGATAATACTGTAGATTATCTTGTGTGAGTCTTTATTTTTTACACTCCCCCTCAAGCTTAGTGGGGGAGAAACAACTCTGAGCTTGTCACATAGATTTGAAAACCGGATTGAGGATAAAGGCTTGGTGCAGATATCTGCAACTTGATCTTTGGATGAGATAAACCGAACGTCTAGAGATTTTGAGGCTATCATATCCCTAACAAAATGAAAGTCAATTTCCACGTGTTTGGTTCGAGCATGAAAGACTAGATTGGATGAGAGATGCTTGGCGCCTATGTTGTCACACCACAAGACTGGAGGATGTGAGATAGTGATCCCCAGGTCGCATAAAAGGGATTGTAGCCATGAGAATTTTGTTGCTGTGTTTGCTAGTGCCTTGTATTCTGCTTCCGTACTTGACCAAGCCACTGTTGCTTGCTTTTTACAACTCCAAGAAATTAGATTCTTCCCAAGAAAGACACAATACCCTCCTGTAGACCGACGATCGTCTTGACACCCAGCCTAGTCGGCATCAGTGAATGTTTGCAGTCTATTAGATGTGGACTGCAGATTTAAGACCAAAATGAATAGTTTCTTTTAGATATCTCAATAGCCTTTTGGTAGCGTGCCAGTGAGGTAGTAAGGGTTTGTGCATGAACTGTGACAATCTGTTCACTGTAAAGGCTATGTCAGGTCAGGTAATAGACAGATATTGTAGAGCACCGATTGTACTTCGGTACAGTGTGGGATCCGAAAATACCTCACCATCAAAGGCAGATAAAATAACTGAAGTAGACATTGGAGTGCAAACAGGTTTTGCATCAACCATTTTTGTTCTCCGTAAAATGTCTAGCATATAACTATGCCGAGAAAGATGAATACCATCATGTAGCCTTGCCACTTCTATGCCCAAAAAAAAATTTAACTCGCCCAAATCCTTGACTGCAAACTCAGATGCCATACTATGAAGTAAATTAACAATTTCTGAAGTAATTGAGCTAGTAATAATTATGTCGTCAACATATATAAGAACCTATATAGTACAAGCAGCAAATTTATATATGAACAAAGAGGTGTCTGATTCTGAAGCTCTAAATTCAAACTCTAGTAATTTATTGCTCAGTCTAGAGAACCAGGCCCTTGGTGCCTGTTTAAGACCGTAGAGGGCTTTCTTAAGACAACAAACATGGTTAGGAAACTGAGGGTGAGTAGAACCAGGGGGTTGTGACATGTAAACTTCCTCAAATAAATTACCATGTAGAAATGCATTTTGAATATCAATTTGCCTAAGTGACCAACCAGATGAAATTGCAATAGACAATACGAAACGTACCATTGTTGGTTTAATTACCGAGCTGTAGGTCTCTGAGTAGTCGATTCCAGCTTGTTGGTGGAATCCTTTCACCACTAATCGGGCCTTGTAGAGATCAATTGAACCATCTGCCTTCCTTTTTATGCGAAATACCCATTTGCATCCAACTAAATTCTTGGCTGTGGAAACAGGAACTAAACACCAAGTATTACTTTGTAAGAGTGCATCAAACTCAGAATTCATAGCTATTCTCCAATGAGGGTCCATAGATGCCTGAGTGTAGCATGTGGGTTCTGTAATATTGAGAGCACTATCAGCCATGAGAGCATGTGGAGAGGGGTATTTTGTGGATCCATCAGGAAAAAGCTTTAGTTTGGTGATATTATTTTTTGCTCATGTGAGCATGGGGTGAGTATTGATGGGTATGGGTGATTCAGATGAAGGAGAAGAAAATCTGGAAATTTTCAAATTGAGGCTTTGGGTGAGCTTCGGCTATTGGAGAAGACAATGGGGACGTGTGTGTAGGGGGCACAGGTACTTGGGGTGTGGGATTTCTGATGGGTTGGACAATATGACTAGAGGAGGCTTGATTGTTGGTTTGTGTAGGTGGCAGCATGTGAGAGTGTGGCGTGAGAGATGAGGATTGATGGGTAGGAGATAAAGTTATAGGTGACGTGGGTGTGTTTGAGTATAAGGGTACAACTAGTGTTTCACTTGATGGTGAGTTTTGGATTCTAGCTAGAGGTGCATTCCATGTGAGTTTTGGATTCTAGTTAGGGGTGCATTGTCATGTGAGTTTTGGATTCTAGTTGGAGAGATGTGTGCATGAGAGAGTGTGTCATGCATAGGAAATGGGGATAAGATTTGTGGGATAATAGGATGAGGTGTTGGGTAGGTTTGGGTATTATCCAGACGATTTTGTGTTTCATTGGGTAGAGGAGTTTGGAGGGGAAATATGGTTTCTTCGAAAACAATATTTCTTGAGATGTAAAGACGACCATTTTTTAGATTGAGACATTGATAACCCTTATGACGTATACTATAACCCAAAAAAATACACTGCACAGATCGAGGTTGCAGTTTATGAGAATTATATGGACGAAGATTTGGCCAACATGCACACCCAAAAATACGTAATAGTGTGTAATCCGGAGAAGTTTCAAATAAAATTTCATATGCAGATGAATTTTTCAAAAGAGGTGTAGGTATGCGATTAATGAGATAACATGCAATTTGAAAAGCTTGTTCCCAATATTCAAATGGAACATGGGCATGAGTGAGTAGGGCTAAGCCTGTTTCGACTATGTGTCGATGTTTGCACTCCACAACACCATTTTGTTGGTGTGTGTGTGGGCAAGAGAGACGATGAGAAATACCCAATTTTGTGAGAATTTTATTGAGGGAGCGATATTCGCCTCCCCAATCAGATTGAATGATTTTTATTTTTGAATTAAAAAACCGTTCAACATATTTTTGAAATTGCAGAAAAATAGAACAAACATCACTTTTGTGAGAGATTAGAAATAACCACGTATAGCCACTATAGGCATCTAAAAAAGAAACATAGAATTTATTGCCATTTGTGGAAAACATAGGAGCTGGTCCCTAAACATCAGTGTATGTCAACTCAAGAGGATGATTAACGCATGTTGATGACAAAGAAAAAGGAAGCTGTTTGCTTTTTGACATGTGACAGGCCGAGCATGTCAAAAGTTGATTATTCGACGAAACTAGTAAATTAAATCTAGACAAAACATTAAAACAAATGCGGAAAGCTGGATGTCCAAGTCGTGCGTGCCAATTTTGAGGAGATGTGCGTTCTCCAATATGAGCAGAAGTAGATTTGGGCAACACAAAAGATGAATAAGATAGGTTGGCGGACGGAGTGACACATGAAGGTGGATGACTAGGAGAGACCTTGACTGGGAGCTTGTATAGCCCACGATCATTCAGGCCTTGAAGTAGAATTTTCCTTGACCCCTGTTCCTTCACAAAAAAATACCAAGGATGAAACTCAATAAAAGTATTGGTTTCACTAGTGAATTTATGAACAGACAGTAAATTTTTTGTAATGGAAGGAACATGTAAAACATTGTGCAATAGGAAAAAGATATTAGGAGAGGATAGAAGGGTGTCACCCGTGTTTTGAATGGTTAAACAGTACCGTTACCCATATGGACTGGGTCAAATCCGGTGTAGTTGATGGAGCGGTGGTTAAGATTGTGTAAGTCGGATGTGAGGTGGTGTGTGGCGCCGAAATCGAGATACCAATTTTGGTCTAGGCCGCCTGATGGAGCGGAGAAGTTGGCTTCCATGAGGGGATGAGGCTCTTGGGTAGGGGTATGCTCTTCATAGCGTTGGTAGCAATCAATTGCAACATGGCCCAAACAATTACAGATCTGGCAAATAGGACGTGTGGAGGAAGATTCACGATTGGAGGAGACACGGCCAATTGGGAAGGAGCCACGGCCACGACCACGACCACGGTAGCCTCCACGGTTGAAGGAGGAGCCATGGCCGGAGTTGTTGTAGTAGCCCCCACGATTGCTACGACCACCACGGTGAGGTGTATTTCGGGAGGCAAGATGCACGGCTATATCTGAGACATCCATGGCTGGTTGAGTATGTTCAAGACGCAGCTCATGGGCCAATAGGTGACCATAAATTTCTTCAATGAAGAGGGTGTCAGGTCTTGTTGTAACAGAGGTGACAAAAGGGGTGTATTCTGAACCAAGTCCCGCAAGGAGAAACGATTGTTTCTCAAGGTCACTGAGAGGTTTATTGACAGCTGCAAGGGCATCGATAAGAGTCTGAAACTTGTGGAAATAATCAACAATGGATAGGTTGGCTTTCTTCAAAGTGGCCAACTGAAAATGCATGTTTAAAATACGTGCTTTGGATTGAGACACAAAGAGGGTCTCTAATTTGGTCCAGGCTTGGTTGGACATTTTGCAGTTTGCAACATGAGATATCATCATTTCCGATATGGTGGAGGTAAGGAAGCCAAGGATGATTTGATCTTGCATCTCCCAGTGGAGACAGGCCGTATTCGTCGTAGTGGAGGAGATGTGCTCCTTCACGGTGGTGATGGAGGGCGGTGGGCATGGAATAGATTCATCAACATACCCAAAAAGATTACCTCCTTTGAGATGGGGAATGACTTGGGGCAACCATGTAGGGTAATTGTCTTGAGTGAGTTTGTTGAGGTTGAAGTTGGAGAAGGTAACAAGCTGAGAAGGAGTGGGTTCGGCAGCCATTGATGAGCAGCAAGTGAATGACATGAGGGAAAGAAAGAAAAAAAATAAATGTAAGAAAAAAAATTATGCGGAAGGAGATTTTGACGTTAGTCTTTCAGTAGCTCTGATATCATGTAAATTCAAAGAATTTAATATTTTCCACCTTACTGTAATCTAGCATAGGCTGATGATATATATAATATGAAGAGTTACAATTCAAATTCAAATATACAAATTCTTTTGAGATAATGTAATCTATCTATACAATTTCAAATGTGTAATTATCCTAATTTAAAGTGTTTCAATAGCAGCTTGTTATCTTGAGTCTGTTGAGATAAGACTGGAGATTATCTTGTGAGAGTCTTTATCTTTTACACGTGGGAACCGCTGGGCTGTGTGTGGGAATGGAAGACGGTGGCTGGCAGCGTTCACCTCATGTTGGAGAAGGGGCAGCGGCAAAGTGGCAGCTGTGCAAATCTTCTTTTTTTTTTTTTTTTTCAAGAAATAAAAATAAATTGAAGGAAAAAGAAATTCCCAGGACAATTAGATCGTACAATGGAGTTAGCCTATTGCTCTGATACCATGATAGAATTCATAATGAAATAGAAATATAAATAAACTGCGGAAATAAAATAAATGAGAGATAAAGATTTTAACGTGGTTCGGTCAACGACTTACATCCACAGATAAAGTCCAAAGGGCTACATTAAGCTCTTATTAAATGATTTGTTTACAATACAGAATGCTATATTGATAGAGCTTATACATAAATGTAATCTTAATCAAATCCCTTAATTTATGATGATCAAATCATAATCAAATCTCCTAAATTAGGCTAATCTAATCTTCATCAAATCTCTAACTTTAGGGTCATTCAAATATACTCTAACACTATATCATTAAAATATTTATTTTTTAAAATTATATTATATATATGAGAGGAGAGAGGAGAGAGAATTGTAAGAGGAAAGAGGAGAGATGAGAGAGTAGAGAAGAGAGAGAAATTTTTTTTTTCTTTAATAATCATAAGGATTTTAATAGTGGAAATCAAAACATTGGGTTCTACTGTAGTAATCATAATATTCAGGTTCATTTAGGGAGTCTGCTGTGAGATGTTTTTTGCGATTTTTTAGACATATTCTCTAAACTTAGGGAATAGACTCCCTTATAGGAAGTCTGCTGGGAATGCTCTTACTCCACACTACTCATAACCATCTTACCCGCCTTTTTTTCTTTTTTCTTTCTCCGGTGATCATTTCTTTGTTTTTCTTTCATCTTCGTCTCCCCATATCACTCTTCTTTGTCTCACGTAGTTGCTCAATCTGGACATAACGACCAGTGACTTTCACGCCAAAAGCCACGACTTACGACTGTCATCGCCACCACGGTAATTTCACCATATCTCACCGTTTTTACTCAATTACTTAGGATGTTTGAGCTTTTTCTCTCATTTGGTTGTTGCCGTTTAGCTATGAAATTTCGCAAAAGAATTTGTAATGTGAGTTTGATGCTTAATTCAGATTGGTGGCAGTGTTAGGTGTAAAAAATCGTTAATCACTTAGGGCGGGACAGTTAATTATTGCTAACCGTACCGTATATATATATAAATCATATACAAAACGACTTCATTTTCATGCGTTTGATGTAATGTTTCCATTTTAAGTTTAATGATATTGATCTTTATTCAAAATAATAATAATATTCTTAAGCTAGATTATTTTGAAGCCATCTAATTATATAGAAAATGCCAAAAATCATCTAAAACAAGTCTTAAAAAAAGGTTCAACTAAGGCCCGAGGCACCAAAATAGGCTAAAAATACCTTTTTTTTAAAAAAAAAAAAAAAAAAGAAATTATGCGGTGCGCTTATAAGTTTCAATTGCCACTAACTGATGGTTATTTATAACTGCACCTAAGGCGGAACAGTTATAGTTACGAAAATTGAACAACTCTTTAAAGCAGTTGCAATTAGCAATTAAAGGTAAGCTAACTGCAACCGCTTGTACACCCGTACTAATATGCATATTTTTTGTCATCATGAGTTGTCATTAGAGTAGAGCTGAAATAGCGGGCAGGCCAACCACCCTAACTACTAATCGCTTTTGAAGGGAGTTGATACTGGAGATTATTGTTAACCGAATTTTCACCCGGCCCCTACATTAAAGTAAACAGACAATACTTTTTGGAGTATGTGCTACACCTGCAACATTAATTGGACCAAGGGGAATTGAATTGGATGAACAAATTAGACGTTATTAAGTCATATGAACAAAACTTATGGCTTCCTATATATAGCCTATCTATAGACGCCCAAATAATTTTTTATTATTATTATTTTTCATATGATCAATTTATGCAATGTCTTCAAGGGGAAGATATGTACGCACTTTCTCCTTTTTAAATTCCTTGAATTACTATTTGCTTTCCACATGACCTTGTGCTTAGTTCATGGTATTTGTGAAGTGCAGAACAGAGAGTATACGGCGAGGCATAGAAACTATTAGTAGACGGACCATCACTTGTGTGGAGTGGAGAGATATTTATAATACTCTATAAAAAGAATGGATCCTTCGAATTCCTTTGAATCTCAAGCATTTGTTAATGCTAATAAACTCGAGCAAACCGAGACCATCAGTTGCATGGATCGTAATTCCTACTACGCTGCAGCAGAGGGCAAAATCGTGGTCTTCAAAGATATCACCGATCAGTCTCTTGACCTCCTACTAACCCCAAATGAAAAGAAAGTTCTCCATATTCACATCAAAACCCTCAATTCAGGATCTGAATCAACTAATCAACCCTCCAGTTCGTTTGAATCTCAAACAGAGACCATCACTTGCATGAGTTGTGATGCCTACAATGCTAGCTGCAGCAAAAGGAAATATCAACTTCTTCAAATACATCCCCAATCAGTCTCTTGACCACCTGCGAACTCCAAATAAAAACACAATCCTCCATATTTACACCACCGCTCTCGATTCAGGATCGAAATCAACTCTCAATACAGGATCAGAATCAACAGCCAACATTGTGGAAGAAATTCTTAAAATGTGTCGTTCCTCATTATTACGGCAAGCCAATGCCAAAGGTGAAACTCCATTGCACATTGCGGCAAGGTACGGGCATAGTGACATAGTGGAAGTTCTAACCAAATATTGTGCCCAAAATCGCCATGATCAAGACCATTAAAAAAGGGGATTGAACCAGTAAAGGAAATGCTTAGGATGACGAACAAAGAGAAAGACACGGCTTTGCATGAGGCTGTACGTTATAATCATCTTAAGGTGGTAGAATTGTTGATCAAAGAAGACCCATATTTTTCACATTTTGCTAATGATGCTGGTGAGAATCCACTTTACATAGCTGCCGAGAGAGGGTTTAAAGATGTATTGTTCGAAATTTTTGACAAATGCAAATCACCAATGCATGGGGGTCCGCTTGGTAGAACGGCTTTGCATGCTGCCGTGATACATAGTGATGAAGGTATTACCTATTTGTTTTCTCAATGTACACATAATTTCATCTTGCATCTCAAAAATAAAAAAATAAAAAAAAAAAATACATATTTCTTTATTTTTCTGTGTTTTTGGCTATTGAGGTGGGGCCATCTAACAATTTTTGAAAACCCTGGCCCCGCTATTTCAATTATTTGTCACAATGTACCCACCCCCACCCCAGGAGAGGGCAACATCACCATCACTAACAAACGGTACGGTACCAAATCTTTACCTTGTATTCTCCTTCTATTTATCACCAACCAAATCTCTTTAGTTTTTGTTTAAGGACCATCCATGGAGTACTATCACTTTTTGCCTCTCTCATAATCAGTCTCATTTTTCTTGTTCTAAATTTAGTATAAGTGTTCAATTACATCTAAAATTATAAATGAATATGAAATAACCTCTAAATTATGGATTAAATCACTCATTTATATGCTCTCTCATAAACATACTTCAAATTTATTTATTTATTTATTTATATATAACTATCTGCCTTGGGGGGAAAACTAAAAAATTTGTACATATATTGAATATTAATATTCTCCTTTTTCTTACACGAATTAAATTTTAGTTGCTTATGAATTAATTAAGAAAAAACAAATCCATGATTAAGTTGATATAGAATTATTAAACATAAAAATTTCAAATCAAAGTATTGTTAAACAAATTTAATGCATTTTCAAATCTCTAAACATATATATTTTTTTATTTATTTAGCGATCTTATTTAAATAAATATTAGTAAATGTCAAACTCTACCACATGAATTTTCAGATGTGGTCCCTAGCAAACTTTTCAAAACACTCTTCGCGATAATAAAACACACAATTTTCTCAAAAAAAATAACTAAATATTGTATTTTTCAAGGGTTCAAATTGTCTATGTACAATTTTTTATTTTTTATTTTTTATTTTTATTTTATTTTTTATAAACCAATAAAAAATGAGTTAAAATAATATTTTAAAAATTGAGGTGGTGCTGTGACTACATGATGGCGACGACCGTTGTTTGGTGGCGTTGCAATGGCTACCAACGATTCTGACAATCCCGCAATGGCCACACAATTATTGCAGCTCCGCAGTTGCCGCCAGATTAATACCATTGTGACAACACTACCAGTCTACCACCATGGTACAACACTTTTTTATTTTTAACTATTATTTTACTTTTTTATTTTTTTAAAAATATTTCTCAATTTTTAATTTTTATAAAATATTTTTGAAAACTTTACGAAACCAATTCTCCAACTTTTTTTTTTTTTCTCAAACAAATTTTATATTTTGACAAAAGAAAAAAAAAATTAATGAACATGAGGTATATAAAAATCCAAAATAAATCATCAAAAGAAAATCCACCCTAATAAAAAATTCATATTAAATCTCCTTATGAAATAAAAAAAATATTATAGGTGTTATTTTTATTACAAGCTATATAAAAATTCCTAATAATACCAGTATAAATATTACACAGATGGATGAAATTTGGAAGGCATTGGGTAAACTACCTCAACGAGTAATAAATTACGAAGACGATACCACAAGCCGGCCTTTGTGGACACAGAGGGTCAGGGACATGGAAAAAGAAGAGCGGAAATCAATGTTACCAATGTTGCAGAAAGCAACCGAAGTCTATTTGGTAGTAGCTGCACTTATTGCAACAGTGACCTTTGCAGCATGTATTACCACGCCTGTGGGATTCGTTGGTGGAGAAGGCTCACACCCACGCTCTGCACTTTTAAGGAGAAGTGTTGCTTTCAAAGCGTTTGTTATTACGGATACCATATCCACGGTGTTGTCGAGTTCTGCTGTCTTAATTCACCTATTGATGCCATTTCTTTTCGACAAGGGTATTAATGATGAAAAGCGTCGCATGAAACTTGTCGTTTTGGCCTTCATCCTCATTTTGGGGGCAATGGTAGCAATGGGACTCGCATTTGTCACGGGCAGCCTTCCTTTGATCTTGCCATTGCCAACTATATCGTTGGCTTAACCTTCTTCGCCATCTTTTTTACTGTGTTTGGAAAACTTTTTGCCTCATCCTTCTCCCAATTTTCCTCCTTTTTTGAATTGGAAGAAATTGATTAAAATAAGTTATATATAAATAATCATTTTAAGGGACTAAGACAAGGGCGGTACTGAAAGTCTGTTTAGTTTCTTTTCATTTCTTTATTATTACTATTTTAATCTCTTAAGCATAACTTTGCATATGTGGCATGATAAACCTATCAAATTCATACTGGACTTGTATGAAGAAATGTTAATTATATTGGCATTTATGCTCTTAAAAATTGGACAAAAAATATATATATATATATAAAATGCCTTATTAACACTTCGTTTGGTACACGAAATGACTATTATATTAGGAAAAATAATAGCAAAATTACTGGGAATGAGAGAAGATAGAATGAAATATTTAATTCTATTTTTTAATTTAGTGACAACACATTTTCTCTCAATAGAATTGTACCAAAATTACTAAAATACCCAAAATATATATAATAAAGTAACAATCATAATTTTTAAATAAAAAAATTGGAAAAATTGCTTTGAACATGGTTTTATATCTTTATTTTCGGTGTTCTTTCTTTGGGTTAATTAGCGGAGCCTTTGTGAATGGACGTGAGGATGATGTTCATCTGTTAAAAAACAATACGTTTTAGTGTAAATTAATGCTCTTTTAATTCCAGTTTTAGCCTATAAATTAACATAGTTCTTGTTTAATGTTCTTTATGTGATTGGGCTAATTAGCGGAGTCTTTGCAAATAGACGTGAGGAACGATGTTCTTCTCTATTAAAAAGAAATATATTTTAATATAGTTTTGGGTTCTTCTAGTTCCAGTTTTAACTAAAAAATTAAAATGGTTCTTATTTGAATATATTAGTTCAACTGCATGGGTCTTGAATGATTAGTTTTGTTTACTGCATGAGAATTTCTGACGTGTCAAAAATTGACACGTCAGGAATTCCTGACGTGCCATCCCTAGCACGTCAGGAATTCTCATTTCCTGACACCCACATTCTTCACGCCTTACACGCGTCAGGAAAGCCCCGTCAGGAGTGTTTACTGACGTGTCAGGTCACCTGACACGTCAGTAAACCTCCGTCAATAAACAATAATTTTTTTGTAGTGTATGTACTAGAAATTAAAAATAAGTTCTTTGTCAGGTTTTTTGTTTTTGTTTTTGTTTTGGTTTTTTTTTTTAAGGTCTGCAGAAATAATAATAATAATAATAATAATAATGAGATTTTTTGGAAAACTTTTTCAGTTGCTCAAGAAATAGCTATTCCTCTCTTTTTTTTTTTTTTTTTTTTAGATCACTTGGTCAAAATTTAGATCCTTTCAAAATTAAAAACTTGAGCCCTATTTGTCTCAAAATTAAAATTCATGTACTTTTGAGACAGTTTCTGACTTTCCTTTAAATTTACCTGACAAGTTGTGTTTCCTCAAAAAAAAAAAAAAAAAAAAAAAGTTGTAACGAATTGTATTTTGCAACATACTAGAATTAGTATTCATTATGTGATGATAGGATCTCGAAAATATTTCCAAACCTTCTTGTATCCTTTGGTCCTTATCTCATCTTCACACTTTCCAAAATCACTATTAAATCTATATTATCCATACGTGGGACGCATAGCATGTCTCTTCATTCTATGTACAATTGGTTGCTTGTTACCCTTATTTCCATATTAAATTTTATTTATCTCTATAAATAATGTAAATGTCGTATGGCTGAGAATTACTCAATAGAAAAAGAGAATGATTTTGTTTCCAATTAAAGGTGTTCATATTGAGTTTTCAAATGCATAGTATGATCCAATACATAAAGCAATGACCAAACCTTTTGCACCCAAATGCAGCTGGAATTTGCATGTGCGCACACAGAAAAAGAAATGATTAGTATTAGTAATTTGTCGATATTTTTTTTTTTATATTCTCTTACAAATTCAATAAATCAACTATTAGATTTGTGGTATGTACAATTGACTTATATGACGTTTACATAAATCTACAAATTTAATAAATTAATCATGAGATTTGTGAGGTTCATCATTGACTTATATAGAGTCCATAAGTTTACATATCTAATGGTTGATTTATAAGATGATAGGAAAGAAATATGACCAAAATTTGACACCAATCATTTCTCACATAAAAATAAGTTGATACATGTACCTCACGCATCATCCTTTCTTTTCTATTTTTTTTTTTTTTTTTTTTTTTTTTTTTTTTTGTGAGTCGCATCATCCTTCTAAATGTAAGCACAATTAACTTTTTAATGATACCAAAAAAAAAAATGAAAAGAAAGAAAAGAAGAAGCCATTCTTAGTGGTGGTTTGCATTGATAAATAAAGCATTTGTTTAAAAAAAAAAAAAGAGTTATGACTGACGCTAAATAGCTGAAGATTGCCTTTAAAATGTTTTACCTTCTATTTTTTTTCCAAGTTTTAATAAAATGATGCCTTTAAATGATGATTTAATGAAACATCATATTTAGACTTTCAATCATTTTCTTTGTCAATTTAAATGCCCCATTTTAATTGTCTTCTCCATTGAGTATGTGTCTTAACCTAACTTTCTAAAACTCATTTATGCAACCAAAAGTCTGAAATTTGAAACGAGTAAACATTCTCTTCGCTTGCCCTCATAGTAATGTTGATGCCCCTAATGATTAATTGAGGGTGGGCAACTAGGATATGCGAAAAAGTTCTACTAGGGGTAAGGCTAATTTTTAAAAGTCAAATTAGCCTTACCACTAGTTTTGGAAGCAATTTTGTGTGTGTGTGTGTTTTTTTTTTTTTTTTTTTAACAAATTCAAAAGAAAATTTAGAATTTTATTACTTTAAAAAATTCAAAGTTTTATCTTTTTCTATAAAATTTACACTCAGTGCAAACTTCAAATACTCAAAACAACCATAATTGCACGCGTCTTTTAAATTTAAGATCCATATTTGAGTTGAGTCCACTTTCAATCCAAAAAATAGATTGAAATTCCTGTAATATTTAGACTATTTTAAAAGATACAAATCTTAAAATTCCAAATGTTCCTTATTAAGAAAAAAAAAAAAAAAAAAAAATCCTAACTAAAACGGTATTGAGTGGTGGAAAGAAAGTCTAAAACTATTCATTTCAAGGGGACAAAAGTGGTGTACGTGTAGGCCCCGCAATACCTAAGATGTGCAAGGATTAAAGCCCCGTGACCCGTGTACTGTAGGACCATAACAATGTCTTTCGCTGTATAACATCTTTTTCGCAGTTGCTTTGATTCATTACTTCTGCTACGCTTTCCAGTTGCCAGATTACGTTTTACCAAGCAAAGTAATTTGTGGTTGGTTGGTGCAAAAATGAAAAAAGCAAAAAGATGGGGGGCACATTTGGTGAGTTCCACAATCAATTTTCACTTCTCTTATATACATGTTTCACCAAGCAAAAAGCCACCTTGATGTGATTCATCGATTGGCACTGCAAAAATGAAAGAAAGAAAAGGATGACATACGCGTAATCCACATGGCCGGGCCCAGACAAATAAGGCTCACAGAATTTTTAGAAGAATGCTATTTTTTAAAAGACTCCAAAAGACTTATAACATTGCTCGAGTTAAATAAGTGTTGTAGGCCCCTTTTATTTTTGGCTGCAGGTTTGTGGTTTTTTCCTTTAGCCAAGTTTTGTCTCTTTATTATATTTGATGGAGAAGTTTTGTTTCACTTTAATTACTTCATGGTAAAGCTCTGACCGACTTGGCCACTTTATATTGAAGACATTTGGTCATTATAAAAGAAAGAAGGTGGCAACATGGATTCGAGTGAGAGATCTAGAGAGATACGTACACCATTTCTGTTTTTGAGTTATCTCGCTTTTGGGGGGCATCAAAGTTTAGAGAATTAAGAGAGTATATTTTCTTTTGTATTTAATTCTTTTTTATGCAAGATTTGAGTGCATTTAATTCTTTTTTATGTGAGATTTGATAGTAAATTTTATCGAGGTTATTTCCGCCGATGAATGTAGGCTTGTTAAACCAAACCACATAAATCTTGATGTTTTATATAATTATGTTATTTTCTATTATGCTATTTTCTACTTAATTGGGAATCCCTACAATTATTTTGTCTCAACTATAAGCAAATTAGAGCATTCTTATTGATCTCTTCAACTTTGGCTTTTCTCTAAAAATTTGAAAAAAGCTCACAAAAATGGTCATTTAACAAGCTATCTACTATATTTTAAGATGACCGCAACTTACAGTGTCTTCTTGAAAAAAAAATAAAAAATAAAAAAATAAAAAAATACCAATCATATGATCAATTTATGCTTTGTCTGACAAAGGGGGGACAATGAACACTTACCCTTTTTAAAGTTTGTTGAAATACTATTTTGTGTTTCACATGAACTCATGAAATGCATAATGAAGAGTATAAAGTATTGAGTTGAATTATTTTGATCAACATGTGATATGTGTTATTCAAATTAATGTTATTGAACTGATGTTTAAACAGGGAGGGGATACAAATTATAGACGAATTTGGCTTTGGCTTGTGAGTTTCTTGCACTTAATTGGAGAGTGAATCCATGCAACCATCCATGGGGATTGGATCCGCATGCAAGGACATTGTTGGAAGACTATATATCATGATCAATAGCAAAGTAACATATTAATTAATGTTGATGCCAACAATATATATATATATATATATATATATATATATATATATATACTTCTTTTATTCTTTTTTGCCTAATTATCGAGTCTTAATCTTCAAAGTTCAAAGCATTTGCCTATATATATATATTTGGGAACGTTGCCTCACTCCACACTCATTACCTTTCATCTTCATCTCCCAATTTCACTCTTCACTCTCTCACATAGTTGCTCTATCTGGACATATCCACCTGAAGTTAATTACTTTTTCGATAGAAGCCGTGACTTACGACACTGTCATCACCGCCATTTTCACGGTGGATTCAACTCGGTAATTTCACCATATCTCACTGGTTTTACTCAATTACTTAGAATGTTTGAGCTTTTTCTCTCATTTGGTTGTTGGGGTTTAGGTGTGAAAATTTTGCAAATAATAAGAGTATGATGCCTGATTCAGATCGGTGGCAGTGTTAGGCTTTCTATATTATAGTGTTGTACATTTTCCGTTATATTTTTCATTCAAATATGTCAAAGACTCCCTAATATGCATATATACTTTGTGTCATCACCAGTTGTCATGAGAGCAAACGAATGGTACTATTTGGAGTATGTGCTACACCGGCGACATTTGGACCAAGAGGAATAGGAATTAGATGAACAAATTAGACGTCATTAAGTAATATGAACAAAACTTATGGTTTCCGTGCACTTCTTCTTTTCTAAGTTCCTTGGATTACTAGTTGCGTTTCACGTGACCTTATTGCTTATTTCATGATATTTGTGAAATGCAGAACAAAGAGTATACGGCGAGGCATATATAGAAAGTACTATTAGTCCAAAGACCATCACTTGTGTGGAGAGATATTTATAAGACTCGGTAAAAAGAATGGATCCCTCCAATTAGTTGGAATCTCAAGCATTTGTTAATACTAATCAACCTGACCAAACAGAGACCATCACTTGCATGAGTTGTGATTCCTACAATGCGGCAGCAAAAGGAAATATCGACTTCTTCAAAGCTAGCTATCACCGATCGCCCTCTTGACCTCCTACGAACTCCGAATAAAAACACAATCCTCCATATTTACTTCACAACTCTCAATTCAAAATCGAAATCAACTCTCAATGCAGGATCAGAATCAACAACAACGCTCAAGGCCGCCGGAGAAGAATCAAAAACCCTCGTTGCACAATCAGAATCAAGAACCAACTTTGTGAAAGAAATTATTGACATGTGTCCCTCATTGTTCCGGCAAGCCAATGCCAAAGGTGAAACTCCATTGCATATTGCGGCAAGGTATGGACATGATGACATAATGGAAGTTATAGTCAAAACTCTCCATAAAGACCTTGAAGGTGGGATTGAACCAATAAAGGAAATGCTCAGGATGACAAACAAAGAAAAAGACACGGCTTTACACGAGGCTGTACGTTATGATCACCTTAAGGTGGTGGAATTGTTGATTAAAGAAGACCCAGATTTTTCATATTCTGCTAATGATGCTGATGAGACTCCACTTTACATAGCTGCTGAGGGAGGGTTTAAAGATGTATTGTTCGAAATTTTAGACAAATGCAAATCACCAATGCATGGGGGTCCCCTTGGTAGAACGGCTTTGCTTGCTGCCGTGATACATAGTGATGAAGGTATTACCTATTTATTTTCTCAATGTTCTACTTGCATGGTTAATTTAGTAATTAATGAGTAATGCAGCTTTAATTCTTTAAATTTTGTTATAATTTTGATAAAAATTATGTGGTGGACCAAAATAAAAAAATTAAAGAAAATAAGGACGCTTGATTTGTGTGGAATAACAATTCAACCCTCTTAATTATAAGTTTTTAACTAACTTATTTTTATAATAATTTTTTTATAAACAATGAGATTAGTGTACTTTATTATGGATTTTTGTGTGTGCTTAGGATATGATAAATGTGAAAAACAAATGAGAATTTCCTTTCCCTTATTATTTCACTCTATCGGCTCAATCTAAATTATCTTCCTTTGAACTCTAAGACTGTTGGTGATTTGAGTATAAACCTATATATCTAACGAAAAGTCATTCTACAATAATGACGAAACAACCTTATTAGCTTCAAGTACTAGAGACATTTGGTAATTGCTAATTAATTGATGAATCAACATGAAAAAAGAAAAACAGATTAATTATATATACTTTTATTAAAAGAAGAAATTACCTCTCCACTTAATATATATATATATACCCCCAATCCCGTAGAAAGACATCACGATCCCCTGTGGAAAAAAAAAATTATTTGTGGAGACGGAAATAAAGATATAAAATTCCTACCAAGATAACTGGAAATTCCAATAAATAAAAACCCTAATGAACCTAAAAAAAGGATAAAGGCCCAGCAGAAATTACTTGTTTTTCGAGACCCCACTATAAGGTCTATCCATATATGTTCTGATCGCATTTTATTGAAATTGAGAGAATAACCCAAATGATATATATATATATAATTGCTACGAAAGCCACATTAGTTAGCTGTAGAGAAATTATTTAATACTATTTATCAATTAAATTAAGGCCTAGGAGATTAAATGGAAACTTGATGTAATCCATGTTCTGCATTTGCCTGTTACAGTTCAACTCATGAAAAAGATATAATGGAAGGGAGTAGATACAAGTTATTTGCATAAGGACTGATCAATAATGCATGTGACTATATATGAGGATATTGTTAATTTGAATTTATGAAGAAAGTAGAAACTAAACATTAATAAATTACGTTGAGATTCAATTATCATCATAAAGTACCTTTTTCAATATCCTCACAAGTCTTGCGGATTAATTGTGTCATTTAGAGAATCATTAAATTTAACATATTTAAATTATTTTAGGTATGGTCAGAAGAATTCTTGAAAACATTGAAGGTATAAGTAGAGAAGTGGACAATAACGGATGGACTCCACTTCACTTGGCTGCATACTACTACTATTCAGGCTCAACAATAGAGATATTGTTGGATAAAGATAGAGAAGTAGCATACATGAAAGACACAAAGGGTAGGACAACTCTTCATATTGCAGCCCAAAGTGGTTTTTATCGGATGATGGAGACAATTGTAGGAAGGTGTCCAGATTGTTGCGAACTGGTTGATAACAGAGGTTGGAATGTACTCCATTTTGCTATCAAAGGAGGGGACAAATGGTTCCTAGAGAAAATCATGACAATTATAATAGAAAATTAGTCTTTCAACAACCTTTTGAATGAGAAGAATGCGGATGGGGATACATCTCTTCATTTCTATTCCAAATATGCCACTTCTTCGAAATCATTATTAAAGTTAAAGAAGTTGGTTAGTCACCCTCGAGTCGACAAGATGACCCTCAACAAACAACACCTCAACGCGTGGGAGATCCAAAAAACCTATAAAACGTTCACATAAAGAGGTAACACATAATTTCATCTTGCATCTAAAAAAAAAAGAAAAAAATTACATATTGCTTTATTTTTATGCGTTTTTGGTTATTGAGGAGGGGCAATCTAAGTTTTGAAAACCCCGGCCCCTCTATTTTAATTATTTGTCACAATGTACCGACCCCCATCCCAAGAGAGGGCAACACCACCATCACTAACAAACGGTACCAAATCCTTTACCTAATTGTATTCGTCAATTTATCACCAAGCAAATCTCTTTAGTTTTTGTTTGAGGACCATCGAACTGGTAACTAACTATCACTTTTTGCCTCTCTTCCTCTATCACAATCAGTCTCCTTTTTCTTTTTCTAAATTTACTATAAGTGTTCAATTACATCTAAAATTATAAAAGAATATGAAATAACCTCTAAATTATTATGGATAAAATCACTCATTTATATGCTCTCTCAGAAATATAGTTCAAATTTATTTATTGATTAAGCATATATAACTATGTGCTTTTAGGGGAAAACTAAAAAATTTGTACGTATATTCAATATTAATTTTCTCATTTTTCTTACATGATATTAAAGTACCAGTTATCCCAAAAGCTGGAAGAAATAAATTTAATAACTTAACCATTACTTTAACACTCCCCCTCATGTGTGGGCTCAAACTCCCTTTTTCTTTTAATAGGAGAGGTCCAAGAATATTTAATTAAAATGGAGGGTGAAATGACAGAGTCAAGGTTCAATTTCTGAACCTTTGGCTCTGATAGCATGTTAAACTACCAGTAATCTCAAAAACTTAAGTTGATAGGAAGATGTAAATTTAATTACTTAACCATTAATTTAACACTCCTCCTCACGTGTGGGCTCAAACACGAATTAAATTTTAGTTTCTTATGAATTAATTAAGAAAAAACAAATCCATAATTAAGTCGATATAGAATTATTATACATGAAAATTTCAAATCAAAGTATTGTTAAACAAATTTAATGTATTTTAAAATCTCTAAACATAATTTTTTTATCTAGCGATCTTATTTAAAGAAACATTAGTAAATGTCAAACTATTTTTACAAATTTATCTAATTTAACTCTAAGGCCTTGTTTGTTAAACAACACTAACATTCCCAAATACAATTCATTTCATTCCCAAAAAAAAATCAACATAAAAACATTCTCACTTTTATATCACATCATTCACTTTTTATATTATATCATATACTTTTTACTACTATTTAAATAAAAAAATTACTACAAAACAAAATTTTTTCATTTTTCAATAGTACTTTTTTACTTTTCTATACTAATTATTATACTCATTTTTTTTCCTCACCAAACAAAAACAGTGCAATGTTGTTTGCCAAACACATTCTAAATAATCATTTTTCTTCCTTGAATAGCGTGTCTGTCTTTTTTTACTAAATTAAGTGTCAATTGAGTTTAGTGGTTTCAAAAACTGCCATTTGAAAAAATAATAATTTCAAAATACAGTTAATAAAAATGAAAATTTTAAAAATACAGTTAACCTTTTATTAAAATCACATTTAAAATTGTGATTTGGTTTGGTGGCCGTGCAGTGGCTACCAACGATTTTGCCAACCGCGCAATGGCCACACAGTTGTTGCGGCTCCGTAGTGGCTGCCAAATTACCATCATTGTGACAACACTACTATCATGGTACAACACCATTTTTTTTTTTTAATTATTATTTTACCTTTTATTCTTAAAAAATATTTCTCAATTTTTAATTTTTACAAAACACTCTTGAAAACTTTACCAAACCAATTCTCAACTTTTTTTTTTCTTCTCAAGTATAACACCCACTAAATTAATTCTCAATTTTTACTTTTTCCAAAACCCAATACACTTGTTTTATTATTTGTTTTTAAGTCAAAACACTTCTTAAAAACTTTATCAAACATTCCTTTTTCACCTTTGTAATTTTTTTTTTTTTTTTTTTTTTAACGCACTGCAAAACTGGACATTTACAAGACTACAATATTATTTAGAAATGAGTGAAATTACTGGATCAAATGCACCGTAAAATTTATATCAATAAAACATTTGTTTTCCAGCTTCCATGTGACATGGCCTTTACCAATGAGCCTTTACCAATGGGCCCTAAAAGAAAGTTGGATTAGGTTGGCCCATGGGCTACTCACGATGATGGACGTCCCATTGGGCCATTGCTTAAAAGAATTTGAGTCGTGGGCCCCTTTTCCAACCCTTTCCAATTCCAAACTGGCAGTCCAGTTCAGCTTGCCATTTATACCGGATAAAGGGTGGAATTGTTAAGGGCTAATTTCATAATTTTAATTAGAAAGGGATGATTGCGTCATTTGAGAAGTATAATTGACTTTGTCATAAGGCGCATGTCATGAACCAACACAAGTCAAATGGCTTAAGCATCCTCACCTTTAAGAGTAAAAATGTAAAAGTATAAAGGATATAGGGCGGTGGTTCAATAGTTTAAGAAAATTTTCAAGTGATCAAGGCATGTATTAGGGTGTAGAGTCGAATCTCCACAATGAAAAATCATTTCATATGTTTGATTAATATTAACGGTTAGGCTATGACTGTATGTTAATTTGTTGGTCTTAAAAAAAAAAAAAAAAATCTATGAAAACAACTGATCGATAATGTACATTGGGGACTATAATAGTTTCTACTTGTTTTACTATTTTTTTTATTGATTAAATAACATGTTTCTACATATATATTCTCATTTTCTATATTTAGAGTAGAGGCTTTAATACTGTATAGCTTCATTTGCTGCATCAACATTATAAGAGAATCTTTATATAACATATATCTACCACATCATCGATTAATGTTTTAAAACTCCAAAAATTGAATTACGATAACTAATAGTTTTGAGAAATAAATTAAACTCTGACACATAAATCAGCAACAAATTTCATATTATGACAAAAAAAAAAAAAAAAAAAAAATTATTGAACATGAGGCATATAAAAATCCAAAATAAATCATCAAAAGAAAATTCACCCAAATAAAAAATTCATACTAAATCTCCTTATAAAATAAACAAAAAAAATTATACATGTTATTTTTATTACAAGCTATATAAAAATTCCTAATAATACCAGTATAAATATTACACAGATGGTTGAAATTTCGAAAGCATTGGGTAAACTACCTCGACGAGTAATAAATTACGAAGCCGAAACCACAAGCTGGCCTTCGTGGACACAGAGGTTAAGGGACAGAAAAATAGAAGAGAGGAAATCAATGTTATCAATGTTGCAGAAAGCAACGGAAGTCCATTTGGTAGTAGCTGCACTGATTGCAACAGTAACCTTTGCAACATGTATAACCATGCCTGTTGGATTCGTTGGAGGAGAATGCTCAGACTCAGGCTCTGCACTTTTAAGGAGAAGTGTTGCTTTTAATGCATTTGTTATTACGGATACCATATCCATGCACTACAAAAAAAACAAGGTTTAGTAACGCTTGGAATAGAGGCGCTTTAATAAAACATCCCCTTATAGGGACGTTTTATTGTGTAAACGACACAAAATAAAATTAGCAACGCCTGCGCAGAAAAACGTCCCTTTAATTCAGGACATTCCAATAGGACATGCCCCAATTTAGTTAATAAAGTGCGCTTGGCTGGCAAGCGCCCTTAATTCGGGACGCCTGCTATCTAGGCGCCCTTAATTAGGTGCGCCTAGCTGGTAGGCGCCCCTAATTAAGTGCGTTTGGCTGGCAAGCGCCCCTAATTAAGGGCGTTTGGTTGGCAAGCGCCCTTAATTCGGGACGCCTGCTATCCAGGCGCCCTTAATTAGGGGCGACTGCTAGCTAGGCGCCCTTAATTAAGTGCGCCTGGCTGGGAAGCAACCCTAATTAAGGGCGCCTGGCTGGGAAGCGCCCTTAATTTGGGACGCTTGCTATCCAGGCGCCCTTAATTAGGGGCGCCTGCCAGCTAGGCGCCCTTAATTAAGTGTGCCTGGCTGACAAGCACCCTTAATTCGGGATGCCTACTATCCAGGCGCCCTTAATTAGGGGCACCTGCCAGCTATACGCACTTAATTAAGTGCGTTTGGCTGGCAAGCGCCCTTAATTAAGTGCGCTTGGCTGGCAAGCACCCCTAATTATGGGCACCTGGCTTGCAAGCGCTCTTAATTCGTGACGCCTGCTATCCAAACGCCCTTAATTAGGGGCGCCTGCCAGCTAGGCACCGTTAATTAAATGCAGCTGGCTGGCAAGCGCCCTTAATTAGAGGCGCTTGCCATCTAGGCGCCCTTAATTAGGGGCGTCTGCCAACTAGGTGCCCTTAATTAAGTGCACCTGGCTGGCAAGCACCCTTAATTAGGGGAGTTTGCCATCTAAGCACCCTTAATTAGAGGCGCCTGCCAGCTAGGCGCCCTTTGCTAAGGGTGCCGAGCTGGTAGGCGCCCCTAATTAGGGATACTTGCCAGCCGGCGCACTTAAATAAGGGCGCCTAGATAGTAGGTGCACCGAAATTATTTTTGTTAGTGCGCGAGCTTAATTTTCCCTTCAATATTTTCCCTCTCCCCGTACAGTATCTTTAATTCAAATAAATCTTATGAAATTTTTCGTTAATTCTAACCCAACGCCCACCCACTCACCACCGAATCCCTACCTATGAACTAGTAGCACGTACGTGATGGCCGGCTGATCCCGTCCGACTAAACAACCTTGGCGGACGGAATGTGGGTTTTAGTAGCGAAAGGATATAGTTTAATTTGATGGTCGGGGTTGTAATGTAAAGTTGGTAGTTGATAGGGGTATATGGTAATCGAGTGGTCGTAGTTCATTGGGGGGAAATGATAATTAATACCCATAAAATTTACAAATTATTATTATTATTTTATTTTTTCTTTTTAAATATGGGTTGGTTGCCGGTTGGTAGCCACAGGGGTGGCCAAGGAGCCATCCTGGTGGCTTGCCGCCACCCTCGACCCATTGGGGTGGCGCGCAGCCACCCTTGGCCACCCTGGGGTGCCTTGCGTGCCACTCCGCAGGTGGGGTGGCCGTCGAGCCACTCCCAGATTTTGCTGGGGGTGGCCGTGCACCACCCCCAGCCCCCAACCAAATTAATCAACGATGGCCCAAAGGCCACCCCCACCTAAGGGGTGGGACGCGGGCCACCCCATGGTGGCTAAGGGTGGCCGCACACCACTCTCGGCCATTTCTGGGGGTGGCTTGTTGGCCACCCCCTCCGATCCCTGCCCTCATTGTTTTTTTAATATTAAAATTAATTTATATATTTAATATATTTATTTACTTTTAAATAAGAATGACATGTATTTATTGGTAATGATGTGATACACTAATGGAATCTGTTAACTACTTTGACAGAATTTAATTGATTACAGGAATTAAATTATTATTGTGGCCTATCCCGATAATTTCTGAATTAGTATTATTTTTGTTTTCATATCACATAGATGCATTTTTAATCTAGACAACCACATTAACTGATTTTGCATTTATATATTTTTTAGTTTAAGTCTCTTTTAAATGTATTTTAATTTTTGTATTTACTGTTTATTTTTATAAATAAATTTATAAGTGTTTTTTAATTTTAATATATTCATATTTTTTGTTTTTGCGAGTGGGAACTTAATTTTCCTTTTGATTCCTCAGTTCCCGCTCTAAGACTTAATTTCTCCCTCAATATATATTTTCCCTAACCTCTCCCTGAGTGGCCCGCCAGTCCCCCCTCTCTGCATCAGGATATATATATATCCTGATATATATTTTTGATCCCTAGCCTCTCCCCTCTCCCTCAATATATATCGATCCATATCTCTCTCTACAGCGCCAGTTGCCCCTCTCTCAATCTCGATTTTCCTATCTCTCTCTCCGGCGCCCAGTGACTCGCACGGTTGGCCAACCCACCGGCCATCTTCTCTAGTCGAAACCGGCCTGCCTCTCTCTACGTTCCTGTACTAGTGAGTCTCTCTCTGTCTCTGTTTTTCTTTGTATCTGCTATCTCTTTAAGTTGTCGAGTTATGATTCTAATAGTCAGATTTTTGATGTATTATGATTTTTAGGAGAATTAGAGATTTTAAATCCAGCAATTTTTTCTCTGCTTTTAGGGTGTAGTTGGTTTGTTGAATGCAGCAATCACAATTTTGAAGAATCTCCGTGGTTGTCTTGTAGTGTTCTTTCAGATTTAATTCAGTTTTGATTTCACTGTGCAGTTCGTTCGTAATACCTTCTCTTTTTTTTTTTTTTTTTCTTTTTTTTCTTTTATTTTATTGTTTTTCCTTATCCTTTATTAGCATGTTCCTTTGTTTTTCCTCTTCATTGGTAGTGCCAAAATAGTCTGCTTTACTATCCAAAATTACTCGTCGAGATTGGTGCCATTTTTTGAATTTTAATTGTCTTATCCACCAGATAGATCTTATCTTTGCCATAAAATTTATCTTATCATCAGGAAATTATTAGTCAATCATCTGATTTTCGAAAAAAAATAAGTTTTAAAGTATTTTTCTCATGATAATTAAGGTGCCACTTTCAACTAATAAAAATCTTTTCACACATACTAGCTAGAAATTTGAAATCAAATAATATTTTCATTAGGAGAAAATACTTTGCACGGATGTGTTGAAAAGGGTAGAAAAATATATAGCATCATCAATAGTGATCTACTCCATTGAAGTCCCTTTCTACTGCTAAATTTTGACTATTGTATCATTTTGAAATTTGTTTATGGGCACTAGGTAAAACAGTAAAGAAAATTTATTTTAGAGTCAAAACCAAATAAGGCAAATCTAAACTCTTAGCTAATCATCAATCTTGCAATCTAAGGAAAAGGTGTCTCAAATAATAATTAGTAAGAGTAAGACATGCCTCCCAAAAAGTTATTTGCTCCAAAAAATTAAATTCTAAGCATTTCACCATGTAACATAGCAGTTTCCTCAATACAAACATTGAGGACAAAGTTGTATGTGATTAACTTGTATATTTAATTTGTGTATGCATGTGTTTATTTTTTCAAAAACACTATAATATTGTAAGTCTTTATGAGTCGATTAGTTGGTGCCTAACACTTTTCCATATTCTATATAAATATAGGAAAAGATGAGGGCTCTGAGTTCACAAGACACTGTAGTAAGCTCAAGCTTGACACATGGATCAATAAATTGGGCAACTGACGACGCTTATGACAAGGTCATGGAAAATGCAGAATACACTGGCCGTTTACGAGCAATATATAATTTTTGTGAACTCTTTTAAGAGGTGGTACACTTTGTGTTTATGATATCGTTTTGGTTATTTTATTTCATATGTATGGTACAATTCTTGTTAACTCTTTAAGATGTGGTACACTTTGTGTTTATGACATCATCATTTTGGATTTAGATGTCTTATGAGATATGAGATTGTATATATGGATTAGATATGTATTGTGAGATATATATATATATATATATATAAGATTGTATGAGATTGATGAATGGAGAAAATATTTATGGATTAATTCAATATTTATGGAGAAAATACGCAATACAATATTGTATTGCGTATTGTATATCAGGAGAATATAACAAATATATATGGATTGCATGGGAAAAATATTTTCTCTATATATTAATTATTGAAGGCGCTTTGCGGCGTGGAAGTGCTCCCATATAGAAATAGGGGCCCTTTACACACAAGCGCCCCCTTTCTTGCCCACCTGAGCGCTCCATTTTTATAATGAGGGCGCTTCCTAGGCAAGTGCCCCCATTTAAAATAGGGGGCGCTTCCTAGGCAAGCGCCCCCATTTAAAAAAGGGGCGCTTCCTAGGCAAGCGACCCCTTTTAAAAAAGGGGCGCCTCCTAGGCAAGCGACCCCTTTTAAAAAAGGGGGGCGTTTGCCTAGGAAGCGCCCTCATTCTAAAATTGGGGCGCTTGATTAGGAAGCGCCCCCTTTTTTAAATGGGGGCGTTTGCCTAGGAAGCGCCCCATTTAAAAACGGGGGCGCTTGCCTAGAAAGTGCCCCCATTTAAAAAAGGGGGCGCTTGCCTAGGAAGTGCCCCCATTTAAAAAAAGGGGCGCTTGCCTAGGAAGTGCCCCCATTTAAAAAAGGGTGCGCTTGCCTAGGAAGCGTCCCCATTTTAAAAAGGGGGCGTTTTTCACAACTAAGCGCCCCCTTTTAAAAAGGGGGCGCTTTGTTCCAAACGTCCCCTTTTTGAGGCGCTCTTTAGTAAAAAAATGTCTCAATCTTAAATTCTAGTCGCCATAAAAACCGACGTGTCCCAAGTGCCCCTAATCAAGCGTTGCGAAATCAATAGGGACATTTTTTTGGCAAAAAATGCCCCAAATAACCATGTCGCTAAACCTTGTTTTTTTTGTGGTGATGGTGCTGTCAAGTTCTGCTCTCTTCATTCACCTATTGATGTCATTTCTTTTCGACAAGGATATTAATGATGAAAAGCGTCGCATGAAACTTGTCGTTCTGGCCATCATCCTCATTTTGGGGGCAATGGTAGCAATGGTACTTGCATTTGTCACGGGCACATATGCTGTGGTAATGTCTTCCTTTGATCTTGCCATTGCCAACTGTATCGTTGGCTTAACCTTCGTCGCCATCTTCTTTACTGTGTTTGGAAAATTTCTTGGCTCATCCCTCTTCCGATTGTGCTCCTTTTTTGAATTGTAAGCAATTGATTAAAATAAAATACATGTAAATAATCATTTTAAGGGACGACTAAGACAAGGGCGGTGGAAGTCTGTTTAGTTTCTTTTCACTTCTTTATTATTATTTTTTGAATCTTTTAGGCATAACTTTGCATATGTGGCATGATGATAAACCGATGAAATTCATACTGAACTTACATGATGAAATGTCAATTGGCATTTATGCTGTTAAAAATTGGACCAAAAATATATATACAATGCCTTATTAATGCTTCGTTTGGTACGCGAAATGACTATTATATTAAGAAAAATAATAGCAATTTTTTTTTTTTTTTTGACATGGAAAAATAATAGCAATTATGGGTAATGAGAGAAGATAGAATGGAATATCTAATTCTATTCTTTAATTTGGTGACAACACATGCATTTTCTCTCATTAGAATTGTACTAAAATTACTAAAAAACCCAAAATATATATAATAAAGTAATAATCATAATTTTTAAATAAAAAAATTGGAAAAATTGCTTTCAACATGGTTTTATGTCTTTATTTTCGGTATTCTTTCTTTGGGTTAATTAGCGGAGCCTTTGTGAATGGATGTGAGGGATGATGTTCATCTACGTTAAAAAGCAATATGTTTCGGTGTAAATTAAGGCTCTTCTAGTTCCAGTTTTAACCTATAAATTAAAATAGTTCTTGTTTAATGTTCTCTACGTGATTGGGCTAATTAGCAGAGTCTTTGCAAATAGACGTGAGGAACGATGTTCTTCCCTATTAAAAAGCAATATGTTTTATTGTAGTTTCGGGTCCTTCTAGTTCTAGTTTCAACTTAGAAATTAAAATGGTTTTTATTTGAATATATTAGTTCAACCGGATCTTGAATGATTTTGTTTTGTTTACTATGTATTAGAAATTAAAAATAAGTTCTTTTTCAGGTGTTTTTTTTTTTTTTTTTTTATTTGCAGAAAAATAAATAATAATAATAATAATGAGTTTTTTTTGGAAAACTTATTCGCTCAAGAAATAGTTATTCCTCTCTTTTTTTAGAGAAAAACTAGTCACTTGGTCAAAATTAAAATTCATGTACTTTTGCGGCAGTTTCCGACTTTCCTTTAGATTTACACGACAAGTTGTATTTCCTCGAAAATAAAAAAAAAATTGTAACGAGTTGTATTTTGCAACATACTAGAATTAGCATTCATTCTGTGATGATAGGATCTCGAAAATATCTCCAAATCTTCTGAGTTGATTCTTTTTCTCTTTTGGTCCCTCATCGTTACAATTTTCAAAATCATTCGTATGATCCATTTATAGAACCTATAACACGTCTCTTCCTTCTAGGGACAATTGGTTGCTTGTTACGCTTATTTTCATATTAAACTTTATTTATCTCTATAAATAACGTAAATATCGTATGGCTGAGAATTACTCAATAGAAAAAGAGAATGATTTTATTTTCAAAGGTGTTCATATTGAGTTTTTAAATGCATAATATGATCCAACACATAAAGCAATGACAATACCTTTTGCACGCAAATGCAACTGGAATTCGCATATGTGCACACAAAAAGATAAATGATTAGTATTAATAATTTGTCAATATATACATATATATATTTTTTATATTTTTTTATAAATTTAATAAATTAACTATTAAATTTATGGGATTTATTATTGACTTATATGTGGTTCATATAAGTTCACAATTCAATAAATCAACTATTAGATTTGTGGAGTCCACCTTTGACTTATATGGAGTTTACATAAGTCTACAAATTTAATAGTTAATTTATAAGATGATATGAAAAAAATATAAGCAAAATATTGACACCAATCATTTTTCACACGAAAATAAGTTGATACATGTACCTCACGCATCATCCTTTCTTTCTTTTTCTTTTTTTTTTTTTTTTTTTGAGTCGCATCATTCTTCTAAATGTAAGCAGAATCAACTTTTTAATGGTAAAAAACAAAAAAAAAACCATTCTTATTGGTTGTTTACCATTGAGAAATAAAGCTTTTGTCAACAAAAAAACCTCATTTTTAAACTTTTTTTATCAACTTTTTAGAGCAAAGAAGTTTTTTTTTTTTTAACAAATAAAACAATTTTTGTCTAAGAGTTTTTTTAATACTAAAAACACTTTTTTAAATTCATTAACCCAATCCCAAATAGGGAGATAATTTTATTGGACCAAACCTTTGATACATATTCATTTGTTTTGTTTTTTATTGATACTGATAATGTATTCACTGGTCCTTTTTATGGTGTTGGGGTTCCTATAAATCTATAATCCTATCCTATGTTTTATTTTTAGGGGTAATTACATTTTGCCCCATGAACTACATGCCTTAGAACATCTCCAGCAGTAAGAGGTATTCTATTTAGTCAAAAAGCACAATTCTCTATTTTAGCTACTCATTTTTTAATACTAACTTCAGCAGATTCTTTATTTCATTCTTTTTTTTATTAATTATTTTTTAATCTTTCGTTTTATTTTTTTTGATCCACGACCGTTTTTGCATCATCTTGTAAATCGCAATAGAATTGATTCACGCAGCATACCTGTATGTTATTTTTATTTTTCCATTTTTAGTTTGTCAATATGCATGCTATTCAATTTTTTTGAGGGAGTTTTTAGTGATTCAAAAAAGACTTGAATTTGTATCATAAATTCATGAACAGAGAAGATAGAAGAGAGAGAAACGTTGAGGGAGAGAGAGAAAATAATGTGAAAATAATATTATATTTAACAATCTAGTGTGCTACAGTGAATAGCAATATGAAGCTATTCACTGTAGCAATTAAGGTATAATAGCTAATATGAAGCTATTCTGTTAGAGCAAAAAAAATGACAAAAATAGCTAAATGTAGCTAATATCTCTCTTTTAGCTACACTGCTGGAGATGCTCTTAACATTTTTTCTTCATGAACTATCAACTATGACACTTGACTCCATCAAACTATCATCTTATGACAAAAAGTCCTATTTCGTCAGTCAAAATGGTTAAAATTAACGGTGAATGGTCATGTGCAAGTCATGTGCCATTTTAAATTCTTTTTCTTCCACTTTTGCCCTCATTTTAAATTGTCTTCATGTGTTGGATTAGGGTTTAGGAGGATATAAGAGTCATTTTCTTGGTCTAAAGTGAGGGTAAAAGTAAAAGAAAAAAATTTAAAATAGCACATAACTTGAACATGACCGTTGACCGTCAATTTTAACCCATTTGACGGACGAACCTAATCAAACTTACCAAAAAGCCTCCAGGCCCTGAACAATTTCAACGTGTAGAATGGTACTTTAGTTGCATCATCATGTCAAATGAGATATACATAAGAAACGGATAATTTAAAAGTAAAGTGACATACGACCTGTTTGAAATTTGAAAAAATAAAACACCTTATTCTTGAAATCGGAAACTAAATCACAAAATCGAAGTTTCTTAGCTTTGTTATTTCTTTCATCTTTTTTTCCCTTCCCTAACTATGACTAGTTGATTCTGTTTTTGGATAGATCGGGTTTATAGGTGACTTTCTAATTGTATAGACTGGCTTCCTTTCTCTGGAGTTCTGCTTCAGATCAAACTCATTTCCTTCCTGTTTGGATATGCATGCCAACTAAACTCTTTAATGTAGGCTCAGAACAATAATAATTAAAAATAAAAAAACAACCCTTTTTATCACCCAGAATTGAATTGTAAACCTAACATAAACCAATCTCAATCTCCCAGCTTATGGTGTGAGGTCAGTTATGAAAGTATCTTTTAAATTAATGTGGAATAGTTAGTTTCAATTTATTTCTTTTGTTTATTTTTTAAAGACAATTTTCAATGACCTACATGATTAAGATGATTAAGATGAAATCTTCAATGTTAAATATTATTCATATGCATGTTTGAAATAGAATTTTTATTTTTTCTTATTATGTTTATTTCTTTATTAGGATTAGGTTTGCTATTACTACTAGGATTATGTTTACTTTATCTACAAGTATTTCTCTTTTATAAATAGGCTAGCTTATGATATAAGACTCAATTGAATTATTATCAAATCAGAGATGAAGATCTTATCTTTGGGTAGAAGACGAAGACGTTTCTCCTTACAGAATCAAAGACGCTATTCTTTAGTTAGTTACTTTAGTCTTTCGTTGCGTCACATCATCTGAAACTTAAAAAGGTACAAGAACTTTTTTTCATAGGATTTGATAAGATGTTTTCACAAGTATTTTAGATAAGTTCAGAGTTATTTTCATGGAAATAATGATGAGGTGAAAATAATAGCGGAAGCAATATAGAGAAAGAACACAAAGAATTTATGGGTAGTTTGGTATTAGACACCTACGTCCACCACACTGAATAACTCATAAGGACTACATTGTACTCATTAACTTAATTTGTCTACAATACAAATGTCTCTATTTATAGGGTACTACATAAATACAAATATAGTAATCAAATCCCCTTAATTTGATTACAATCCCAATATTTGATTACAATCAGCCCATAAATAAATAATATTTAATATCAACCTAATATTAAATATACATAAAATATAATATATTTTTCATATATTCTAACAATTCTCTTTATTTATTTGTGTGTTTATTTACTAACTTTTTTCAAATTCATCCATTTTTCTTCCCCTTTCTAGATGTTGTTGAGCAATACTTAATCAGTCAGAGTACTAAGTTGTAACCAATGAGGAGATCGGATATCGGTAAGAGTAGAATAAGTGCTGAGTGGCACATAGTTTGTTTCTTTAATAAGATTTTATAAACAGTGGTTCGAATTGAAATGTTTAATTAGAAAGAAGATGGTTGTTAAACAATTAAGTTTATAATGTTTTAATCATTAATAGCATTCCCAGCAGTTTTCTTGATATTTTCCCAACATTTAAGGATCAATACTACATTTTACTTTTCTATTTATATATACTACACAATAGCTTCCTTTTATCATTTCCTATACTAATTAAATTTCATTTCTTTACTCTTATTTATTTTTTTTGTTCTTTATTTCTCTACTTTTTTAATGATTCAGGAGAGACAATGATTTTTTTTTTTTTTAATAAGCACAAGGATTGTTACAGTGCAACCCTATGCATTGAGTTATACTATAGCGATCCTAATGTCTAAGGGAGATATAGAGAGTCCGTTGTGAGTGGCTTTTTGTGATTTTTTTAACATTTTTTTTCTAAATTTAAAAAAAGAAACCACATATAAAGAGTCTGTTCTAAAGTCTTTTGTTTTAAGTTGCTCTGAAATAAAAATTGAGCACCGGAAAACACAAAATTACAGTGGAATTGGGGCTAAACATTCAATCTCCTGATAGCTTGTCACTCAAGAAGACTATATTCTTCCCCAACATATAGTGATAATTTCGCATTGAGAAGGTTTAAGGTAATGCCCTAAAATTAACAACTAGAAACAGAACATCTCTTGTAGCAGCAAAGTCAATAATAATTATTAGGGAAAAATATAAAATGACCCCCCAAACTACCAGCCATTTGTAATTTAGCCCCCCAATGTTCAAAATGTAATAAACTAGCCCCTCAAACTACCAACTAGTTGCAATTTGGCCACTCCGTTAAGTAGCACCGTCAAAATGGATGGAAAATATAAAACGACGTCGTTTTGTTGAGGTAAAGTTACTAAAATACCTTTTTTTTAAAAAAAAAAAAAAAAATCAAATTAAAAAAAAAAAAAAAAAAAAAAAAAAAAAAAAACCCACTAAACGTTGTCTTTCAAGCAACAAACCCCCTTCCACAAAACGTTGTCGTGTTGATTTCTTTCTCAAGCAAAGAGCCCCGTTTCTTATTTACAGTCGCTTGATCAAGTTTTGCCGTGGACTTCACCTTTTCAGAATCTGGTGGACTGTATCCCTCTTAAAGAATTTCACAAGAATCTTTTATTGGGGATTGTAGTGCTTTTGGTGGTCCCTGCTGAGTTTGTTCTTGTTTTGGAATTTCTAGGTGTGTAGATCTTAAAGCTAGTCCAGATTTTACCGCTTATGTAGAAGGATATGTTGCACGGCTTCAAGTTTTTCAGCAAATAACCCCCCGTCCAGCAGCTACTTCCTCTTCTTTATCAGCGACTTGTTTCTTTCATGTGCAATTTGTTCCTTTCAAGATTTCAATTCATCACGCCGTCAAATTAAAAAAAAAAAAGCCCACTAAACGAGCAACAAACCCCCTTGCACAAAACGTCGTCGTGTTGATTTCTTTCTCAAGCAAAGAACCCCATCCAACAAATAACCCCCGTCCAGCAAAAAGAATCCCCTGTCCAGCAGGTATTGGATCTTTTTCGTTAGCCACTTGTTCCTTTCACGTGCAATTTGTTCCTTTCAAGATTTCAGTTTGATTTCAATAGGCCAACTCCTTCAGATTTCAGCAGATTTTAGCAAACGAAAACAGAGAGATGAGAGATAAAAATACAGAGAGAGGGCGAGAGATGAGAGATAGAAGAGACGGATAGAGAGATACTTGGAATCGAGAGATTGAACGGCCGCGATTCACAAATAAACCCTAAGAAACTTATTTCGTAAAACCCAAAATTTTGAAAACCATCGTTGACGAGCTGTGAGCCGGAGAGGAGAACGTTTTGAGCTAGAAGTGACGAACTGGAATGAAGAAGACGAAGAAAATGAAGTGAGAAACAGTATGGATGGAAGTACGATATGCTGCGTGCAATAGATTCTTTTGGAAGCAAAACGACAACGTTTAGTCGGATTTGTTTTTAATTTGATTTTTTTTTTTAAAAAGGGTATTTTAGTAACTTAACCTCAATAAAACGACGTCGTTTTGCATTTTCCATCCATTTTGACGGTGTTAACTAACGGAGTGGTCAAATTGTAACTAGTTGGTAGTTTGGGGGGCTAGTTTATTACATTTTGAACATTGGGGGGCTAAATTACAAATGGTTGGTAGTTTGGGGGGCCATTTTATATTTTTCCCTAATTATTAATTGATCGTCGAAGCATTAATTAATCCTTTTGCATCGAGGCTTTGTGTCGGGATTAAGATATATAACTTCTAAGATTTAAAATTGAAAGCAAAAGAATTAAAAGTTAGAGGAAATAGAAGTTGTAAATTTATTTCGTCCTATAACCTTAAGTTTTTTGGATAACTAGTAATTTAACATGGTATCGAAGCTAAATGTCTCAAGATTGAATCGTGACTCAGTCATTTACCCTCATTTCTTTTTTTTTTCTTTTTGAAAATTCTAAAATACGACTTCAAACGACACCTATTCAAATGTCTAGGTGATTCACAAATATTAAGCGAAATAAGATCTGACCTAACAAATAATAATCAACCAAATACAAATATGTAATGAAAAACAAGAACGCAGATATTTGGTTACGAAGAGGAAACTATTTAGAGAACTCTCTAAATGTAAAACCTCTCCAGGGCAGTCAAACCTAGGAAATCAATCCACTATAAGAAGAATAAGGAATACAAGAAGGATTACAAAACCTTTGCAATTGACACTTCCTTGCACACGACATGTAACGATCTCATATAGCGGAAAAACTGTAATTATCAATACAAAAAAATACTGTTAAAATACTTTTCTTTATACAAAAATACCCAAAGCTATGTCGTACAAGGCATTTATACAAATCTATCCGACAGTCTAAACTCTAGACAAAACTTAACCAACTTGGATTCTCTGTACATCTCAATATGAATCTCTAATCACAACTGCATAATTACCTTGATTTTCCATTCCTGCAAGCACTACAAAAAACTGTGAAGTAGTGAGTCAATTGATTTCCGACAATATAAATCATTGTTGAATCATATATATCAAAATGCTAGACAAGTTATAAAACCACAAAAATCCGTATTATTGGATATCAATATCATACTCAGTAAGTAAGAATACTTACAGTGGATTACATGAATGGATCATCAAAGGTAATTACTTGAAACCCGTTCTGCTGCAGTTGGTCCATACCCATAACAATCCCTTCACTGACTTTCTCTCTCTCTCTCTCTCTCTCTCTCTCTCTTTCGCCTAAACTCTCTTTCTTCCTCTTCAGCTCTCTGTCTTAAATTTCCCATCTCACTCTCGGTTTCTCTTGTGTTCTTTCTTTCTTGTAGCGCTTGGTCTCGCCCTTTCTCTCTCTGTTCTGAGTAAACACTCTTAGAAAGAAGAAAGACCGAGTAAAAAGCGGAAGAAGTAAGAATATATGCAAGAGATAGGAGAGGAGATGAGTGGTGAAAATACTGAAGGAGAAGAGCTCTATTTATAGGAGAAAATCAAATACTATTTCACCAACCCTATACTATTTCACCAATCCTATACTATTTCACCAACCCTATACTATTCTACCAACCCTATACTATTTCACCAACCCTATACTATTCTACCAACCCTATACTATTCTACCAACCCTATACTATTCTACCTATACTATTCTACCTTCTCATTCTACCATCCTTATACCTACCATTTACTATCCTATTATTTCACCAATTATTACAATCATACTCCAAATTATACCAATCAATCATCAATTATCATATCTCTTAAATCTCCCAATAAAATAATCAATATAAAATCATCATCATGATATAATAACCTCAAATCAATATTCATTCCAATAATATTCATAAGATCTAATAAATTCCTCAAGAATAAATATTATTACCTAATATCATCAATAAATATCTCAACCTCAAAGTAAATGCCATTACCTAATATGAATATTGATATAATCATAGCATCAATTTAATATATCTAAAATAAGACTTTAAAAATCTGGGGTGCTACAATCTTCCCTCCTTATTAGAATTTCGTCCTCGAAATTAAAGACCATAAATTACCACCTATCTTCAAATTGAGCAACCCAAATTAAAAACAAATCATACTTGAATCATAACTTACTCAAGTTACTATAAAAATTTTTAAATTCAATCTGTTCATAAATAAATATCATAACATATTCCATACCCAGGCGATGTGAGATTCTACAAGCACTCTTCTTGGGCACCAGTGTCACCGTTGGCAATCCTCAGGGAATTTCTTCATTCTCGGCCCTTAACTTTTGGCCCTTATACATTTCATTGTGTCTTAACTGACACCATTATAATATAACCCACTTTTGGCATCACCAACGTGTGTCCACTAGCGACCCTCATAGGCTTGTGCACATTCCCACCATCTCAGGCTAGGTAATGCTTTGATACCATTTGTAACATCCCAGGGAAAAGCGCTAGCCACATCTGCGCTATTACCCCAAAAGGACTAGTCAATTTGGAGCTTCCCTAGAATTCATTATAAAGCCCAGTTTCACCTAGTAACTAGGCAATGTGGGACTTAGCACCCATGACTATCTCTATAAACTACCCACTCAATGTGGGCTTCTTCTCATCATGCAGTGCTTTAATACCACATGACCTGGCGTTACTAGGTGGCTCTGATACCATTTGTAACATCCCGATATTTCTCTTCTTTTATCTTGTAGATAAACACGAATGTTACGCTGAAATAATCTCATATGGTAACATCCCCAGCCCGTTAAGGCTGAGTTTGCCACTTTTCTTCTTTTACAACAAAAGTTATTGCAAAGATCTATAAGGTCTATCAGAGTACTTGATTTTAAAGGATACGAAAAATGTATAAAACATTATTCAAGAGATTTTATTACAAGCGAAATTAGAAAACATTAAACTTTAGTTGCGGAATATCATATCATTACAATAACTTATATGAAAAGACTTTGAAAATTAATAATTATTCCCACCCCATTCCGGCCTCCTATTCCAGCATCCTTTCTACCTGAAAACAAGAAATAAAACTGAATGAGCCCAAAGGGGGCCCAGCAAGTAAAATTCACAACCATAAATAGTTTTACTCCTTGTTCTCAGTTTTGAAAATCGTTTTCGCAAATAAATATAATTCTAGCCATAATAATATCTGTATGTACGGTTGCATCTCCCGTAACATATACATACTATTACATCTAGTAATAGATCATCGTTGTAAATCATCTTTATAAATCATAATGCATCATTATAAATAATCTTTGTAAATCATCATAGCATATCATCGTTGAAAATATAGTATCATTTTCTCATAATAGGGCCCATGTACACTATTACCCCTGTGCACGAGGGTTGCGGGTCCTTGTGACCATGGCACTGAACTGTGGCCACAGCCATGCCCGACCGTCAATTAACTCTTTCTTGGTGCACTCAACGGTCTAGTTGATGGAATACCACCTTCTGGCATAGCCTCCTTCAGTGGTTTCACCTCCATCCGAGTATCGGTACCGAACTCTCATCTTTACTTATCTTGGGGCCAAAAATACTCTCCTCCATACATGTGCCCTCATTTCATAAACATTTATCTCATCTCTTGTACTTTTCTTTGTACTTCTTTTGATGCATCTTAGGGCAACATGTAGGAGGGTTTATCATCATTTTTCTTTCTTATAAACATCATCATTTCTCAACTTTCTTTTCTCAAAATGAAAACCTTTTCAAATATAAACTTGTTGTACTTAGAAAGCGTTTAAAGAAATAGAAACTTTCTAGATAATTCATTTAGAAATCCTTCATGCATGCAACATAACTACATAATACGTAAATAAAATAATCATTTACAATTTACTAAAGAATGAATAAATAGCATGACATGAAGTAATTTTAGAAGGGGTAGTGAATTTACTTACCTCTAGACTGAAGCTAAAAGTGGTATGAAGGAATCTAGTTGCTCCAATATGACTAACACCACTAGTATAACTTTTGAAACTAATTTCTAAAGTCCGCTATCTCTTGTGTTCTTTCTTTCTTGTAGCGCTTGGTCTCGCCCTTTCTCTCTCTGTTCTGAGTAAACACTCTTAGAAAGAAGAAAGACCGAGTAAAAAGCGGAAGAAGGAAGAATATATGCAAGAGATGGGAGAGGAAATGAGTGGTGAAAATTGTGAAGGAGAAGAGCTCTATTTATAGGAGAAAATCAAACACTATTCTACCTTCAATTTACAATTATACCCTTATTTTACTATTTCACCAACCCTATACTATTTCACCAACCCTATACTATTTCACCAACCCTATACTATTCTACCTTCAATTTACAATTATACCCTCATTCTATCTTCAATTTACAATTATACCCTCATTTTACTATTTCACCAACCCTATACTATTTCACCAACCCTATACTATTCTACCTTCAATTTACAATTATACCCTCATTCTATCTTCAATTTACAATTATACCCTCATTTTACTATTTCACCAACCCTATACTATTTCACCAATTACCATTCTCTAATTACCACTCTCATAAATTTCCCAAGAATTAAAATCCTTAGCTACAATGGATATTAAAATAACATCATTATCAGAATAATCTATTTAAATAGCTTTGAAAATTCTGGGGCACTACAATCTTCCCTCCTTATTAGAATTTCGTCCTCGAAATTAAAACTTTAATTATCACTATATCCATGAATTTAGATTCTATCATATTCATCAATCAATTAATAATTATGCTATTCTACGTACTTCAACCATAAAATAAGACTTTACAGGAAACTTATTCAAACAAATGAGGGTATTTGTTACGCATGCTTTCTTCCAGTTCCCATGAAGCTTCCTCTGTTGAGTGATTGTTCTACAAGACTTTCACTACTGATACAATAAATGCGTAAAAGTTACTTGTAACATCCCCAGCCCGTTAAGGCTGAGTTTGCCACTTTTCTTCTTTTACAACAAAAGTTATTGCAAAGATCTATAAGGTCTATCAAAGTACTTGATTTTAAAGGATACGAAAAAATGTATAAAACATTATTCAAGAGATTTTATTACAAGCGAAATTAGAAAACATTAAACTTTAGTTGCGGAACATCATATCATTACAATAACTTATATGAAAAGACTTTGAAAATTAATAATTATTCCCACCCCATTCCGGCCTCCTATTCCAGCATCCTTTCTACCTGAAAACAAGAAATAAAACTGAATGAGCCCAAAGGGGGCCCAGCAAGTAAAATCCACCACCATAAATAGTTTTACTCCTTGTTCTCAGTTTTGAAAATCGTTTTCGCAAATAAATATAATTCTAGCCATAATAATATCTGTATGTACGGTTGCATCTCCCGTAACATATACATACTATTACATCTAGTAATAGATCATCGTTGTAAATCATCTTTATAAATCATCATCATAATGCATCATTATAAATAATCTTTGTAAATCATCATAGCATATCATCGTTGAAAATATAGTATCATTTTCTCATAATAGGGCCCATGTACACTATTACCCCTGTGCACGAGGGTTGCGGGTCGTTGTGACCATGGCACTGAACTGTGGCCTCAGCCATGCCCGACCGTCAATTAACTCTTTTTCTTGGTGCACTCAACGGTTTGTTGATGGAATACCACCTTCTGGCATAGCCTCCTTCAGTGGTTTCGCCTCCATCCGAGTATCGGTACCGAACTCCTCTCATCTTTACTTATCTTGGGGCCAAAAATACTCTCCTCCATACATGCGCCCTCATTTCATAAACATTTATCTCATCTCTTGTACTTTTCTTTGTACTTCTTTTGATGCATCTTAGGGCAACATGTAGGAGGGTTTATCATCATTTTTCTTTCTTATAAACATCATCATTTCTCAACTTTCTTTTCTCAAAATGAAAACCTTTTCAAATATAAACTTGTTGTACTTAGAAAGCGTTTAAAGAAATAGAAACTTTCTAGATAATTCATTTAGAAATCCTTCATGCATGCAACATAACTTCATAATACGTAAATAAAATAATCATTTACAATTTAATAAAGAATGAATAAATAGCATGACATGAAGTAACTTTAGAAGGGGTAGTGAATTTACTTACCTCTAGACTGAAGCTAAAAGTGGTATGAAGGAATCCAGTTGCTCCAATATGACTAACACCACTAGTATATCTTTTGAAACTACTTTCTAAAGTCCGCTATCTCTTGTGTTCTTTCTTTCTTGTAGCGCTTGGTCTCGCCCTTTCTCTCTCTGTTCTGAGTAAACACTCTTAGAAAGAAGAAAGACCGAGTAAAAAGCGGAAGAAGGAAGAATATATGAAAGAGATGGGAGAGGAGATGAGTGGTGAAAATACTGAAGGAGAAGAGCTCTATTTATAGGAGAAAATCAAATACTATTCTACCTTCAATTTACAATTATACCCTCATTTTACTATTTCACCAACCCTATACTATTTCACCAACCCTATACTATTCTACCAACCCTATACTATTCTACCAACCCTATACTATTCTACCTTCTTATTCTACCATCCTTATACCTACCATTTACTATCCTATTATTTCACCAATTACCATTCTCTAATTACTACTCTCATAAATTTCCCAAGAATTAAAATCCTTAGCTACAATGGATATTAAAATAACATCATTATCAAAATAATCTATTTAAATAGCTTTGAAAAAGTGGTATGAAGGAATCCAGTTGCTCCAATATGACTAACACCACTAGTATATCTTTTGAAACTACTTTCTAAAGTCCGCTATCTCTTGTGTTCTTTCTTTCTTGTAGCGCTTGGTCTCGCCCTTTCTCTCTCTGTTCTGAGTAAACACTCTTAGAAAGAAGAAAGACCGAGTAAAAAGCGGAAGAAGTAAGAATATATGCAAGAGATGGGAGAGGAGATGAGTGGTGAAAATACTGAAGGAAAAGAGCTCTATTTATAGGAGAAAATCAAATACTATTTCACCAACCCTATACTATTTCACCAACCCTATACTATTCTACCAACCCTATACTATTTCACCAACCCTATACTATTCTACCAACCCTATACTATTCTACCAACCCTATACTATTCTACCTTCTCATTCTACCATCCTTATACCTACCATTTACTATCCTATTATTTCACCAATTATTACAATCATACTCCAAATTATACCAATCAATCATCAATTATCATATCTCTTAAATCTCCCAATAAAATAATCAATATAAAATCATCATCATGATATAATAACCTCAAATCAATATTCATTCCAATAATATTCATAAGATTTAATAAATTCCTCAAGAATAAATATTATTACCTAATATCATCAATAAATATCTCAACCTCAAAGTAAATGCCATTACCTAATATGAATATTGATATAATCATAGCATCAATTTAATATCTCTAAAATAAGACTTTAAAAATCTGGGGTGCTACACGACAAGCGACCCACTTGACTTCTACCACAGTAGCCCTTTCGAGAACATCTGGCACAATTCTTCTATATGATTTCCTTTTACCGGAACTCCGATAGACTTCTCAACCGTAGATTTATCAAAGAAATAACTAAAACTCTAAGAGATTCAATTTAACGCTCACCACATATGATCTCTCTTAGCACAACCGTCGAGGAACTCTCTAGGGGTGAAAATCCGTGCCTCTCTCTTCTATAATGATGTATATATATCAATACATTAAACCCTAAACCTAGGCCCACTAAAATCATGTTTTTGGGCATAATAGGTACGGGGTGTCCGGACAGGTTAATGGGCTGTCCGGACACGGCCTTGCGGAGCAAAAATAAGGTTTCTGGAATTGCGGTCCGGACACGGGGAAGGCCGGTCCGGACCCGGCATGCAATGAGTGAAACAGCATTTTGAAAATGTTGTCCAGTCTTAATTAATAGCTCCGATCGATGGGCCTTGATGGTCCGATTGAGTTGAAATTTTGTAGAGACGTTCATGACACACGAATCTACATTATGAACGGTGGAGATTTGATTCTGAGCATTCTATATCAGTGTTTGAGTCAGTGAACAGTAGCCTCTTCATTTTGGAACTGAATTAAGCCAACGCAAGAACTAACACTTTTCTTTTTTTGAAAAGACCATTTAAGGCTTTATTAATCAATCAATCAAATAGTTACAGATTGCTCTTCTCAGATGATCTCCGAGATACAATCAGGGATTTCTCCCAACCATTCCTTTTCTATACCCATGTTCGCCGCCATTTTTGCAATATGGTGAGCGGCACAATTGGCGTTATGATTTACATATTTGAAGTCTCAATTATTAAACCCATTGAGCAAATTCCTTGCTTCATCTACTAGATGTCCTGTCCTACTCCAATTTTCCTCCCTTGAGTTCAAAGCATCCACCACATTTTTAGCATCTCCTTCCATACATATATTAAGCATACCCTGTGCCATACAGAATTTCAAAGCATGAATGGCTGCCATTGTCTCTGCAGCGGTGGGGTCAAAGTGTCCTTGTTTGAGACTACATTTGACAGCCCTTACACGCCCATCATGATCCCGTATGACCACACCCATCCCCATCCTTCCCCTTGTGAGATTTAATGCAGCATCCCAGTTTACCTTCAGGCAGCCAGCAGGAGGTGCTTTCCATTTTTCCACGTCCATTCTCCCCGTTGGCTCCCCTTCGCGATACTCTCTGCCCATGGCCTTACCAAAATCAGCCGCACCATTTACAGCCCTTTGGACCAGCGTGTTGGGGTGAATAAAAACTCCTTCATGAAGCAACATGTTCCTCCTCAGCCATAATTGCCGTGACAAACCAGCAAACAGTTTTATATCCTCCTCCTTACCATTAAGCAATACCTCCTCTACTATATTAAAAAAATTGGGACCCATCAAAGTGCTCTTTTGGAATTTTTTACAGCTAGCCCCCCAAGCATCCTTGGTGGAAGGACATGCCCATAAAATATGAAAACTCGTCTCCGGCTCCAATCCACAAACCGGACACCATGAATCATCCACAATTTTTCTCCTCATCAGATTCTCTCTAGTTGTGAGGATGTCATGAATAATTAAATTGACTTCTTCTTATAAGCTTAACCTTTTGAAATAATCGGTGATATTTTAACATACATTTCCGAGGAAAGATAGTTTGAACAAATGATGAATAAAATGTCAAATTTGTAATCTTATATTTCCTGTACTATGGAAGTTTGTGGAGCATCAACAGAGAACAATTTGTTTTCATAGGGGTAGTTTGAACTAGTCTTTTGAGGCTTGCCCAATTTGCTGCTAGTTCAGGCAAGTTGAAAGACGAAAATTGTTTTATAGTATAATAAGCAAATTCATTGTAATGTGATGAACTTTTAGCTAGGCAGCAAGGGTAAGCATTGTTAGAATATATTAGAATCTTTAAAATATATTATTTCCTTTGTTATAATATTTTATATGTTCCTTAGTTTATTTTCCCTTCTTATGTATTTTAAGGTTTATTTGGGTTTCTTTCTCACTACTTATTGTTACTCTATAAATAAAAGCTCATATAATATTGTTTAACACAATTTTTTTTTTTAAAGCAATTTAATATAGTAAAGATGTAGCCCTAAACTCTCTTTAAACTTCCACTCTCTTCTCTCTCTCCTTTCTCTCATCTTCAATATATTTAACAAGCATTAATCCCTATCAAGTATATTTCTTCAAATTTCAAATATTATTTTCAAATTAAATGATTTGAATTTTATCATATCAGCTTATCGATATTAAAATATGAATGGATATGATAGCTATTGCTGTGGGAGTTAAATGTCGAATTCTTAAGGTGCATTTGAGATTGTGATTTGGCAAGAATAATCTACGTTTTTAAAAGATATCGCAAAACATAAGTGTTTGGCATTACGATTTAAAAAACACTTTAATTTAAAATAGAAAAAAAAAATCTGCAATCTCTATAAATAGGCTAGGGGTGCTTATTTAAAAATGCGCAAGTTTAAACCAAAATCACCATTTCTCATTACAAATATTTAATAAAAAGTATTTTTTAACATGTTTTACCAAATGCTTTTACGATTTTAAAAAGTAACGATTTCAAAACACAATTTTTAAAAATATACTTATTGAAATCGCAATCTTAAACAGACCCTTAATATCTTAAGAATTTTAAAGAATCTAATTTAATACGAAGAATGATTTATTACTAGGCTCATAAATCACATATATGTCTACCAGTTTTAGGCAAAGTGGTTGCAAAAGTTCATGTGTGGAGAGGTATGTGTGCGCCAATAAATTTGCTAGCAGGAATATAATTAGCTGTGCATTTATTTCTTGATAAGAATTCCACATAACTATCACAATGTACTAAATTTTCACATGACATAATAAATTTCTGAGGCCAGTTTACGAAACACTCACAAAAAATTCAAATGAACTTTTATATTTATGTTATATCAAAATATTTTTAATAAAGAAAGGGGTTATCAAACATGTACGTCACAGTGTAATCCCTCAATATCGTCACCATTACCATTTCGATTCGATACGAGGCCGTGGAATTTGTGATTATTTCGTTCAGCCTCATTTATGGGGATATGCAAATATTGGTGTCGAAATTAATAACCAAAGAGACTAGGCTTACCTGCGGTAAACCAAACTACCGCATATTTGCGGTAGTATGGTTTGAAGGCTGGGATTTCACGTGAATTTTTAAAAAAGTGCCGTCAATAAATTATGTTTAACTCCCGTCAAAAAATTCTGTTAACCCCTCAGAGGCTAACGTGAAACCAAAAGTGCCGTCAATAAATTCTTCTCAAACCTCTCTCTTCTTCTTTTCTATCCAAAATGTCTTCTCAATTTATCTTCTGAAAAATGATAATCGATGTGCAATTATAATGGGTGGTGGTGGTGGCAGCCTCATGATGCAGGTAATAAATTGTTTGTAGTGGCAATGCTATCACCAGGTTGGTGATTAGGGTGCAGTAGTTAACGGGGAAGCTATAGCAGCAGCTTCATACGGGCAGTGGAAAAATGGAGGTGATAAAATGGTAGTAGCAGCATGGTGGCCCAAAAAAATTGGCAATGTAGCATGCATAACTAATTTTACTTAATTAAAGAAAAACAGAGAAAGAAGACTGGTTCTTCCCATATGCATCAACAACCATCGCCTCCATTTCTCTAATCCCTTCCACTGTCCGCCAACAACCTCGGTTCTTTTTATATACACACTCACAAGCATAAGCACAGGCACAAGCACGTAGTTTGTCTGTTTGTTTGTCTCTTTTTCTCTCGAGCAATAACGCAAACACAGAGAGAGTCTTCCTTGTTATTTGTTCATGGCCGACTCAGGCCGAAGAACACCGAAAGCCAGCGACGGAGGAGGTGGTGGGTGTCTGACCCACAACAGAGAAAGAGCCGCCGGTTCTGAAACTGAAGCCGGAGGTGGAGAAGCCGGGTCTAGTTGAGGAAGTGCCGAAGTGGTAGAGGAGCCGGAGAAGCCCAAGGCCGAGAAATTGAAGATTACCGAAATGATATTCAGACCCAGGATCTCTTTCCGCCAAAAAAAAAATTAGCTCCTCCTGCTTCTTCTTTTGCTGCGAAAGAACTAGAACTCTCAAAACCGAAGAGAAAACTGTAGAACCTCCCAAGGTGGAAGACCAAGTCTGTCGGTTTTGGGTAAGTGGGAAAACAGGAGAAGACGGTTTGGGTATTTCTTGACAGAAGTTATACGGAATTTCTTGACGGCACTTCCTTTGGGGTTAAAAGACTTTAACGTGAAATCCCAGCCTTCAAACCAAACTACTACAGATATGCGGCAGTTTGGTTTACTGCAGGTAAGCCTAGTCCATTGCAGAGGTTAGGGTTTAATTATATCTCATTAATTAGGCCCTTCCCTAACTCTATATAAACCCATTATGGGGCAAGTGGCCATAAGGCTTTCTTAACTCGAAATTCACCTAATATGAGTATAACGTGAGAAAAGAGGAAGAGAATTGTCTAGGATAAAAAGAATGAAAGGCCTTTTGGAGCTTTCTAATAAAATGATTTGATCTTTATATAATTTTTAATCTAGAGAAAATACTAATTTTTGTCTTCTTTTATTTAGATTGAAACGGAGAAAATGATTGTTGAAAACTTCTTCTTTTTTTTAATAGATATTTGTTGAAAACTTTTTACTCATTGCTTTAGAGTTATGTTGTTCCTTTACATAATTCTTACTTATACCAAATAAGAAATTCTTGATGATCATCTCCATTCTTGGAAAGGCATGTACCTTGTATGTCAGTGAAACGAGTAATTAATTAATGCTTAAGGAAGATTAGAGTTTTTGTTGATTCCTCCAAAATATGACTTGGCGGACTTTTAAAATTACTATTAAATTTAAAATTATTATTATTAAATTTTAATTTATTAATAATTTTAAAATCATGTTATATTTGAAACGATACAATGAGAACTCTAGCCCTCTTTTTAGCATCACTCGAGTGAAACACATCTCATTCATTGGATACAAAATTTTCCAAAATATCAAAAATAAGGCCGTCTTTATTGCACGGTTACTCTAATTTTAAGGGGGGAAATATATTCAAACCTTGCAGCTGATTTTGGAGTATACAGAAAAATATCAACAAGAAACGTCGTTATTTTTCTCTTCCATAATATCTAATTGCGCAGTGACTTTTGAAGTCTTCCGACTCTCAAATTGAACCTTTCAAGTCAATCTTTTACATAAGACTTGCAGAAGCATGGAGCATTGACAATGACCCCCAGTTTCGTAAAGACTGGAAGAAATAAAATAAAATCAAATCAAATCACTGAATTTTGACAAACACTTTGATTTTCCGCAGATACGAATCAAATATTGTTGTCAACATGCAGACAAATGGTATCTATTTACGTCAGCCTCGTCCTCGATATCAGGAAGAAGATTGGAATTAGAGTAAGGATATTTATGAGTTTTATTATTATTATTATTAGTTTTTTTATGGTTTCATTTTTATAATAGGAAGTCGTTGTAATTTTGATAATAGACTAAGTTAGTCTTCCGTCAGTTGACCGTTAGTTGACTTAACGAAAAATCACGTGAACTAATCAAATGTTGACACGTGGCACCTACTTAATTTTTTTTTAAAAAATTAAAAAAACAAATGTATTTTCCTAAAAAAAAATAAAAAAAATAAAATAAAATTGGGGGTGGCTCGACCATTTGGAGCCACCCCCTTTGGCCATGGGGGTGGCCTGATGGGGGTGGCCGAAACCACCTCCAGTACCCACTGGGGGTGGCTCGGCCACCCCACTGGAGCTTTCCTTTTTTTTTTTAGAAAATACTTTTTTTTTTTAATTTAAAAAAAAAAATTTAAATAGGTGCCACGTGTCAACATTTGATTGGTTTACGTGGCTTTCTGTTAAGTGAACTGACGAATGACTAACTTGGTCTATTATCAAAACCCCATGGACCTCCTGTGATAAAAATGAAACTCTAGAGAAAAAAATAAAGTGGAGAAACCCCAAGAACTAATTTAGTATTTAACCCTTAGAATAATGGTCAATGTATGCATGGTTCCATGCCATCGTAATGGAACATGCATGCATATGTAACACTTACACATGCACCTTCTCTAACCTCTAGAATCAAATGACTGATGCAGTAGACTAATTTGCCTAGATATATTTATTAAATATTGGGCTTCGTTGACTAAGTAGAATCTCTTCCTCTTTGGTTGTGCATGTATTTAAATATTTAATTATTCCTACCTTATCAAAACGAGTAATATACTAGATGTCTTTTTTTATATATATATTATTATTATTAAATTTGTAATAAATCACTATTAAATTTTGATCTAATGATGAGTTTAAAAATAAATCACTTGAAGTAGAAAATTTTGTAAGGTGTAGTAATGGAGAATTGTTAAAGTCTAGAATCTTAATAAGTGTACTTGTAACATGTAAGAACCGATGAATTGCATGTGATTCATTATTATAACTAGAAGATAATTCCTCACATTGATTTATAGGAGTCAAAACTCAAAACCTTGGGTCGATAGAAATATAATAAATGGTACCTTTCAAATAGTTATAATTCTTGGAACCAAATAATCTGTACGATGTAGCAACCTCCAGGCTCCAACATTAATATATCTCTATCTCATGAATTCCTTGAAAAAATTTAATTCAACTTTACTACAGGCTTCACTTGTATCAATCTCCTCATTCATGTCGGTCAGTCGGTGTGTATTGTAGGTAAAGTCTCATAAACAAATATGAATGCACTTAATTTGGTCATGAATGATGGCTCCCACCGTAACATTAATGCCTTGACTTCAACTGAAATTATATGATTTGTTGAATCTTCTCACGCCACTTAGCTTGATTATTTCTTGTATTCTTGCAACTTGTTATTTTTGGTAATCGCATAGAGTTTCTCTACAACCACTGTCATTTTAGCATTCTATTAATTTCTAGAAGCTGGTTTCGTCCATCTTATTCGCTTACTACTATCGCACCATATATATATTTTATAAATACGATCGAGTTCTCTTCTGACTTCCAAGATATTCAAACATAATCATGAAGATGAATAGTACCAGCTTTGGTTTTTCTCTTTTCTTCTTCTTCATTATTGTTTCTGAAAGGATGTTTTTGGGCAAGGCACAAAACACGACAGTCCCAGTTGATGTGGGTGTGGTTCTTGACATGGATACATGGAATGGGAAGATGGGGTGGAGTTGCATAAATATGGCTCTTTCTGACTTCTATGCTTCTCATGCTTATTACAAGACAAGGCTGAGGCTTAACGCCAGGGACTCCAAAAGCGATGTTGTTCAAGCAGCTGCCGCAGGTTCTCTCTCTCTCTCTCTCTCTCTGTGTTTTATTTATCATTTCCTCATAGCAGTTAATTATAAGGTGATTATACGTAGCAAAGGACAGCTTTTATTTTCGTTTTTTCATTCATTTCCTCCAATATTTTCTTCTTAAGGGATTAAAACGCTTTGTGGTTATTGTAAGAAATTCCATTAAAGTATGTCCCTTATGTCACATATATTATTGTATTAAGGTATTTAGTAATTTATTCCAATTAAAGCTTATTGTGTGAAATCAAATATTCTGAATTAAATTGCTGATTTAATTCTTGTGGAACAAGTATTTGATTTCATTACAGATTTTATTTTATGGAATCAATTAGCTGTATTTATTTAATTTTTATTCCTTAATGGGAGGAATAATTAAGGTAACAACTATTATTGAGGGTCCCTGACTTACCTATAAATAAGACCTGTGTATTCCATCAATTGGCACTCACTAGTAGGCATAGGTCAGAAGAACCTCTCAATAAATTGTTTAGTTTTTTAGTTTGGTTGCTGTAAAGTTGTTTGTCAAGCTGCTTGAACAAAGCGATGGCCGGAGGTACATATATATATATATATATATATATATATATATTAAATTATTTTTGCTACTAATTATATTGTTAATTAGCATTTAATATATTAAATTCTTACAGTTATAGCAATTCATTAGTGTTAGATTCTCTCTTGAAATTGATAGCACTGCACTAGATTTCGTTACTTATTCAATTTCAATGAGTGAATTTGCAAGTTCAACCAACTCATTTTCATAATCTCAAGCGGATGAATAAAAGTCTTACATTTGAGTAATCATCATACACAAATACCATCCACATTATCTATTGAATTCTATTTATGACTCATTTTTTCTTACTGGCCCTTGAGGAGCTTCTTTCTATTTCTTATTTCATATATTTTTAAAACATAAAAAATAAAAAATGCCTATAGCTAGCCTTCATGCTTACCATGGACGAACACTGCATATTTTCACATTGGTAATGGGGAACATCTGAACATATATAGAAAGAGAAAACTAAAGTATGTATGAAAAAGGCTTTGCTACTTCTAAGTGATTCAAATTGTATATGGTGGTAAGGCTTATTTATAATGCATATATATAATCTGACAATACAACATACAATATATATATATATATAGCTTAATACAATGTATATATAGCTAGAGTGTAAACAAAGGTTTTAAAGGACTAATATTAAAATGGCATTTTTAGGGGGGTCATTTTAATTGCATTGTTATTTTTATGTGCCGATGAATTTGTCATATGTCAAACTCAAAATAGGCATGGTGCATCATCCTAAGTACTAATCACTAAACATCTGTCAAGTATTGGTAAGATATCTATAGATAAATTCAGATTAAACCTTAATCATCAAATGTATACTTCTACATTAAAAATATGGAATCCCTTATCCGCAACATAACTCCAGCTCTAGCTTCCCTTAGAAAAAATATGCAAGATTTTGTTAAGTGCTTCATTAATGTGATGAGAACTAATTAAAGAGATTAATATGGTTGATTTTCGAGGAATCCTATACCTCCTATAGTAGGATTTTCAAAGAATCTTAAATCTCCTATAGCAATTAGAGGTGCTCTCAACTCTTACAAACACAGAGTTTGAATAATTTACTTGATTGATTTCTTCTATTCATAAATAATGCAGTATTTAAAGACAATAAAAAATATTCCCACATTAGATAGGACTTCCATTTGACTCAAAAGATAAAATAGATAAATCTAATCCTACCCAAATAATTAACAAGATAAACGAGATAAACATAACATAAGAGTCTTATACACATAACAATATTAAAATAATAAAATAACTATAAAACATTAATGAACTAAATAACCTAATAGATAATACTCCATAACAGACCCACTACCTAACAATGACTACACCTAACAGATTTTCTATTCTAATCTAATAGGATTGCTCTACTATCATATATATATATTGCCTCACTCCAACTTAGCCTACACAATGTTCCTTTCATATTCCTGCCTGAGTACCTCTCAATTTTTTTGATACGCCAACTCATGATTTTCTCCCAATTAGTTTAAAGATCATTTACTAGACATCATATCTTTTCAAAACTTCCCTGCTTATCCTCTTTCTAAACCCACATTGGAAAAACATGTGATCTCTTCCTTCCATTGTTATTTTGCAGAACACACACAACAAACAAATTTCATACATGTTTCATGATGGCTTCATTATTCCACTCTTTAATTATTTTAAGCCCCAAACCTCCTTTCTTCTTAGGAGCACATAGTACTTCCCAAGCCACATTCAAACTTCTACTCAATTGTTCTTATGATCTTTTTTAGGAAGTAAAAAGTACTTGGACCCGTAAACCTGTAAAAAGATCAATTGTTCTTATGATCTTTTGTATGTAGGCATATTCGTGCACTATTTGAGTGGTACGAGGTTCAAAGCATGAGTCCGTAGGTAAATGTTGGATGCATGCATGAATAGATGCATGATCGGATGTATGTATGCATGTATGTATGTATGTATGTATGCATGTATGTTTGTACTTTGGTAAGTAGGACTTTTACTGCTCTTACGCAAGGGAGTACCGTTTGCCGGAGTGTACCCTTGTTGGCTAATGTGGTATTTTTGTGACTAAAAATATCAATTATAAAATTATCACTCGCAATAGGACGAATCTTTGTAGAATACCGCTATAGAGAGGGTGTCGAACCTCAAGGACTGCAGGGATTTTGTTATCAAATTCGAAAGATTAAAATTAATTTAATTAAAAAGATATTTGATTTGATTTTCTTTAAAACTAAAGTGCATTAAAATAAAAGAGATTTAAAATAAGAGAGAGAGTGTAGGGTATTGACTTCACCTCTATCCGCACAACAATGGCTAATCATAATTAATCCCAGAAATTCATTATGTGAAAGTTATAAATAAACAAGAAACTGCCTTATTAAAGAATAAGCATAATTTATCTTTAGTTAGCACGGATCGTCCACCTAACCACTAAGATGCGGTACGACCCGTCTTCCCTAGGTATAAATTATCAAATTCTTTAATATGATACATACAATCAATGAATAAGTATAATCCATCTTCGGTTAGCATAGACTGTCTACCTAAATTACACTAAACTAGGGTGTAGTACAATCCGTCTTCCCTAGGCATAGCCTATCAAATCCTATTGATCATATGTCAATTAAACTCATTGTATAACCATTATCCTCATAATCACAGAAAACAATAATGATTTGAGATCAACAAAAGTAAAATACTTTCTAAGACAAGAGAAGAATTTAACAAATATTGATTTTGGAATTTAAAAACAATTGCATTTAATAATTAAGAACAGAATTAAAAGGTAGCAATTCTCATAGTTATACAATCAACATGCATAAATTGAAAATCTATCAATTAAATACAATCAAACCATTATGCTTGGATAGGGTTACATCAACACCCCACGAAGGGGTTTAACCGCTCATGATCTTCTAAGCTCCAAAGACAATTTACTGAAATTTAAACTCTATATAGCGGTGTGTCTGTTTACAATGTTTAGAGCCCTATTTATAGGGATTAGGAAAACCCTAAAAACCCTAGAAACCCTCAGAAAACCGGAGGTCAGTCTCCCAGTCCAATTGGGAGATTGAAAACCAAATTCACGCTGGAAAAGGATTGCTGCCGTGCAGTACACGCCTGAGTGCGCTCGATCCTAGATCCAGATTGCCCAGCTCTTTGCCCTTTTAAGCCCAATTTTCAATGGTTTGTCAAATAAAACCTGAAACACAAAAACAAAACAAAATCAAACAAATAACAATACTAAGGAATTAACATATGCAAATTAAGGGGCTTGAATGTGCAACATTCGGCGCTTATCATTGGTCTATGTGGAGATTTGTATATTTCTTTTCTTGCAAATCTTCGTATCTGCCCCGTTTGAGTTTGAAAGTTAGGGCGTCCATCTTTGTGTGTAGGAGGGTCTGGAGAGAGGACCTCTCAATTTTAACATGAAAGTCCGAACATTGTGAAACTGGTGTATATGGAGAGATATGCGCTGGATATGCTTTGAAGCAGTTGTCCGCCTTATGAGACCGCATATCCCTCTCTAGTCATCGAGTCTCCCTCCTTCTTTCTGGGGGTTTTTCGATTTGAGCTTGCTCTGCGAAGGCCTTCACAATTTCTTCAGCATTGATGAATCTTTTGGCTCTCGCCATGAGCTCGTCTAAATCCCTCGGTGGATCACGGCTTATGTCCACCATGAAGGGACTATGGGGCCAAATTCCTCCCATTAATACAGGATGGACTATCCTTTCATCTGGATCATCGACTGTGAGTTTTTGGCTGTTGAACCGAGCCATGTAGCTTGTCAATGACTCGTTGCTCTCCTGTTTTATGGTTAGCAAATATGCCACTGGCTTGTGCCGCCGGCGATTTCCAATGAAATGGGAGAGGAAGTTCTTATCGAGTTCGGCAAAGGCCCTTATGGACCTGGGTTACAGACTGCTGAATCAGCGTTTGGCAACTCCCTTGAGGGTGAAGAGAAACGCTGGGCAAAGGATTGTGTCGGACGAGGCCTGCAACGCCATGTGAGCTCTGTATGCTTCAAGATGGTCTGCCGGGTAATGGCTCCCGTCGTTGCGATCCATGTGCAGTAATTTAAACTTGTTGGGTAAATCAACTTTTGTGATCTTCTTGGTGAATGGCAAGTCTGTCACCAAGAAGTCATCATGGCTTGCGGAGTTGGAGCCATTCAGTCCCTGGGTCAGGCTGTCCAGCTTGGCTTGGAAGGTGTCCATACACGCATTTGCTGAACCATCCACTTTGGTTGCCGGTGGCTCATTAGGTCCGTTGGATGTTCCTGGATGTAGCCCGACGCCCGTCGAGTCTTACTCCGAATGCTGGTTCTCGAAGCTTCTCTACAGTAGAAGCTCCAAGGTTTCCATCATGTGCTCGTTCTAGACCTTTAAGGTCCCTAGACACCGGCTATTTGGCAAGTGTGAATCAAAGACAAGGGGTTCGGTGGGAGTTTCCTCAATTTCATAGTTGCTGGCGTCATGTTGATTGATGTTTTCGAGCTGGACAGGTCATGTTGGGATTTTCAATTTGGCCTTGAGAGCTTATGGCTACCATTCGTTACTTTTGTCCTGTTTGAACTTTGGATCGTCTATATGATCATCGTTCCCATAGACGGCGCCAATTGTTGAGACAGTTGTCAACCCTGGTAGCAATTTGATTCCAAAGCCTGCAAAGAGCAAAATGGATCAGCAGTGGAAGGCCACGAAGTAGGGGGTGTGGTGGCCGTTCCACCTTTGATGCCTAAGTTAGAATTTGAGTCAAATAAGAGTGATAAAATAATAGGCAATAATAGTTGAGGATGGTCAAAGGATAGAATTCACCGTCATTTTATTATTGTTGGGCTCCTCCTTTTATAGAGGCTGTGAGTGAGTGGGCGAGTCCTTGTGGGACTCTCACTCGACTCCCTTGATACGTGGGAGTGGTTAAGCGATTTCCTTCATGATAATCTCCGGGGTAGTTCGCCTGGTGATTTGACATGCACCTAGACTCTTTTTAGGAGATTGAGTTTGTTATTCTCTGATTTTAGTTGTTACTCCTAGATTGGGTTGTTGGAGAATGGTTACACTTCTCTAATTATCAGGTTAGCATAAGATGGCGCATAACTGCATGATTTGGGGATGGACCAAGCAATGACACATACGTTTGGAAATGTGTGCTTGGCAGCTTAGTAGGTCGTGGCCTTTAAACCATAGTGGGCCTTTTATTTGGGCCTGCTGGAAATATTTGGTATCAACAAGTAACATATTACAATCATCTGTTGTCAATCTCTTCGATATCAGTGGAACCCTAAGTATATATCTAACTGGAAACTTCTATTCTTTGGTTTGGAAACAACCAATCAACTGCTCCTTTATGATCAACTGATCAGAAACCATTGTATAGTAAAGTGAACTTTTTCTTGGGTTTGCAGTCAACCAGATCCAAGTAATTGCTCCAACACTAATTATTCTCCAATGATCAACAAGTCATAAACCTTTTTAAAATACCTTAACTTCTATTTTAATTAGCACCTAGTAAGTTTGATCGTATGTAATGGGGGTTAAGGGAACTGCAGCTTGATGATAAGAAACATATCTCATACAAGAATCATTGTTAACTTTCCAAAAGGCCTACATTTTAAGGTCACATGATAAACCACAGAAACATCTAGTATGCTACAAAGAAATATTAAATATGCTAAAAAGACGACAATTATGCCATTTAAACATGAGTTGTACCGTAGTTATGTCAAATAGACATTCAAGCATCACATGCAAAAGAATAAAATTATAATTTGCTCACGTTTAAATTTTCTAGTTTAAGATTGTTCGATAGCATGAACAATATTACATTACAATTCATCACAATTCATTTTAGGAATATTCAGTTGACTCCATATTTTATATCTATCACACATGCATCATTTCATTAAATTTCTAATATTTTTGATTGCTTATCAAAACCATTGTACTTGTGTAATTATGCAATGATGGTTACTAGATTTTAACTTCATTTCTAAAGGCCCGATGACCGATCATTTTGAGTTCAATTGGACATTTAATCATATTTCTATTTGTTTCTTAAACATGTACAGCTCTACACCTGATAAAAAATGTAGGAGTGCAAGCCATCATAGGGCCACAAAACTCGATGCAGGCCAACTTTGTCATCGATCTAGGGGGGAAAGCTCAGGTTCCCATTATATCATTCTCAGCAACAAGCTCTTCTCTTACTTCCCTTCGAAATCCATATTTTTTTCAAGTCGCTCAAAATGACTCATCTCAAGTGAAAGCTATAAGTGCAATTATTCAAGCTTTTGGATGGAGAAAAGTTGTGCCAATCTATGAAGACAATAGTTATGGGGAAGGTATAATACCCTACTTGATTGACGCCTTGCAAGAGATTGATGCCCGTATCCCTTACCGAAGTGTCATTCCTCCATTGGCCACGGATGACCAAATTGGTCAAGAACTTTACAAGTTGATGACAATGCAAACAAGAGTCTTCGTTGTGCACATGTCACGCAATCTTAGTTCTCAACTTTTCACCAAAGCAAAAGAGATTGGAATGATGAGAGAAGGTTATGTTTGGATCATTACCAATGGGATAGCCAATTCATTTACTTCCATAGAACCTTCAATTCTAGACTCAATGCAAGGGGTATTGGGTATAAAGACTTACGTTTCAAAAACAAAAGTGCTTGAAGATTTTACAATTCGATGGAAAAGGACATTCCGACAAGACAATCCAAACTTTATCGATGCTGAATTGGATGTTGTCAGCGTATGGGCTTATGATGCTGCATCAGCACTAGCTAGGGCAGTTGAGAAAGCTGGCATCACAAATCTTGGCTTTGAAAAGACATATGCTTCAAGCAACTTAACTGATCTAGAAACTATTAGTGTCTCTCAAAATGGACCAAAACTTCGGGAAGCATTATTGGGTGTAAGATTCACAGGCCTTACAGGAGAGTTCAATCTTGTTAATGGGCAACTACAATCATCTACTTTTGAGATAATTAATGTGAATGGTAATGGAAAAAGGGGGATTGCATTCTGGACTCCAAAAAAGGGACTTATAAGGAAATTGAATTCAGCGAATAGAAGCACCTATTCCACTTCGAAGAACAATCTGGGGCCTATTATATGGCCGGGAGATTTGAGTTCTACCCCCAAAGGTTGGGATATTGCAACTAATGGGAAGAAGTTGCGAATAGGAGTTCCAATGAAGGACGGTTTTAGTGAATTTGTTAAGGTGACGCGTGATCCTAGCACTAACACAACACATGTCACTGGGTACTGCATAGACATCTTCAATGCTGTAATGGAAATATTGCCATACACTATTAGCTACGAGTTCATTCCCTTTGCAAAGCCTGATGGCAAAAGCGGCGGTACTTATAACGATTTGGTCTATGAAGTATTTCTTGGGGTGAGTAAAATTTTTTTTACTATTTTTGACAACTAAGATAAATGTTATTAATATAAATGATTGAATTAAATCATTTTCTTGACAGAACTTCGATGCTGTGGTAGGAGATACAACGATCATAGCAAACAGGTCTAACTTTGTGGACTTCACGTTGCCATACACGGAATCTGGAGTATCAATGGTTGTGCCAATCCAAGACAGAAGGCCAAAAAACGCATGGGTGTTCTTAAAGCCTTTAACTTGGGATCTTTGGATGACAAGCGGTTGTTTCTTTGTCTTCATAGGCTTTGTGGTATGGGTTCTTGAACACCGAATAAATGATGATTTTCGTGGGCCTCCCTCACATCAAATAGGGACAAGCTTATGGTATGCCTTCTCCACCATGGTTTTCGCACATCGTAAGTTCCCTTTATCATGTTCTAATTTATTTTTATATAATAATAATGAGCTATTCACATACACAATACAAGTCCTATGCACAATATACCATATTTTAGACACTTGTATGCCTATTATGGCTCTAAAAAAATCTTTCATAGAAACTAGAAAGTATAGAATTTCCATTCTTCTATAATAATTTACAACTAACCCAACCTATTTAATTGCTTGCTACTTGGCAATGTGTGTGTGTTTGTGTGTGTATTGCTTAGTACATTCTCTCTTATCATTTGTCAAAGCAAATAATAGTTTTATAATAGCCAGGATATTAGATTTACTAATATAAATTCTTAGGATGAGTACATATATAGGGAATAAAAGTCAATTAAGAGTTTAATAGTGTTGAATCAAATGTGGATAGAGTTGATAAGGACAATAGGTATGATAAAATAAGAAATTTCTATTAGAAAATCACTAGCACATAGGAATGACACAAGTGTATTCACATTCACACCAAACAAAACCAAAAAAAAAATCTCAATTACTAGTACAAACTTTTTCTCTCTTAGGATGCAACACACACAACACCCTTTCTCTTTGAGTTGTGAGACACACAATACTCATGACCGACACATAATTGACGCACTTTCTCTCATACTATGATACACACAACACAAACATAGACAAAGTACACGCACACAACACCCATCATGCATTAATGGAAACACACTGTTTTTTGAGCTATGTTTTTTGCACACAGTAACACACATAGCCCATGCCTCTCTCTCTGTGTATATATATATACATATTAGCCAAATTTTCTACTATTCCCAAATTGTCCTTGAGTCGACTTAGTGAGCTAGCCACGAGCTGGTAGGAAGAGACGTGAGTGAGAGAAGGAAATAAAGAGATTGGTAAAGGCAAGTCGTTGGAGTAGCAAGATGTGAAGAAAAGCAACAGAAGAAAAATTTGGAAAAAAAGAGCAAGATGGAGAAGGAAAGAAAACTAATTGGAGAGGAAGCGCGGTCATACTTAGCAATGAGATGTGGTTGCTTGAGCAGAGAGACCATGGAGAAAAAATTTTGGAGAGAGAAAGCCAATGGTGAGATAAGCAGTGCTACCATTGTTCAACACTCCCCCTCAACACCATCCCTCCTTGATTTAATAATTCATGTAGGAAAACATTTTTCACATCCATTTTCTATAGCTTCTATAATCTACTAGCTAACAATACTAGCAAAACAAATTGTAGTAATCTTGGTCACAAGGCTAAAGGTTTCATCATAATTCAATCCATACTATTTATAGAATCCCAAAGCCATTAGCAACGTACGCCTTATACTTTTACTAAATCCATGTAGACAAATCTTCACTTTATCAACCCATTGGCAAGAAATGGGTGTAACATTCTTTGATTTTGGAACTATATCCCAAATATGGTTATCTTTCATGCAAATACTTATTTTTTCATTACTTTCCTCCATGTTGTGTTTATAGGTTTTGCTTCAAATGTAGTCGGCTCTCCCTCTTTTTATTCTTCAATACTATAATGTATGACATCTACTAGTGTTCTATGCACACCAATCTTCCATGGGCTTTTTGCTCTTTCTGACTTTCTCTCTTGCTATATTTCACCAATTAATGGTATATGTTCTTCTATGGTTTTAAGACATGATTGCATGCTATCTTTTGGTTCCCCCAAATGATTTTTACTTATGTGATTGGAGCTCACCTCAATGTCAATGATCCACTTTGCCATATTAATTGACTACTTGGGTTTGGTCACCGCCAATGGTATTTCCTCTAACTTAACAACAGTAGCACTTGTTGTGATTTCATCAATGACAAATTGTTGTTTGATAGCTTCCTAGTTGATATCTAATCCTTCTCATGAGCACAAATCAGCCTCAAAATACATGTCTTGGAGATTATTTGATGTCACTAGGTTTTCTTCTTCTAAAATGTCTTAAATTGACCGTCTCGAGGATAGTGCCATTTTTTACCACAGTTAAAGAATTAAATATTTTGATTCAAATGTTTAGTTTTTCTTGAACATTGATCATCTCTTTTCTGACTATTTTGAGCTCCCCCTGATTGAAAACTCATTCTTTGTACACCTTTTTTTTTTTTTTTTTTTTTTTTTTTCTTAAATATGGTGCATTTCTATCATTTGAGTAGAGTTGTCATGTTACCACCAAAAAGTCTCTTTCGTTTTTCTTCAATGAGACCCAAGTTTTTTTGTTGGTTAATAAATTTCCCTTCTCTACAAGAGAAGGATGGGTTCTCCAACCTTAAACGACTATTATAAGTCCTCCACATTCATGACAACTCCTGCATAATCATCCTTATATGTTTTTCATTAATTTTAATAGTTGGATCAAATTCACATATTTGACAGCAAAAATATTTTACCTTTGTAAAATACAAATTAATTGTGAGCTCTCATTGGGTCGTGGATATTATCTTGTTCTCAAGAAGTTGAAGCTACAAATCATTTTTCTTTGAGAAGATAACGATCTAGTATATCTAATGCTTCTCTAAGTGTGGTGGCTTTTCGAATATACTTCAACATCTCCTCAACCTTTATTAATCTTAAACATAAATTTACCAGCTTTAGTCCTCCACTTCTAAAGCCTCTCAAACATTTTCCGTAGGAGGTGGTGTAGTGCCACAACCACCAATAATCTCCTAAAGATCTTGCCCCTGCAAATATGACTTCCTAGAGAATATCACTCAAAACTCAAAGCTCCAATATATGCAATTCTTAGTTTCTTACTCTCAAACAAGTGGCAACCCGCTTGTTTATCTCTCTTGTTTTATCTCTCAAAACCAAGAAGAAAAACCACACTTTCCCGTGCTACTCTGATTGAAGCTATGTTGCTTGGATTTCAACAATCAACAAAAGTTTTTGTATATACTGTGACAAAGTCGATTGCAACATGGGAAAACCGTAGGTCTTCATACTCCTACTATAAGTTGTTTAAGGTGTCCAAATATTAGATAGACTTGGGGACAAATTGAAAACCCAATAGAAGACTAAGTTGGCTAACAAAACACTCTCCTACTTGGAGAATAAAGCAAGTCAGTCATAGAGTTCTCCTTTGGAGAATAGAAAAACCAAGCACCAAGACCCAGACACTAATAGATGGGTTGAAAGACACCCACATCAACAATCTTCACCTTGACTTGAAACTCATTTAAGTCTAACAATATGAATCTCCACCTTAATTTGAATTCCATCAAGTCCTTAACAATACGAATCTCAGTATGCCTCCACCCATTGCCCCCAAGGACAATCATAATCCACAATTGCCACTCAAGTCCAAGCATCTC